>NW_006921901.1:841614-847284 GCF_000298275.1 Orycteropus afer afer | reverse complement strand
GTTTGAACCACCAGCCTTATATAGCTTCTTTAAATTATAAAAGATTCTAAAGATTTGTTTGTCTGCTTGTTTGTTCTTAGAAAAATGATGTGGGGTTGACCGCAGGAACAATCTTTTGGAATATTTGGGGACATACGATACAATAATATATTTGAACCTTATCAATTAAACCACTGATGTCTAAAATTTCTTTTTGAAGGCAAATCATTTAGTTCTTATAAAAAGCACTGATTATAAAGATGGCAATGGTAACACTAATGGCTGCTATGGAACCTATCAGCTGAACCTGTATAGTGTGCATGGCAGTTCTTGGGTTGTTAAACAAGTCATCGATTTTGTAGTAAAAATTTATAGTGAAATAGAAAAACAGAATGCATCTGAAAAACCAGATAATAGAATGAATAAGACATTTGGTAAATAAGAGCAATTAAAAACAAAAAACACCACACATCTGGAAAAACAGATAATAGGTAAGACATTCAGTAAATATGACCAAATAGTGATTCTGTAAACCTCAACCTAAATTAGTCATTCATGCAATTCTACATTGAATGATATTTTTTCCCACTTTACTAGGTCCATCTAGACTTTTGAAAAAATTAATATAAGCTCCAAAAATCACAAATAAGTTACCTTGATGTGTTATCTTAACTTGAGTGAGACTAAACCCTCAATGACTGTGTAGATATTTAAGGGGAAAGGATTTGTGTTAGAGGAAGGTGGACCTTTAAGACTATTCTTGCCCTCATTTCTGTTTTTGTTGTTGTTGTTGTTATGTGCCGTCGAGTTGGACCCGACTCATAGCGACCCCTCCTTGAGTTTCTGAGGCAGTATCACTATGGAAGTAGATTGCCCCATCTTCCTTCCAAGGAGTGGCGGGTGGATTTTAGCCACCAGCCTTCTGGTTAGCAGTCAAGTGCCTTAGCCAGTATGCTACCAGAGCCCCCATTTCTAAGATGAGAGAAATGAGACAGAAGAGAATTTAAATGGAAAGCCTGCAAGCAGAGGGAACAGGAGAACACGTTTCTCCCATCCAGTCCTCTCCCCATCAGGTTTACAGGAGACATGAAACATGAGAGAACCATTGGGTCTGTTGTGGGGGGGTTGGTGTGTGGTGGTTGGGAAGGACCCCGTTTTATAATGTTATTGTTCTCTGTTCACTGACAGGGCTATTAGATCTCTTTCCTTTTGCCCTTGAAAATGGCATTAAATGATTCTGCGTGCGTGCATTTGAGAAAGCCAGTGCAATATCCTATTAATCCACCAAGCAGCATCGACAACTTGAAAATGATCAGAGCATGGTTGACGACTGTGTTGGCCAGTGTGTGAGAGCTTTACAGAAGGGCTGTGCAAGTCACTCTATTTAAGAGATCTTCCCTTCAGTGGTCACCCAAACCTCCTCCGCCCAACAGCTCAGCAGCCTCCCTGTGGCCCATTGTAGCATCTTTCCAGGACACAGTGTCAGTTCAGGGGGCAATTGTTGCCTTCTTCTCCCTCCAGGGAGCAACTTCTCTTCCTAAGGATTCTTTTTCCCAGCAAGGAGAGATGACCTGGAAATTTGATAGTGCCAAAGTTACTAACTATTCTTTCTCAAGAGAGAAATATTACCTTATAGAAACTAGCTTTTATCCTGCTGAGAAACTGTACTGTGTTGTAGGGATTGTCTCTTATTAGAGCTGTGTGAGCTGGGGGAAGCATGTGGGGCTATCTTACGCAAACCAAAAAGGCTGTAGGAATCATGATCATGACCCTGAAAAGAAACTGCGCTGTTACTTAAGGGGACAGTGGGGAGAGACAAAAATGTCATCCTAAGCCAGTACATTCCTTGTGTGGAATGAGCTTGAATACTCTTAAACACACCAGGACAAAAGTTCTCAAGGTTTTGAAACTCCTAAGTAATGGTGGAGGTCCTGGCTAGCTTCCTAGTGCATTATTAGGCATTATAAAAGTCCTTCAAAGTCATGGAGTCCAATAAGAACAAAGAAAAAAATGTTATGGGGATTTTAGTATTTAATCTTCAAGTGGTTTAACACCTTTACTTGCCATTTCTCAATAAGACAAAACTGTATGAAATAGAATAGGTGTGGTAGTTAAGTTTGTGTGTCAACTTGGCTGGCCAACTGGATATAGTATTCCCCGTGATGAGACGTAATCAACTCTATGGTGGAATCTACTGTGAGCAGTTGAGTAGCTGCCTTAGGGATGTGGTCTGCTTCCTGTATATAAGGAGAAGACTTGGGGAATGGTCTCTAGCTTATAGCACGCTTGAACCTTCCATGTAGTCATGTTGTTGTTCAGCAGCCTGCCATGCTCTGCCAATCTTGGGACTTTCAATGAACTTGAATTAATGGCCTGCTGTGTGATTTGGTAACATTGAGACTGTGCCTTTTTACTTGTCAGCCTTGGGTTTGTCAGTCTCAGCAGCCAGCAGCTGTCTGAGTGAAGAAAAGCCTCTAGCTTCAGTGGGCCAGCAGCAGGAGGCAGAGCTGAAGCCCAAGGTTGAGGGACTTTCACCCAGCCCCTAAAGCCTGGCACTTTGAACTCGGACTTAAAGCCTCCAAACTGTGAGAGAAGAAATTCCTGTTTGTTAAAGCCATCCCATTTGTGGTATATTCCTGTCAGAGTGGCCCAAGGTAACCAAAACAATAGGGTAAATAGGATTGGGAAATAATTTTATAACAAGAAAGGTACTCAATCGATGATTCAAACAGTATTCATTGAGTGCCTACTATGTGTCAGGCATTGTAACACGTCATATAGACTTTTTGTTGCGACTCTGACAAGCATGGTCCTTGCTCCCATAGCTCTTATACTCTAGTGGTGGGAGGGACAAGGAGCAAGTATGAGGAGTATCATGCCTAATGGCAAATATGAAGTTAAGAGTTCATAGTCTCCAACTCAGAAGTCGTTGTTGTTATGTGCCATTGAGTCAGACCTGACTCATAATGACCCCTCCTTGGGTTTCCGAGGCAGTATCACTGCAGAAGTAGATTGCCCCATCTTCCTTCTGAGGAGTGGCTGGTGGGTTTGAACCTCCAGGCTTCTGGTTAGCAGTCAAGTGCGTTAGGCACTATGCTACCAGAGCTCCTTCAGAAGTCATTAGGGACACCTTATTATGAGATGTAGACATGCAGTACACTGGAGAAAGCATACAATCTTAAAAATGGTAATGTTTTCTTCTTAACCACTAAGCTGCCCTTTTGACATGTTGGAAGTTGGAAGTTGGACAGCCCTTAGGGAATCAGAACGCCTTTGTCATTCTTATGAAATACCTTACAAAGAATGCATACTTATATCTTTAAGAGGCTGGTCTTTTATTTTGGCGAGGGGCGGGGGCTTTATCGCATATTTCTTCCCACAAGATTTTACTTAGCACAGTCTACTTTTATGATTTCCCTTACCATTTTGAAAATCTACATATACCTACAGCTTAAACAAAGAATCCCCAAACATGTGATTGCCCCGGTCAGGGTTATAATAAGGTCTTAACTTCTAAAGAATAATAGATGCTAACATTACCATTGGACAATATCCATTCATACCAAAACTATGAGCAGAAACATTTTTTTAGTTCAGCTGAGTATATGCTTATAGTTTTAACATTTGTATTTTTAGAATATAATTATAGACGTTTTAAAATACACATAAAAATAGAGACAATAACCTACTGAATACACTCACATAAGTAATACAGATTGATAGACATATCCCCAAACCCATTGTTATCAAATTGATTCTGACTCATGTGTAACGCCCTGTGTTTCAGAGTAGTGCTGGGTTCCACAGGGTTTTCTTGGCTATAATCTTGTAGAAGAAGATAGACCTTTCTTCCATGATGCCACTGGATGCATTTGAACCTCCAATTTTTCTGTTAGTAGCTGAGAGCAAACATTTGAGCCTTTGAGCCATCAAGCTTACACACACACACACACACACACAGATATGTGACGCTTAACATCCACTTACCATCCATTCAGGCAAAGGTCAGACCTCATATACTGTCTGTGGTCCCCATAAGGTTGTTTTTTCTTTTTTGAAGGGAAAGCAGCTCTCCTCTTGTTCATTATTTCCCTCTAATGGTTTTAATCAAGGACCTCAAACCCAGACTCTTGCAGCACTGGATGATGGGTGGGATTCAGGCAATTGAGGCAGAGGACACAGCTCCGGGTACAGACTCACAGGCTTTGTCTGGCGAGCAGGTGGGCGGAGGTGGCAGGGGCTGGGGTGGGGAGGCTCAGGCTGTGCTCACTGCTCAGGTGGACAGAACAGCAAGTGGGGCTGGGTGTGCGCCACTCCCTCCTGCCTCTTTCTCTCTCACTTGGCTCCCGCCACCACTGCAGCCACCTGTTCCTCCAGCTTCTGGCAGCGTGATGACTGAAGTAGGCTCCCATAGAAATACCATGTTCACACAATGCCCAAATCACATAGCATCCTATTTCATAGAATGTATCATGGATGTTAAGTACACACACACACACACACACACACGGAACTGTGATGGCAAAGCGCTCAGCTGCTAACTGCAGTGACCACAGTTGGAACCGTCTGAGCTTCTCTGTAGGAGAAACTGTGGCAGTCTGCTTCTAAAGAGGCCCTGGAAACCCCGTGGGGCAGTTAGTTCTATTGTGTCCTACACGGTCTCTATGAGTTAGAATTGACTCTTCGGCAATGGGTATACATACATTTTAGTTGTACAGTTCAGTACATTTGGAGAGATAAGCTCCAGTGAAACCACCACCATGATTAAGATTCAGAACAGTGCTATCAAAAGTTTCCATATGCTATTATGTAGTTCATTTTTCCCTCTTCCCAGGAAACAACTAATCTGTCCCTGTAGATTACTTGGCATTTTCTATAATTTATAAAAATGGAATCATACAGTCTATACATGTTTGTGTAGCTTCTTAGCATAATTATTTTGAGATTCATCAGGTTTTGCATGTAGCCGTAGTTTGCTCCTTTTTTATTGCTGAGTAGAATTCTATTACATGGATTTATTGTATTCTGTTTATTAATTCACCTATTGATGGATGTTTGGGTTGTCTCCAATATTTGCTATTAAGAATAAAGCTACTATAAACATTTGTGTTCAAGTCCTTTGGACATACATTTTTATATTTCTTAGGTAAATGCTTAGGAGAATTGCTTAGTCACATGGCAGGAGTTTCTATAAATTTTGAAGAAATTGCCAAAAGTCTTTCAAAGTTGTTGTATTGCCATTTTCACAACCAGTATATGAGATTTCCTCACCAACATTTGTTATTAGCAGTCTTCTAATTTTAATGATTCTAATGTGTAGATAATGACATCTCACTTTGGTTTTAAATTGCATTTTCCACATGTATAATTAGCTTTATCCCAATGTTGTTCAATAAAAGCTTTATTATATTTTAGTTTTTTCCATATTGTAAATAGATTTTTTTGACATAATTTCTTTACCTGTTACTGCTGCAATAAAGATATATTTATAACTAGCAATCTCACCAAATTCCTTTGTTCAGTAGTTTTTAACTTGTATTTTTTAGGTATTTTACTATGTCATCAGCAAGAAGAAATATTTTTAGCTAGTCTTTTCCAATATTTAGGAGCTCTGGTGACATAGTGCCTAAGGCATTAGACTGCTAACCAGAAGGCTGGTGGTTCAAACCCACCAGCCACTCCTCGGAAGGA
>NW_006921901.1:836426-841325 GCF_000298275.1 Orycteropus afer afer | reverse complement strand
TTATATTAGTTATTTCTGTTTTGTTCTCCTACTGTATTTTTCTTGAACCTCCAAAGTAGTATTCAATTAAAAAAATAGTGATAGTTGGGTTTTTTCCTGCTTTTATTAGAATTGTCTTTTAGTGTTTCATCTTTAGAAAGGTATTTGCTTTCAGTTTTTAGCAAAGAGTTGTGATTGTAAGTAATTTTTATCTATTTCCTTTTATATAAATGTTTTTTTAAATTGGGAACATCTATTAAATTTTGCTAAAGGTCTTTCAATATTCTACATAATAATATTATTTTTCTATTTTATTAATGTAATAAATTATGTTTATTTATGTTATTGATGTTGAGTAATATTTACATTCTTTGATGTTCATATTATATTATTTAATATGCTATGGATTCAATTTTCTTATATTTCTTTTATAATTTTTACCACATATCAGATAATCTCCATTCTGCCACCACCACCACCAACTCTTTTTCTTAACTGTCTCTACCAGACTTTAGTATTAAAGTTATATTAGCATCATATGAATTGGAGTGCTTTCTGTCTTTATTATTATAAAATTATAAGATAGTAAATAGTATTGGAATTACCTCTGCTTTAAAGGTTAAACTCAGCTTTAAAATCATCTGGATTTTTTTCTTTTAATGATAGCTTTTCAGCTGTAGAATCATCTGGTGGTTTTTTAAAACAGTAGATCTTCAGTCATCTTTGTAATCTTTTATATGGTGGTTATTCTTTTTAAGTTTTTATTTCTACTTGGGTCAGTTTTTATTATATTTTGTGAGTCATATATTTCTTCTAGGCTAACAAAATGCTGCCACAGGGTTTCCCATGGTATATTCATATAATTATTGTTATCTTTTTTATATTTATGGGGTTTTTTCTCAATAATCTGACACTGCGTAATCTAAGTAAATTGCCTGATGTGGTGCCTGATGAATTGCAAGTTCTTGGAAAAGTTTATTGTTGTTGTTGTCTACTGCCATCAATTCGTTAGCTATTATTAATAGAATTCAAGTTTATAAGTCCACAGTCAATTTCAACTATATGTTGTTAAAAGGTACTTTTTTATTTATTTATTTATTTTGCCTCATTACAACCTTAGAGTTGAATCTTTGATCTTTTTCTAAAGTATAGTCAAATAGCAAGGAGTCCTGGTGGTGCAATGGTTAAGTGCTTGTCTGCTAACTGAAAGACTGGTGACTTGAACCCACCAGCTGCAATCTAGTCCTGTAAAGATTACAGCCTTGGAAACCCTATCAGGCAGTTCTATCCCAACACATAGGGTCTCTAGGAGTCAGAATTGACTTGAATGTTCACAACAACAACAGTCAAATAGCACAAAAAAAGAGGTAAATAGAGACATATATTATGGCACAAAACATGACTTCTTGATTGTCAAAGTGAGTTTGTATGGAAGTAACCAATAGCTTCTGAATGAATTGAATAAAGCTATGATGCATATCATAGCTTTTTTATTTTTTGAGTTCTTTTTTATGTCAGAGAGCATGTTTACTTGTCCATTGGGCAAAGGGTTTGATGACTATTTACAAATCAGCTCCAGGAAAAAAGTAATTTTGTAAAAACCTCCAGTATTTTGGATGTATTAAGACAAGTTCCTCTGATCACTGGCATTAATGTTTTTTAAGTGAAATCTCCAACTGGCGTCCACTTGAACACCTACCAAGGCACTTGAATGAAAGCACTGGTACATAGCCTGTGGTCCAATTAGAACATGAGCTAATAGAAAGAAGACTTCTCTCTTATTGTTCAAGCCCTTGCCCCTCCTCATTACCGGCACCACCCTCCCCTACTCACGCGCACAGTCACTCTTATGGCCAAGGCAGCCCTTCTAACATGGAGCAAAACTTCTGTATCTTCATAGAAACCTCTGTTTCTTTTAATCAACTAACAATAAAAGAATCTGGAAATTGGTCGGTAAAATACTTTCCCCCCTTTTCTCTCATTTTCACCCTTTTGCCTCACACAGTTTTCTCTTCTGCCACTCTCACAGCAAGCCACACAGAACTGGGTTACAATATAAGTTCTTCATCTGTTCACACAGTAGAAAATTAGAAGTGGAAAGGGGAGGGGGAGAAGAGGTTTTTTTTTTAAGGCAGTTAATACTTACAGGAATATGTGGTTATATTATAGTCCTAAGTTTTTATTATATCTTATGAAAAAAAATATTCAGTAGCATATAGAGATCCAAGGAAGAGAAGGCCAGTAACTAGGCTATTTTTAAATTCATTTGCTTGATGATGTTATGCTATTCCTAACATTTGGGGAAATCTTAAAGTAAACCAACATTAAGGAGCATGTGTTGACATGCCCACAGTCTGGGTTGGATTATATACTGTAGAGACATGTATTGTCTGGTTTACTGAGAAATGCTTTGCTACTTGTATCATGTTTAAATGAACAAGAACATTTATTTCAGCAATGGATTAGATCAGGGTTGGCAAATTTTCTGAAACAAACAAAATAGCATGTCTATCTTAGGTGGGGTAGTTCCTAAGGCATTTGACTGCTAACCAGAAAGCTGGTGGTTCTAACCTACCAGCCAGTCCTCAGAAGGAAGACTGGGCAAGCAATCTACTTCCCTAGAGATACCACTTCGAAAACTCAAGGAGGGGTTGCTATTATGTATTCGACTGGATGGTAGTGAGTTTTTTTTTTTTTTAAATAGGCTTTGAGAACCATATAGTCTCTGTTGCAACTACTCAACTCTGGTGCTATAGTGTGAAAGCAGCCAAAGACAATCCAGATATAAATTAACATGTCTGTGTGCCTGGTGTGTCAATAAAACTTTATTTGCAAAACAGATGGCAAGCTAGATTACCTAGGGATTGTGTTTTGCTAACCTCTGGTTTAGATGATCATTTATACATGTCTAAAGTTGCAGCAGGCAATCAATATTTCTTTTTTTCTATCTTCTACCATGAAAAACTTAATAACCTTTGCGGTCCACCTATTTATCAATTTAATACTTCTAATTATATACCTGTGAATAGTTTAGACTCATTTTAGCAGTCATATAAAAATGTATATTGCTCTGGATTTTAATATCTGGAAATGTATGTAAATATTTTACTGTGGCTCTTTAGAAATTGTGAAGTTAGATTAGTCATTTAACCTCTTTGGCCCACTGAATTCTCATTTATGAAATGAAAATAAATAAATTACCCAATTCACAAACTGATTATGAATATTTTGTTAGTTATGTTAATAAGAAATCATCTGTTGAAATGACAGAAGCCCAAGTCAAATTAGCTTAAGAAAAAGGGGAGATTGATTGGTTCCACTGAGAAATCTAGTGGCTAGATTTAGTTGCCCAAATGAAGATGCAAAGGCTCTCACTCACACTCTCCTGAACTCTCTGTTCTGCTTGTTTCTCCTTTTCTTTTTCCTTTTGTCTTATGCACTTCTGCTGAAAAAACAGACTCCAGATGGCCAGAAAAATAGCTTCTGGCTGAAAAGATGACTTCTGGTTGCCCTACACTGAGTTCCTTAAAGCTTATGATGTTAAAAAACAAAACAAACAAACAAACAAAAAATCTTATACACAATTTCATTCAAGGCTCATACAGCCACCTGGCAAACCCCATGAACAATCACTGTGGCTGGGGAACTAGAAACAGTAAGTATCATTATGATTGACAGCTCTGTCAGAACCATAGGTAGAGCCAAAGAGTGCTATCCAATCTTATGGGAGACAATGACCCGTTTTTGATAACAAATTATGTTGTAATGCTCCTTTTGCTACACAGTATTTGTAAAGGTTCAAGCATAAATATATATATATATATTTGTTGTTGTTGTTAGGTTAGGTCAAGTTGGCTCTGACTCCTAGAGACCCTATGTACAACAGAATAAAACACTACACAGTCACGTGCCATCCTCACAATCCTTGCTATACCTGAGCCCATTGTTACAGCCACTACATCAGTCCATCTTGTAGAGGGTCTTCCACTTTATCACTGACCTTACACTTTACCAAGTGTTATTTATATTCTTCTCTAAAGAATAGTCCCTTCTGAAAACATGACCAAAGTAAGTGAGATGAAGTCTGGCTATTCTTGCTTCCAAGGAGAATTCCAGCTACATTTCTTCCAGGACAGATTTGTTAGTTTTTCTGGCTGTCCATGGTACTTTCAGTATTCTTTGCCAACACAACTCAAAAGCATCTACTCTTCTTTGGTCTTCCTTATTCATTGTCCAGCTTTCACATGCATATGAGGCAACTGAAAATACCATGGCTTGAGTTAGGTGCACCTTAGTCTTCAAAGAGGCATCTTTGCTCTTGAGCACTTGAAAGAGGTCTTTTGCAGCACATTTGGCCAGTGCAATATGACATCTGATTTCTTGACTGCTGCTTCTATGGGGTTCGATTGTGGATCCAAGTAAAATGAAATCTTTGACAACTTCAACTTTTCTCCATTTATCACAATGCTCCTTATTGGTCCAGTTGTGAGGATTTTTGTTTTCTTTTTGTTGATGTGTAATCCATACTGCAGACTGTAAGTTTTCACTTTTCATCAGTAAGTGCTTCAAGTCATCTTCACTTTCAGCAAGCTAGGTTGTGTCATATGCATATCACAGTTTGATTTATTATCGACTAACATGTATATGCTGTTGTTGGCTGTCATCAAGTCAGTTCCAACTCAGTTACGCCATCTGTGTAGAGTAGAATTGCTCTTTCAGGCTTTCAAGGCTCTGTCCTTTTAGAATCAGATCTTCAGGTCTGTCTTCCAAGATGCCTCCGGGTAGGTTTTGAATTTCCACCCTTTTAGTTACTAGTTGAGCACTTAACAGTTTGTGCCACCCAGAACTCCAACACACACACAGACATACATGTATGTATAATCAGGTATTTATTGGTCTTATGAATGGTGGTAATTAGTG
>NW_006921901.1:835375-836079 GCF_000298275.1 Orycteropus afer afer | reverse complement strand
CATCTTAAACCTTTCAAGTTTGATGATATAGGTGTCCTATAGGAGAAGCTCTTACACTTTGTCATGAAGCTAAACATGCACTTGGCTGAGGAGTCAGAGAAGCTGAAGGAGGATGCAGCAGGAGCTAGGATCTTGTGGCCCCAGCTGGTGCCCCCATGAACCAGAAAATCCAGGAGATAATCAACCACATATGGACCACATACGAAGGCTGCCTTCATATTTTTATGCTCCAACACTCAGTGCATAAAAAGAATGTAGCCATTGTTTCACTTCTGCCTTCCAAATTGCTCACAAAAGTCTTTTTTGATAACCATGCTGAGCCAGAAATGTGCCAAAAAGAGAATTCTGGAAAACTATTTCCCACTTAGCTAAATTGACAGAGTTCAAATTTACCACATAAACAGTGCTAGTTATTTTTTTCAGCTCCAAACTCACCCTTCTATACGTTGCTTTGTGGTGCTAAATCTGGGACTATGTAAACCACATTTCTGCTTTATTTGCAGGCTTTCTGTTAGGTTCTGCCAAAAAGGGACACTAAGGAGATACTGTAAGGATGGAAGAAAAAGAAGGAACTTTGTCCTTCCTGTCTTTTTCCTGTGGGCTTCCTATTTGTGTGATTTCTATGAGCATTACTTAGCCTCACTTCACCTTGGGAGTGATGGCGTCTTCTTCTAACAGCAACTAAATCCTGTTTTCTGTTTTTT
>NW_006921901.1:806730-828951 GCF_000298275.1 Orycteropus afer afer | reverse complement strand
TGACATCTTAAAATATTGAGTCTTTTGAGCCATGAACACAGTATATTTTTTCACTTAGTAAATCTTCCTTAATATTTCTCCATAATATTTTGTGCTTTTCAGTATATAGAGCTTGCATGTCTTTTATCAGATTTGTTCCTAAGTATTTATTTTTTGATGTTTTTAATGTCTATTTCTGATTATTTGTTGCTAATAAATGGTATTATGACAAGTAGATATCCACATTCCTTCCCTCCAAAAAAACAAACTATGGCTCACAGCATACATAAAACATAACTCAAAATAGATTATAGACTTAAATGCAAATCCTGAAAGTATACAACCTCTGCAAAAAACATAGGTGAAAATCTTTGCGAACTAAGCTAGGTCAAGTTTTCTTAGATACAAGTTCAAAATCATGATCCATAAAAAAGCAAACTGACAAATTTAACTTCACCAAACTTAAAAACATCTATTCTTTGAAAGACACTGTTAAGAGAATCAAAAGACAAGCCACAGACTGGGAGAAAGTATTTAGAAGTCATAAATCTGATAAAAGACTTATATCTAGAAGATGAGAACTCTCCAAATTGACTCATAAGAAAACAAACAACACTTAAATGTAGGTACAAGATGTGAACAAACACTTCACCAAAAAGAAGATACACAGATGGCAAATTACAGCAAGAAAAGAGAAATGAAAATTAAAACCATAGTGAGATACCAGCACAAAACTAACAAACTTGTTAAAATGTGGTAAGAGAGAGAGATGTGATGGTGGAAGAAAAGTTAGTGAGATGCAGTGGTACTGACTTGAGATAGAGGAAGGGGGCTGCAAACTAAGTAATGCAGGCATGTGGTTTGCAGAAAAAGAAAACGGATTCTCCTCTAAAGCCTTCAGAGGGAATGCAGCTCGGCTCACCCCTTAACTCAAAGACACTAGTATTGAGATTCTAATCTACAGAGCTGCAAGATAATAAATTTGTGTTATTTTAAGTCACTGAGGGTAAGTTGATAATTTCTTATGGCAACAATAGAAAAATGCAGTAAGAAATTATTCATACATGGTTTCCTTTAAGTGAACCATACTGGAATGACTTTTCAAAATCCTATTAGAAAATATAATGATTCTAGTTTTGTACTGGGATCTCTGGTAGCATAGTGCCTAAGGCATTTGACTGCTAACCAGAAAGCTGGTGGTTTAAACCCACCAGCCACTCCTCACAAGGAAGATTGGGCAATCTACTTCTGCAGTGATGCCGCCTCGGAAACTTAAAGAGCGGTCGCTATGACTCAGATCCGACTTGACAGCAGTGACTTTGGTTTTTTGGTTTAGTTTTGTACTGTTCAATGGGGTAGCCTGTAGCTACATGTAGTAGCCACATGTGGTAACCACATATAGATAATATGACTGACAGACTAGATTGTTAATTTTATTTAATGTTAATTATGTAATCTAGTAGTAGTGTCAGAACTCATCTAACTTCAGGGGGATAGATGAGAATCAAGATCTGCCCAAAGCTAATACCTATGGGGTAAATGTCAGACAGACATGCCTTCAGTGTCTAATTTTTTTTACCAATCTGACACCAGCTGTCCCTCCCATGGCACTCTCTACTTATATGCTGGGTTTGATCATTCGTTCCAATGGCCACACAGAATTCATGGACCATACACATGATTATGGGATTTATTAGGATAAGAACAGGTTACAGTTCAGAACCTGATCAACCCAGAAGTAACAGGAACAACTCAAGAGACAGAATACAGTTTGTCAATCAGGACTGTTTCCAACGACAGCCCTCAGCGCCTACTCCTGCCTGGCCTTTCTGCTCAGTCCTACTGCTGACAGGCCCTTTGTTGGGGCCTACTACCCTGCTCAGAGAGGTGTTACAGCTCTTTAACTCTGCCAGTAAGTGCCTGGAGGCACTCATCACTGCCAGGAAGCCTCCTGCCTCAAGGTACTCAGCTCTCTTGATCTGTGGAACAGCAAACCCACAGCAGCCACCTCACTTCTTGGGTCTTGCTCCATCTTGTGCCATCTGTCTCCAGAATTACAGGTTTCTTTATCTCTTAGGTCCAGTAGGTTCTTAGCCCAGGGACCCTGGGTCCAAAGTTTACACTCTACTCCCAGCTCTTCTTGATGGTAATGATGTCCCCCTTAACCTCTGTGATACTGATGCTTTTAAGCTTAGCAGGATGGTGAAACTGACTAATCCCTCTCGTAGGCCACAGCTGCCTAGTGTACATAGTCATTGACCAATCCTTGCAGGGGTTTTATACACCTTATGTGCATAGTAGATTGGACAATTGAAGCAAGATTGTAGCCTGGCACATCATCTTGGCAGAACTACAAAGTAAGGGCCAGAAAGGCCATATAGAAAGAGAACAGATATTCAAGCCAGTTACTGGAAAATTGTAAAATCCTTTTGGGACAATTTGGGTATGTGAATCTACGTTTTCAACTGTAAATTTTATGAAACCTAAATATAGATCAAAGAGCCCTGGTAGTACAAATAGTTAAGCACTAGACAGCTCATCAAAAGGTTGCCAGTTCAAACCCACACAGCAGCTCTGGAGATCTATTTCCATAAAGATTACAGTCAACACAAAAGGACAATTATTGTATGATCTCACTTATATAAAAAGACAAGAAAAGGCAAAAACATGGAGATCAACATTTAGTACCAATTATCAGGATTGAGAGGGAGAGAAAAACAGGGCTTAACAGTTGTCTCAGTTATCTAGAGCTGCTACAACAGAACTACCCCAAATGTGTGACCTTAACAAACAAATTTATTTTCTCACAGTTTAGAAGTCTAGAAAGAGAGAAGTCTTTCTTTCTCTCTGGGCTCTAGAGGAAGGGCTTTGTCTCGATGATCTTCTGCTTCTAGGCAATCTCCCTGAGGCTTGGCTTCTCTCTTTCCCATCTCTACTTTTCATGTGCTTATTTAATCTCTTTTATATCTCAAGAGATTGACTCAAGACACAGGCTACATTAATTCTCCCTCATTAACATAACAAAGACAACCCATTCCCAAATGGAGTAACCACAGGCCTGGCGGTTAGGAATTACAACACGTATTTTGGGAGACACAGTTCAACCCATAAAAAACAGTGATGAAAATTTTGCATTGATAGGGTTGCACAGCCAATTAGTGTAATTCCTGGCAACAAATTGTTCACCTGTCAGAAGTTGAGATGACAAAACGTTATGTAATAAATATATTTACAACAATGACCAGAAACAAGAGTAGCTGCTGAGCCTGCTTATGCACACGCCAAAACCTCATGGGATTTGGTTCCTTGGTTTGGAAGTTTAGGGTCATGTTTCCATGGGACAGCCCAGTTAATTGGCTTAATAATGAGTTTAGTGGTTCTGTTCTACTTCCTAGTTCATTGCCTAGTGCCTGAAATCTTAAAAGCTTTCTAGCAGCCATCCAAGTACTACAGTCATTCTCTATTTGCCTGGAGCAACAGAGGAAGAAGTAGAGTCAGAAAGAAGAGGAAGATATGGAATATGTGGCTAATTGCCTCCAAGGACAACTGCCTCCTTTGCCACAAGAACAGAAGAACTGCATGGTGCCTAACATTACTGAACATTTTGATTGAAGATTCTATGAAAGAGTACTGATCCAAAGGGGGGAAATGAGGAACAGAATTTCAAATTCTCAGACTTTCTAGAGCCAAGGAGGCTAGAATAACCTGAAACTATTGCCTTGAGATAATCTTCATAACGTAAACCAAAAATAGCCCCCTCCTAAAATGAAACAATAATTTTGCTTAACTAGTGAAAAAAAAAATCTGCCCTGAGCAGTATGCTCTTTTAAGAATTATCTACACAGGATCAAAGTGACAACAGCACCTCCAAAGATTAGATAGGGACTGTAGGGGGCAGTAAGTTTATGTTAATGGGGGAGCAACAGCTCAGAAAAGGAGGGTGAAATGGTTGCACAACTTGAAGAATGTAATCAATGTCACTGACTTGTATATGTAGAAAGCTAAATTGGTGTATGTTTTGCTCTGTAGTCTTAGCAACAATAACAAAATTGACAAATATATATATTATAGGCGAAAAAACTCTCTAAGGGCAGTTATACTCTGTCACATGAGGTTATTATGAGTCAGAATTGATTCCTCTGAACCTAACAACAACAAATGCAGGTCAAATATTTCAGATGAAAGGTTAGCGTATAAATTGGTATTCAAAAACTCACTGCTGTATATACTATAAGAAAAAGAGGGAGCTCTGGTGACGTAGTGCCTAAGGCATTTGACTACTGACCAGAAGGCTGGTGGTTCGTGTGATACTGCCTCGGTAACCCAAGGAGGGTCGCTATGATCCGTCTCCATGGCAGTGAGTTTGGTATTTTTGTTTTGGTAAGAAAAGAAGAATGTAAAATATTTCATTAATAATTTTTATATTGATTTCATTTTTAAAATAACATTTTGGGTATTCTGGGTTAAATAAAATATTGTTAAAATTGATTTATCCTGTTTCTTTTTACCTTTTTAAATGTGGCTACTGGACAATGTTAAATTATATATTTGGCTCACATTATATTTCTTTTGGATAATATTGATCTAGATTTTTTTTCCTACACATTTATCATGTTCTACGTGAGGATGAGAATTCAAGGAAGGGCAAAAGAACTGCCATGAGGAGTGAGAGAGGAGGAAAGGGGAATGTTTTTCCTTCAGTTTTAAGCATACCTCAAGGTCGTGGTGCTTGAGCCTGGTTTTCAAGAAGAGATTACATTTCAATATATTGCAAGGGGCCATCCAAATTTTCCTTTTGTACAATAATTTAATTCTATTCCACATTGTTTACAATATTTGAGCCGTTGGCTAAAGTTCTCTTAAATGTTTTCAATTAGATTAATTTCTGCAATAGGGTTTAACTGTAAAGGCCTTTGGCAAAATATGTATATTATACATTGTTTTAATGAAAAAATATATCTAGGCTTGTAAAAAAAAAAGAGAGATAAGTAACCCTTTATTTCATTTAAAACCAATATGTTAGTTAAACATGACAAAGTCAAATGCATAAATGGCATAAACATTTTGATTTGGTAGGATTTACTTGACTAAAGAAGTAAATTTAAAGTTTTAAGTAGAATTTCAAAAGATTTTAGACATAGAAATCAGTGACAGCAAAAGTAATTAATTTAGAGCATCAAGTTGTATTATTTCACAGATGAAACTTATGATGCTGAAAGTGAATGTTATAGCTGGAACTCAGACAGAAAATATCACATTTTCCTCTAGAATTTAGGACTGAGAGATCTAGTCCATGGAACCTGAAAATGAAACCAACAGGACTGAGCTGAGTTTTGTATTTGTTACTGTTTTCACTAGTCCAGAACCCCTTATTCTGCTAGAAACTGCTCCTCTTCCATTGCATGTGGTTCTGGTTCTAGAACTGCCAATTTTAAAATATACAAAGCCCAGTTAAATTTGAATTTCAGGTAAACAACAAATAATAAATAAATCTGGCAACCCTATCTGGTGGACCTGTCAGTCAAAGTCTTCTACCTATTTCTGGCTTCATAGATGGATATGTGACCCAGGTTTAGTCAATTACAGTATATCCATTCCCTACCTCCCTATTCCTAACCCTGCTGTTCACAGTGATTGATCATGGAGTCTGACTCATAGCGACCCCTCCTTGGGTTTCTGAGGCAGTATCACTACGGAAGTAGATTGCCCCATCTTCCTTCTGAGGAGCGGCTGGTGGGTTTGAATCACCAGCCTTCTGGTTAGCAGTCAAATGCCTTAGGCACTACGCCACCAGAGCTGCTGTGATTGATCTAACGCATAAGTATTTGTCCCAAGTAAGGTCAATCAGAACTTTTTTTACCTGGTTTGATAGAAGGAGACTCAATTGAGAGCTGCAAGTCTGTGGGAATTGAGTGGGCGGCTGCCATCTTTCCTGTTTCTTGGAGAGAGCCTACCTGCGGCAGGAGAAAAGAATGCTAAATACAAAGAACCAAGGGGTAAAGAGAGAGAAAAACTGCTCTGGCAATGTCTCCTCTTTGGAGGTTGTTATTGCTGTTTGTTGAGTGGTCTCTGACTCTTGGTGGCATTATGTATAACAGAATGAAACATTGCCTGGTCCTGTGTCATCTTCCTGATGGTCCACCATTGCAACTAGTGTGTAGTGCCTTCCAACCTAGGGGGCTCATCTCCCAACACTATATTGGACAATATTCTGTTGTGACCCATAGGGCTTCCACTGGCTAATTTTTGCAAGTAGATTGCCAGGCCTTTCTTCCTGCTGTGTGTTAGTCTGGAAGTACCACTGAAGCCTGTCCACCATAGGTAATCCTGTTGGTGTTTGAAATACCAGTGGCATAGCTTCCAGCATCATAGCAACATGTAAGCCACCATAGTATGACAAACTGACAGATAAGTGATGATTTAGAGGTAATCTTGGTGTTTTTTCCAAGATTTCATAATGATTAAATGCTCTCCTCCTACCAATATTAACCAAATCCAATTACAAATTCTTACTCTGCAACATACATTAAATTAAGCCAGTACCTTGATCATAGTAGCATTGTAAACATTTATTTTCTTATCTTTTTGGCATTATTTCTTGAGAGTGACTACTCTCGAGTGTGTTAATGTCCATGTGTGATATGTTTCAGGGTACTTATTCTTTGATAGTAAATCTGTAGTATAGTTACCATGAACATTAGAAGGCAGAAACCATGAGTTTCCTTTTCTATACATAGTACCTAAGGCATTTGACTGCTAACCAGAAGGCTGGCAGTTCAAACCCACTAGCCACTTCGCAGAAGGAAAGTTGGGCAATCTACTTCCGTAGTGATACCACCTCAGAAACCCAGGGAGAGGTTACTATGAGTCGGATCCGGCTTGACAGCAGTGAGTTTGGTTTTGGGTTTGGAAAGTGTCCTTATAAGAAAGCAGTGTAAACGTGTGTTTTGTATTTCATAGTCCAAGTCTATATTCAATATTCTTCACCAACACCATAATTCAAATGCATCAATTCTTTTTTGGTCTTCCTTATTCACTGTCCAGCTTTCACATGCATATGAGGCAATTGAAAAGACCATGTTTGGGTCAGGCACACCTTTATCTTCAAAGTGATATCTTTGCTTTTTAACACTTTATAGATGTCTTTTGGAACACATCTGCCCAATACAATACGAAGAATATTGAATATGTCATGGACTGCCAGAAGAACAAATAAATCTGTCTTGGAAGAAATAGAGCCAGAACGCTTCTTGGAAGAGGGGATGGTAAGACATTATCCATGTACTTTGGCAGTGTTATTAGGAGGGACCAGTCCTTACAGAATAACAATCATGCTTGGTGAAGGGGAGTGTCAGTGAAAAAAAAGAAGACCCTCAACGAGATAGATCAAGTGGCTGCAACAATGGGTTCAAACATAGCAACGACTGTGAGGACGGTGCGGGACCTGGCAGTGTTTCAGTCGGCTGCACATAGGGTCACTATGGGTCAGAATTGACTCGATGACACCTAACAACATTCCAAGTCTATTACTCTTCTGTTAATTCTCTAAGACTGTCCTATTATTAGGTAATACTTGCAGACATTAATTAATTCAGAGGCTTCTATTTCTAGGATCCTGAGGGTACTATACCATCATAGAAAGGAGTGCCCCCCATCCCTGCACACACATTCTAATTCCACAATATAGAGAAGTGTATTGCAGAGGGGAAAGGATTGAGCTCAGGGCTAGGTATATAATATGTGGGGCCCAGTGCAAAATAAACTTGAAGGGCTCCTTCTCAGAAATGGTTAAGGGCTTCCAGACAACAGCAGCAGAGCACGAACCCAAGCTCAGTGCAGGGACCTATGCAATTGCCAGGCGGAACACTAGTGAATCCAGCGCTCTCTGAGAGTCATGTTTGATCTCTTAATGCCTTACTTTCATCTGTAGACTGATACAAAAAAAAAAAAAAAACCTCTGTGTTTTTAGAGTAACAAATATCAAGTGACTTATTCATGAAATTTGTAAAATTCCAGGCATCTAGTGGGTTCTCAGCAAATAAAGTAACCATCATTTGACTCCATTACATGGGGTAGCCAGGAGTGAAATCTCTGGAGTCAGTCAGATGTGGGTTCAAAGTCTGGCTCTGCCACTTCTTTGAGAAAACTATCTAATGTCTCTAACCTTCAGATTTCTCACCTATAAAGAGGAGATAATCAGTGCATTGAAGGATTTTTTTTAACTCATTTTGTGATATGGGTGAAAGTTTATAGAGAAAATTGGTTTTCCATTTAACAATTTATTCATATTTTGTTTTGTGACACTGATTGCAATCCCCACAATGTAACAACTGCATGCTTCCCCCTCATCCCTGTGTTCATCCTTTCCATCCTTCCTTCTTTCTATCCCTTCCTGCCTTCTGAGCTTCATCCCTGGGCAAATGCTCCCCCCTTTTTTTTTTTTTTATAAATCTCGTGTGGTTGGTTGTTCTAAGGAGAACATGCCTCCCTGGTACTATTTTTCACCTGATGTTGTTGTTGTTATGTACCATCAAGTCAAACCTGACTCATAGCGAGCCCTCCTTGGGTTTCCGAGGCAGTATCACTACGGAAGTAGGATTGCCCAACCTTCCTTCCGAGGAGTGGCTGGTGGGTTTGAACTGCAGGTAAGTGTGTTAGCCACTATGCTACCAGAGCTCACCTGATAGGCCTGTCTATTATTTAGCTGAAAGTTGAGTCAGGGGTGAGTTCAGTTCTAGTCTTGAAGAGTGACTAAGCTGTAGTCTTGGGTGTTCCACCAGTCTCTATCAGACCAGTAAGCCTGGTCTTTTTTATTATTTTGAGTTTTGTTCCACATTTTTCTCCCACTCTATCCAGGACCTCCTATTGTGACCCCTTTCAAAAAGGTCACTTTCACTTTCACTTGGGTGAAAGTTTATAGAGATCGTCAGTATATAGTGGTCGTCAGACATCATCTAATTCTTCTGGTCCTGGGGTTGTGGAGGCTGGGGTTCACATGATACATTAGTCCTTTGGACCAATTCTTTCCCTGAGTCTTTGATTTTCTTCACTCTTCTTTGCTCCAGGCAGGGAGAGATCAATAGTTGCACCTTAGATGGTCACTCACCATCTTCTAAAACCCAGTTGCTACTCACCAAAGTAGGATACAGAACATTGTCTATGTCCATTGTGAACTAAGCTGTACCAATTGACCCAGGAGTTCCCAGGACTATGCTTCTGAGTCCTGAGGCCCAGGTGGGAAGGTGAATGGGACTATACCCACAAACACGTATTATGTAGTTTTGAGGATATTTTTACATATCTATTTACATATGCTGTAAATAGATCCATGGATAGAGTATACAGGAGGCAAAGTTATGAAAACTTCTTGGCCATAACTAAACACCTTGAGGGAATGAGTTTCTGAAAGATTATTTTGAGAATTAGGTGAAATAGTGTATTTAAAGCCTTTAGCACTGTGCACAGTGCTTATTATACCCATAATAGCTATCGTTTATTAAGCACTATGAGTGGTACAAAAGACTTTAAATGTGTTATGGCTACAGGAGCCCTGGTGGCACAGTGGTTAAGGCATTTGGCTGGTAACCAAAAGATTGGTGGTTTGAACCCAACAGCTTCCCAGCAGGAAAAAGATGAGGCAGTCTGCTTCGGTAAAGATTTACAGCCTTGGAAAGCCTAAAGAGCAGTTCCACTCTGTCGTATCACTATGAATCAGAATCAACTCCATGGTAGTGGATTTGATTTATTATGGTTAGCTGGTAAGCACTAGGGAGCTCTGGTAGCATAGTGCCTAAAGCACTTGACTGCTAACCAGAAGGCTGGTTGTTCAAACCCACTAGCCACTCCTCGGAAGGAAGATGGGGCAATCTACTTCCATAGTGATACTGCCTCGGAAACCGAAGGAGGGGTCGCTATGAGTCGGGTCCGACTCGATGGCACATAACAACAACAACCACTAAGCTAAAATATGTTTACAATATTATATTTACAAATATATTTCCAACAACCCAGAAGGATATCATTGCCTTCAGTAACTTGAAGCTGGAGAGGTTAATACCTTTTCAAATGTCACAATGTCAATGTGAAAAAAAAAAAAAGAAGAAGAAGAAAAAGGGAAAGATACAGTTGTTATTGAGTCATTTCCAACATGTGTCAGAATGTCAAACCCGACTCACAGCGACCCCTCCTTCAGTTTCCAAGGCAGTATCACTACGGGAGTAGATTAGATTGCCCAACCTTCCTTCTGAGGAGTGGCTGGGGGGTTTGAACCGCCAGCCTTCTGGTTAGCAGTCAAAAGCCTTAGGCACTATGCCACCAGAGCTCCCATGTCAGAGTAGAACTGTGCATCATAGGATTGTCTACTGCTGACTTTTCTTTCTTTCTTTCTTTCTTTATTGTGATTTGGGTGAAGATTTACAGAGCAAATTCACTTTCCATACAGCAGTTCACAAATACTTTGTCTCATGTCCTTGACTGCAGTTTACCACAATGCAACAGCTCCCCTCCCACTTCCTCCCCCATAGTTACCTCTTTCCAGTGTCCATCCCCCCATACACTCCTGCCCCCTGAGCTGTCTCCCTGTGCATAAGCAGCCCTTCTTTCTCCCATGATTGTTCTCTCCAAGGAGTATATCTACTTGAGGTAAATGTTCAACTCATATGCCTGTATTTTGTTGGCTGGAAACCACAGGTGTGGGTTCAATTCCAGACCTGAAGGCTAGCTAGGGGCCATAGTCTCAGTGGTTCCACCAGGCTCTATCAGTCCAGCAAACCTGGTCACCACCTTTTTTTTTCTCCAAATGATTTTGAGTTTTGTTCCACATTGTTCTCCCTCTCTATCAAGGATCTCCTACGTAGATCCCCTTCCAAGTGGATGACAGTGGTAGCCAGGCACCATCTAGTTCTTCTGGTCTCATAGTCACATAGGCTGCAGATAACTGCTGACTTTTCGCAAGTACTTTGCGTAGCTGCATGCACCGCTGAGAGATTTCTTGTTACTACATCAAAGCAAATAAACAAACCTACTACCTCCTCAGAAACCCAAAGACAGGTCGCTATGAATTGGACCCAACTTCATGGCAGTGAGTTTGGGTTTTTGTTTTGTTTAAATCTTTAGAAAGTAGATTGCCTCATCATTCTCCCGTGGAATGGCAGGTAGGTTCAAACTGCCTACCTTTTGGTTAGCAGCCCAATGCCTTAACCACAGCACCACCAGAGCTCCTTGTTTATTACTGTGTAGGGAGGCTGTAAAAGACGCCAGAGCTCTCTGATTCTAAAACCTATGCTTTTACCCACTAAGCATATTTCTGTAGCTGAACAGTGTTCTTTCTCCCTAACCATTCTCAAGTCCTTAATATGTCTCCCAGTGACTGGTAAGTTAGATATAGCACACATAAGGAAGTTCTTAATAATTAATATATTTGAATGACCATTATAAGATTCCTCTCTTTGTATCTGCCTGAGTATCTGCCTCTCTTACAAAAACCAAAGAAGTGAAATTTCTGTCAACTGTCTGTCAATATGATTAAAAGCAAAGGAGTAGTGCTGGCCACAGAAGTAATGATTGAGTGAGATGTGAACCCTTGAAGACTTGTTTGAGATTCAGAGACATTTATCAGAATTCAGGCAGAGCAGGGTTTGTTTACTTCTACTTATGTGTTCTTCACTTGGGTGTTTCTGAAAAAATGCTTTGAAACAATTGTTTATATTTTTTTCCCACTGTGCAATTACCATTTTTCTTTTGAGCGGATGTTGTTAATTTCTTATGCAAGACTGAGGTAACACAGTTACACCCCTGTGTGTAGCCTCTACACAAAAGCAGGTAAAATTGCACTAAAGTGAGGATTAGTCTCTTCTTGTTCGCTCTTTGTTTCCTAGCTAGCACCAGTGTTGCTGTTTTTCTTTGCTTTAGTCCCGGTGCTAGAACTTGCAATAGGCTTGGCCTTGTGTTCAAAGACTGAAGAAAATAAGAGGTGAGGGAAGGGTGGTGCTTTGACCTGTAGCTCTGCCATCTCTGCGACTCTGGAAATATTTCTGCGGCACTGAAAATGAACTCTAAGGTAGCTCTGAAATGTCCTGATGGTCAATGCTTTCTAGGACTTTTTCTAGATCAGGACTTTTCTCCTGCTGTTGGCGTAGTGCCTAAGACATTTGACTGCTAACAGAAGGCTGGCGGTTCAAACCCACTAGCCACTCCTCGGAAGGAAGATGGGGCAATCTACTTCCATAGAGATACTCCTTCAGAAACCCAAGGAAGGGTTGCTATGAGTTGGATTCAACTCGATGGTTTTTTCTGTTTTTGTTTTTGTTTTTGTTTTTAAAGTAGGGTAGAGTATAAGGTGACAGTATATGCAGAAGTGTTAAAATAAATTTGCCACCTGTGTTGCATGCGTGTGTCTGGCACCCCCCCCCACACACACACACACACACAGACACACACATTTTATTCTGGCTTGGGTGAAAGTTTACAGGACAAATTAAGTTTCCCATTCAACAATTTATACATAGTTCATTTGCAGTCCCTTCAGTGTAACAGCACTCCTCCCGCTTCCTCCCTGGGTTCCTGTTTCCATTTGTCCATCATTCCGGCTCCTTCCTGCCTTCTGAACTTTGTTTTGAGGCAAATGCTGCTCTTTTGGTCTCATATGGTTGATTGTTCTGAGGAGTGTGTTGCTCACAGGGTTCGCTTTATAGGCCTGTCTACTATTTGCCTAAGCAGTTCTGGCGGTGTAGTGGTTAAAGCATTCAGCTGCTAACCAAAAGGTTGGAACCCACCAGACCACTCGGTGGGAGAAAGATGAGGCAGTCTGCTTCGGTAAACATTTATAGCCTTGGAAACCCTATGCAGCAGTTCTACTCTGACCTATAGTGTCATTATGAATCAGAATCAACTCCATGGTAGTGAGTTCGGTTTGGTATTCTCTGGCTGAAAGGATCAGTTCTAGATTTGAAGGGTATCTAAAGGCCATAGTCTCAGGGGTGCCACTAGTATGTACGAGAACAGTAAGTCGGTCTTTTTATGATTTTGAATTTTTTTCTATGTTTTTCTCCCATTATATCCAGAATCTTCTATTGTGATCCCAATCAGAGTGATGGTAGTGGTGTCTGGGCACCATGTATTTCTTCTGGTCTCAGGACTGTGAAGGCTGTGGTTCATGTGGTCCATTCATCCTTTGGACTCGTTGTTTCCTTGAGTCTTTATTTTCTTCACTTTACTTTGCTCTGGACGAGAACAGACCAATACCTTGTTTTACTAAGTTTCACTTTATTGCACTTCTCAAATATTGCATTTTCAGAAATTAATTTAGCATGTACTAATGCTATTGCACACTTAATAGACTATTAAAAAAAAACTAACTGCCATCGAGTCAAATCCTACTCATCATGACCTCTCCTTGGGTTTCTGAGGGGACATGTCTATGGCAGTAGATTGACCAGTTTTCCTTCCAAGGAGTGGCTGGTGGATTTGAACCTCCAGCCTATGGTTAGCAGTCAAATGTCTTAGGCACTACACCACAGAGCTCCTTAATGGACATAACTTTTATATACACTGGGAAAACAAACAATTTATATGACTCAGTTTGTTGCAATATTTGTTTTATTGTGGTGATCTGGAACCAAACCTGCAGTATCTCCAAGGTATTCCTGTAGTTCTATTTTAGATGGCCACTCACAAGCTTTTAATACCCCAGTCACTACTTACCAAAGTAGACTGTAGATCATTTTCTTTATGAACTATGTTATGCCAATTGACCTAGATGTCCCCCAAGACTACAGTCCCAAACCCTCAAGTGCAATGACTCACTTCCTCAAAGTGTTTGGTTTTGGCTAAGAAGTTGGCATAACTTTGCCCCCTGTATGCTCTACTATATACCTGGATGTATTTGCAGCACATACAAACAGAAAATTCTCTGTCAAACCTATATATGTTCATGGGTATACTCCCATATGCCATTCCACACCAGTTCAGCTTACATATCAAACCAGAAAAACCAAGCCCACTGCCATAAAGTTGATTCTGACTCATAGCAACCCACATTGGGTTTCCAAGGCTACAAATCTTTATGAAAGTGGATTACCTTCCTCCCATGGAGCAGCTGGTGGGTATGCAGCACCGATCTTCTGGTTAGCAACCAAATGTCTTACCCACTACACCACCAAGACTCCTGTTCAGCTCACACACACACACACACACACACACACATATCCTCTCATAAATTATTATTATTGCTGTTATTCTTAGATAGTGTATGTAACAGCATTTACTGTTGTTGCTTTTTACTCTTGTGTACCTTCAAGGTCTTCATTTCCCTTGGCCATGTTATGCTGACCTCCCTATTATTGTGTATTGCCTTTCCTTTCACTCAAGTTAACACATGTCAACTATCTAGCTAACGATTTTTCATTCCCTCCCTCTCCCATCCCTGATAACCAACAAAGAATGAGTCTTTCTGTGTGTAAATGTTTTCTTGATATTTTGTAATGTGATATCCTACAATAACTGTCCTTTTATGGTTAACTTATTTCACTCAGCACAATGTCCTCCAGGTTTATCCATATTATAACGTGTTTCTCAGATTTATCATTATTCTTTAACATTGCATAGTACTCTATAGGAGCTCTGGTGGCATAGTGCCTAAGGCATTTGACTGCTAACCAGATGTCTGGCAGTTCAAACCCACCAGCCACTCCTCAGAAGGAAGGTTGGGCAATCTATTTCCGTAGTGATACTGCCTCAGAAACCCAAGGAGGGGTCGCTATGAGTCAGGTCTGACTCGACGGCAGTGTTGCATTTGATAGACTATTTATGCCATGTATTAGGGCCCCTAAGTTTCCCCCTATTTTTTTCTTTGATAATCTTTACAATTTTAGGTCTTACATTTGAGTCTTTGATCTGTCATGAGTTAGCTTTTGTATATGTTTTGTGGTATGGATATTATTTCATTTTTATGCAAATGGATATCCATCTAGTTTTGCCAGCACTATTTGTGAAAATAATGATCTCTTCCCCATTTAATAAATTGATGTTTGTTGAAGATCAGCTGTCCATAGGTGGATGGATTTCCTTCTGGTTTCTTAATTCTGTTCCACTGGTCTATGTATCTGTCATTGTACCAATACCAGGCTGTTTTGATGACTGTGGCTCTGTAAGCTGAAATTGGAAAGTGTGAGGCTTCCTGCTTTTTCCTTCTTTAGTAGTGTTTTGCTTATCCAAGCTCTCTTTCCTTTCCATATAAAGTGGGTGATTAGGTTATTATTATTATTATTATTATTTGGGTGAAAGTTTACAGAGCAATTTCCATACAACAGTTCATACACATTTTGTCTCATGACATTGTCTTCAATTTCCCACAATGTAACAGCTCTCTTCCCACTTCCTCCCCGTAGTTACCTCTTCCCTGTGTCCTTCCTTTCCATACACTCCTGCCCAACCCCCAGCTGTCTCCCTATGCAAGCACTGCCCTTCTGTTCTCCCATGATTTATCACTCCAAGCAGTGTATCTACCTGATATAAATGTTCATCCCATATGCATGTCTCTTGTTTGGCTGGAAGCCACAAGAGTGGGTTCAATTCCAGAACTGAAGGGTGGCTAGGGGCCATAGTCTCAGGGGTCTTACCAGCCTCTACCAGACCAGCAAACCTGGGCTTTCTTTTTTTTTATTTTTTTATGATTTTGAGTTTTATTCCACATTGTTCTCCCACTCTATCCAGGATCCCTTGCACCAATCCCCCCTCTGAGTGGTTGACAGTGGTAGCTAGGCACCATCTAATTCTTCTGGTCTCATTATCATATAGGCTGAGGATCACATGGTCTACCAGTCCTTTGGACTAATTGTCTCCATCCATCATTGGTTTTCTTTGTTCTTCTTTGCTCTGGACAAGGAGAGACCCATTGTTGCATCTACATGGCCACTTGCAAGCTTTTAAGACCCCAGTCACTACTCACCAAAGTAGGATGTAGAACAATGTTGTTGTGTAGTTTGTTATGCCAATTGAGCTTGATGTCTCCTGCGACCATGATCCCAAGCCCATTAGTCCAACTACTCACTCCCTCCAGGTAGCTGGCTGTGGCCAAGAAGCCAGCTCAACATTGCCCCTTTTCAGGTCTACTATACACTTGAACATTCTTACAGCACGTACAAATACACATATAGAAACATTGTCCGCTAACCCTATACATGGTCATGTAGAAGTGTGCTTCACAGGGTTTTTGTGTATGTTTTTCCAGAAGTAGATCACAGACTGCCAGGCAGAATGGGAATGTAACAGCATCCTAAACCTAGTTGTAACTAACTGGACTGCCCCATAGAAAGGAGGTGAACAAAGGCTGAGTGGGCAATTTAATTTCTAATAGATTCTTGCTGGATTTTTTTTTTGTTTTGCTTTGACATAGAACATATTATTGGGAGCTCTGGTGGTGTAGTGCCTAAGACATCTGACTGCTAACCAGAAGGCTGTTGGTTCAAACCCAACAGCCGCTCCTCGGAAGGAAGATCGAGCAATCTACTTCTGTAGAGATACTGCCTCAGAAACCCAAGGAGGGGTCACCATGAGTCGAATGGACTTGACAGCAGTGAGTTGGTTGTTTTCTAAAAATTATTGGCAAAAAATTAGCAGAGAAGTAGGTAACAATTTACTGTTAGACAACATCTTTTTTTATATTATTTTATTTTTTTATTGTGTTTAGATGAAAGTTTACAGAGCACATTCATTTTCCATACAATACTTCATGCACATTTTGTTTCATGACATTGATTGCAATCCCCATAATGTGACAGCTCTCTTCCTACTTCCTCCCTGTGGTTACCTTTTCCCTGTGTCCTTCTTTCCTGTGTATTCCTGCCTTCTGAGCTATCTCCCTGTGCAAATACTGCCCTTTCTATCTCATGATTGGTAGTTGTAAGGAGTGTACATACCTGGTGTAAATGTTCGCCTTGTACACCTGACTATTGTTTGGCTGGAAGCAACAGGAGTGAATTCAATTCCAGGTGTGAAGGATGACTGGCGACCATAGTCTCGGGGGCTTCACCAGTCTCTATAAGACCAATAAACCTGGTCTTTTTTTTTTTATGATTTTGAGTTTCATTTCAAATTTTTCTCCCATTCTACCCAGCATCTTCTATTTTGTGGACATCTTTGAACCTAGTTTTTTGTTGCATCCAAGGGGGCACTCTAATGTGGAAAATGTAAAAACCACAGTAATGATTTGTTTTGGCTTTCTGGAGGAGGAAGTATTCTTCAAAATAGCTCTATTTGAATTTGGACTTAATAGTGTCTGCCACTGAGAAAGCATTGCTTCCTGCAAAACTGTAGGTGTAGTTGATAAGCCAAGAAAAGAAGCCTAACATTGTATGGAACGTGTATGGCAGAAGGCAACAGAAGGATGGAAAGAGCAGCAATAATAGAGGACTTTTTTTTTTTTTTTGACCATTAGACCAGCAAACTTTTGTACTATAACTGGACATGAAGTAATTCACAGAGGGAGACAGAAAAGCTCTGTAACCTCTAGACAACTACAGGCATAGTCACGGCAGATGTCAAATGCTCACCTGAGACAGCACAGGACCTAAGATGTTTCTCTATTCTCATCTGTTTTGTCCTTTGATGTCTTATCTACAACTCAGATAAGACATCAAAGGACAAAACAGATGAGAACAGGGAAACCTTGGTGCAGGACCCTGTCATAGGCAGCCATAGAACCACCCTAACTCCCTAAGGAAAGAGAATTTTTGTTGGAAGGAAACCATATATATCTAAGTTTATTGTGAGTAATTCTGTAATTTCCACTATGGTGTTATTTCTGTATTTTCCAATAGTTTGTTTATAAAAGAACCAGTCCTAATTTCCTAGGACTGCCATATCAAAATACCACAAACTTGGTGGCTTTAAAGAACAGAAATTACCTCACAACTCTAGAGGTTGAAATACCAACTCAGGGTGTTGGCTTGAGGGGAAGGTCCTTCTTTGTCTCTTTCAGGTTCTATCTAGTACCTGCTAGCAATCATTGGGAGCTCTGGTAGCATAGTGCCTAAGGCACTTGACTGCTAACCAGAAGGCTGGCGGTTCAAACCCACCAGCCACTCGTCCAAAGAAGGTTGGGCAATCTACTTCTGTAGTGATACTGCCTCGGAAGTCCAAGGAGAGATTTCTATGAGTCAGAGCCGACTCGAGGGCACATAACAACAACAACTATAATCATTGACATTCTTGGGCCTGAATGTTCACTTACCTCTGCCTTCACAAGGCATCTCTCCATTCTGGTCTTTGTATCAAACACCAATATGACCTTCTAGCATAATGAAAGAAAACTCCTATTTCCAAACAGGATCATATTTACAGGTACAAGGGTTAGGACTTCAATATAACTTTTGAAGGACACAATTCAATCCATAACATAAGCTCATTCAGATATCAAGGGTGTAGCATGTGCCTGGGGGTGGGTAACATGGCCAATCACAAGCAAGTTTGAGGCAAATGCAGATTCTGGCTCACTTTCCTTTTCAAGGTCTATGTTGTTGGAGACTCCTTTTGGGATCTTTTATAGTGCTGTTAGGTTAGGTTGCCATGGCAACATGCAAAACTTAATGGGAACTTCCTGTGGCTTGTAGTGCAAATATTTCACACACCATAGAGGATGGCTCCAGGTTGCTGACTAGAGCATCATTTCTTCTACAAGTTGCAGTTAGTTGGGATAGAGCGTAATTGCACCCATTCAGACACAGTTTAAGAGGAGCTTCGTTTCGGAGATGAAATAATTCAAATTACTATTCTGATTAGAGGAAGGAATACAACTCTAGAGTTGAGGCATGAGTAGAAGAATCACCAAAATGACAGCATAGCCTGTAAGTTTTCCATGCGTGTAAGAAAAGAATTCAAGATGTGAAGGGCAACCCCACATCTGATTCCTAGTGTCCAGTCTGGATGCACGTCTAAAAGGTAAACATTTCTTCTACTTTATAAATATTTGGTGATTATTTATTATATGTCAGATCTTTTTCTTAATGTTTCACATGTATTAATTTACTTAATCATTATGACAACCCTATGAGATGGATGCTATTAATATCTTATTTTACAGATTTTTAAAAAAGAAAAGAAAGGAAATACTGAGACAAAAAAGTGATTCAGCGTTTGCCTGAGGTCATGGAGCTAGTAAATGGTGAAACCTGGATTCAAATCTAGATACTCTGACTCCAGAGCACACAAGCTTTCTGTGTCTCAAATCAGTTGGAAAGCCAGTTCTTTATTTGAGGTCTTTCTTCAAATCTTAGATGTTTGAAGAAATCTATTAGAATACATCCTAGACAAGTAGCCAAAGAGTCAAATAAGGAGAAGAAGCACAGATACTTTTCTCACGGAATTTATGTGAGACTGGGGGAGACACAGGAGCTCTGATGGTGTAGTGCCTAAAGCATTTGACTGCCAACCAGAAGGCTGGTGGTTCAAACCACCAGCCACTCCTCAGAAGGAAGATGGGGCAGTCTACTTCCTTAGTGATACCGCCTCGGAAACACAAGGAGGGGTCGCGATGAGTCGGGTCTGACTCGACAGCACATAACAACAACAACAAGAAGATCAGGAACACAACAAGGATGCTTGTTCTCACCACTTCCATTCAAGATTGTATTATTGCAATGGCCGGAAGAATCCTAGCCATTGCAATAAGGAAATAAAAGTCATAAATATTGAATAGGAAAAAATTAAAATATTTGTTGATGGCATTGCTATTAATATTGAAAATACTAAGGAATCTAAAACACAGGTACATAAGATATAAGGTTAATATAAAAAGTCAATTATGTATTTGTCTACCAGAAGCAAGCAACTGAAAAATTAAAATTGAAAGCCAATTCCACTTGTAATAATGTCCGAAAACACAAAATGCTTAAGAATAAAATTATCAAAAGATGTATAAGACCACTACACTGAAAACTTCAAAACATTGCTGACAGAAAATTTTAAAGACCTAAATAAATGGAGAGATATACCATGGTCATTAATTGAAAGGATTAGATTGTTAAGATGTCAAGTATGCACAAATTGATCTATAACCCAAAACACTGCCATCAAATCAATTCCAACTCATAGCAACCTTAAAGGACAGAGTAGAACTGCCCTATAGGGTTTCCAAGGCTGCAAATCTACAGAAGCAAGCTGCCACATCTTTCTCCCACAGAACAGCTGGTGGGTTTGAACTGCTGACTTTTCAGTTAGTAGCTGAGCACTTTAAACATTGCACCACCAGGACTCCTTAGAGTCAGGAAAAAAACACACAAAACACTGCCATCAGAGTCAGAGAGTCAGAAATAGATTCCCACATATATGGATAATTTATGTTCCAACAAGATGCCAAGGCAATTCAATAGCAAAGGAAAAGTCTTATCAATATATGGTGCTGGAACAATTGGATAGCTATATGGGGGAAAAACTTTTATCATACACCATACAAAAAAAGACTTTTATCATACACCACAAATAAAAATTAATTTAAACTGGATCAGAGACCTAAAGGTAAAAGGTTGTTGTTAGGTGCCATCAAGTTGTCTCCGACTCATAGTGACCCTAGGCATAGCAGAATGAAACACCACCCTGTCCCATGCCAGCTCCACGATCCCTGCTATACTTGAGCCCACTGCCGCTGCCACTGTGTCAATCCATCTCATTGAGGGCCTTCTGATCTTTCATTGACCCTCTACCTTACCAAGTATGACATCCTTCTCCAGGGAATGGTCCCTTCTAACAACATAAACAAAGTAGGTGAGACAAATTCTGGCAATTCTCGCTTCCAAGGAGCATTCCAGCTACACTTCCTCCAGGACAGATTTGTTAGCTCTTTTAGCAGTCCATGGTACTTACAGCATTCTTCACCAGCACCACAACTCAAAAGCATCAGTTCTTCGGTCTTCCTTATTCATTGGCCAACTCTCACATGCATATGAGGCAATTGAAAATATTATGGCTTGTGTCAGGTGCACCTTAGTCCTCGAGGAGACATGTTGCTTCTCATCACTTTGTAGCCAACTTGTCCAGTGCTATAGTCATCTGAAGTCCTGACTGCTTCTTCCATTGGCCTCAATTGTGGAACCAAACAATGTGAAGTCTTTGACAACCTCAATCCTTTCTCCATTTATCGTGATGCTGTTTATAGGTCCAGTTGTGAAAATTTTTGTTTTCTTTATATTGAGATGTAACCCATACTGCAGACTGTAGTTGTCAATCTTCATCAGTAAGTTCTTCAAGGCATCCTCACTTTCAGCAAGCAAAGTTGTGTCTTCAGCGTATCACAGGTTGCTAATGATTCTTCCTCCAATTCTAATGCCATGTTCTTCTTCATATAGTCCAGTTTCTCAGATTATTTGCTCAGCATATAGATTGAATCAGTTTGGTGAAAAGATACAACCCTGACACACTCCCTTCTTGATTTTAAACCATGCAGTGTTCCCTTGTTCTGTTCAAACAACAGCCTCCTGGTCTATGTACAGGTTCCTCATGAGCACAATTAAGTGTTCTGGAACTCCCATTCTTCTCAATGCAATCCACAATTTGTTATGATCCACACAATCAAATGCTTTTGCATAGTCAATAAAACACAAATAAAAAACTTTCTGGTATTCTTTGCTTTGAGCCAAGATCCATCTGACATCAGTAATGATATCCCTTGTTCCACGTCCTCTTCTGAATCCAGCCTGTCCTTCTGGAATATATACTGTTGCAACTCTCTGTCAATATACTGTTGCAACTGTTTTTGAATTATCTTCAGTAAGATTTTACTTGCATACAATATTAATGATATTGTTCGATAATTTCCACATTCTGGGGATCACCTTTCTTTGGAATGGGTACAAATATGGATCTCTTCCAGTCAATTGGCCACGTAGCTGTCTTCCAAATCTCTTGGCATAACTGAGTGAGTGCCTCCAGTGGGGCATCCATTTGTTGAAATATCTCAATGGGTATTCCATCAATTCCTGGAGCCTTGTAAAAGATAAAACTATAAAATTCTTTTTTAAAAATGTAGAAGAAAATGTTTGCAAACTTGTGAAAGGCAATCATTTCATTTCATTTCTTTTTTTATTGTGATTTGGGTGAAAATTTACAGAGCAAATTGACTTTCCTTACAGCAGTTCACATACAATTAGTCTTATGACATTGACCACAATTTACCACAATGCAACATCTCCCCTGCTACTTCCTCCCAATAGTTACCTCTTCCCTGTGTCGATCCCTCCATGCACTCCTGCC
>NW_006921901.1:805160-805815 GCF_000298275.1 Orycteropus afer afer | reverse complement strand
CAGCTCTACTATACACCTGGGAATTCAGATCATACACACAAACTTATAGGACCAACCCTATACATGTTCTTGGGTACACTCCCTGCTTCATAGACATACCTAACATTTCAGCCTGTCTACCCATCTATCCACCTGTATACCCATGTTTGCCTTCACTGACAATGCCGTACTACATGTGCAAAAGGGTTCAACTTTGTAGTCTGTACCTGCCACGCACCTCTCTCTGTCTTTCTCTTTCTTAATGCCACTATATTGATCACTCCCATTTGGTACATTGCCCTTCTCTTCACCCAAATCAATACTTATCTCTATCTATCTAACAGTGTTCCCTCTGCTCCCCTCCCACCCCTGGTAACCAACAAAGAAAATGTCCTTCCATAGATAAACATTTCCTTAACTTTTACAATAATGGACTAATACAATATTTCTCCTTTTGTGATTGACTTATTTCACTCAGCATAATTTCCTCCAAGTTCATCCACATTATGTAGTATTTTGCAGATTCTACATTATTCTTTAGCATTGGATAGTATTCCATTGTGTGCATGTACCATAGTTCAGATATCCATTCCTCAGTTGATGGACACCTAGGTTGTTTCCATCTTGTGGCTATTGTAAAGAGTGCTGCGATGAACATGGGTGTGCAAATGTCTGT
>NW_006921901.1:790123-791750 GCF_000298275.1 Orycteropus afer afer | reverse complement strand
TGATAAAATTCTTCAATTTCCTCATGTGTGGCTTTGGTGGTTGGGGCATAAATTTGAATAACAGTCATATTAATGGGTCTTCCTTGTAGGCGTATGGATATTATCCTATCACTGACTTCACAAGTAAAATTAAGTACCTGATATCTTCAATCTTTTCTCCATTTATCAGATGTTGCTTATTGGTCCAGTTGTGAGGAATTTTGTTTTCTTTATGTTGAGGTATAATCCATAATGAAGGCTGTATTCTTTGATCTTCATCAATAAGTGCTTCAAGTCTTCTTCACTTTCAGCAAGCAAGGTTGTGTCTTCTGTACATTGCAGGTTGTTAATGAGTCTTCCTCCAATCCTGATACTGCATTCTTCTTCATATAATCCCACTTTTCTGATTATTTGCTCAGCATACAAATTGAATAAGTATGGTGAAAGCACCCCTGATACAGACCTTTTCTGATTTTAAACCACGTAGTATCCCCTTGCTCTGTTGGAACAACTGCTTCTTGGTCTACGTACAGGTTCCTCATGAGCACAATTAAGTGTTCTGGAATTCCCATTCTTCTCAATGTTATCCGTAATTTGTTATGATCCACACAGTCAAATGCCTTTGCATTGTCAATAAAACACAGGCAAACATCTTTCTGGTTACTTTGCTTTTAGCCAAGATCTGTCTGACATCAGCAATGGTATCCTTAGTACCAAATCCTCTTCTGAATCCAGCTTGAATTTCTGGAAGTTCCCTGTCAATAAACTGCTGCAACCATTTTTTTCATTATCTTCAGCAAAATTTTCTTTGCATGTGATATTAATATTTTTCAATAATTTCCACATTCTGTTGCATCATCTTTCTTTGGAATGGACTTAAATGTGGATCTCTTCCAGTCAGTTGGCCCAGTAGCTGTCTTCCAAATATCTTGGCATAAACAAGTGAGCACCTCCAGCACTGCATCCATTTGTTGAAACATCTTAATGGGCATTCTCTGAATTCCTGGAGCCTTGTTTTTCACCAATTCCTTCAGTGCAGCTTGGACTTCTTCCTTCAATACCATTGATTCTTGATAATATGCTACCTCCTGAAATAGTTAAATGTCAACCAATTCTTTTTGCTACAGTGACTCTGTGTATTCCTTCCATTTCCTTTTGATGCTTCCTGCCTTGTTCAAATTTTGCCCTTAAAAAAAAAAAAAACAAAAAACCCACTGCTGCGGAGTAACCCCTTAGTAACCCTTCCTTGGGTTTCCGAGGTGGTATTACTATGGAAGTAGATTGCCCAACTTTCCTTTCGAGAAGTGGCTGGTGGATTTGAACCACCATCCTTCTGGTTAGCAGTCAAGTGCCCTAGGTACTACGCTACCAGAGCTCCTATTTTGCCCTTGTTGTTGTTGTTGTTATGTGCCCTTGAGTCAGACCCGACTCATAGTGACCCCTCCTTGGGTTTCTACAGAAGAAGATTTGCCCCATCTTCCTTCCAAGGAGTGGCTGGTGGGTTTGAACTGCCAGCCTTCTGGTTAGCAGTCAAGTGCCTTAGGCACTAAGCTACCAGAGCTCCTTAGAATCCTTCAATATTGCAACTCAAGCCTTGAATTTTTTCTTCAGTTCCTTTAGCTTGAGAAATGCTGAGTGTGTTCTTCCC
>NW_006921901.1:788517-790023 GCF_000298275.1 Orycteropus afer afer | reverse complement strand
TTTGTCATTTTGTTCTTGTATTTTCTTCCAAAATTCTTCTAAGGTTTTTTCTGTGTTTTCTTTGGTCTATCTCCCAATCCTTTGAGGGTACCTAATATAACTCTTTTGAATTCCTTATCAGAGAGTTCTAATGCTGCTTCTTCCTCAGGGTTGTATTCTGGGTCTGTATCCTGCTCCCTTGTTTCTACCACTTTATCTTGCTTCTTTGTCTGGACTGTGATGGTCTGTTGTCTTTGTGGTGTTGTATTTATATCTCTGTACCCTGTTTGTGAAGAGCAGCCAAGGGTGATTCAGGCTCTTCTTGGTGGTTTTTTTTATCATTGGCCCATTGGTGGAGAAGTAGGTGGTGGCTCTCTCTCAGTAAGTGAAGTTTCAGGAGGTGTGGGTGTAGTTGTATCTTATGGGGACTGTTGGAGTCTTCCACTCAGTTAGACACAAATTACAATTGAATAACCATCAAAAACTAAAAGCACATGGAAAAAAAAATACACCATGTAATCACACAGGGACAGTAACCAAAAAAAGAAAAAAGGGAAAAAGAAGAAGAAAAAAACAAGAAAACCTGCTATATCTGGGGGGTAGGACACTAAGAGAAAAAAGGTGGAGAAGGAGAATAATGAAGAAAATTAGGAAAAATGCAAAAAGAAAAACAAGGAATGGGGTTAACCTTGAGAAAAAGGGGGAAAAAAAGAATTTAAATTAAAAAAAAAAAATTCAACTAGGAACAGGGAAAAGAAAACAAAAGCTGTAAACTAGGACCTGGGTGGGGAAGAATAAAGAATAATAGTAAAAAGGACAAAAGTATTATTAATAATAGTAGTTTTAAAACAGACAAATGCTAGCAAACTAAACACCAGAAAAAAGAAAGAGAAAAAAAAAGAAAAAGAAAAATATCGGTGGAGGACAGGGCAGAGCTCCCAGACTCAGTCTTAGCACACAGACTGGGATGGAGTTCCTGTGGGCCCAGAAGGTGGGTCAGAGAGGGGGATGGCCACACCTCCATTCTCCAAGCAGGTGTGGGGTATAAGATTAAGAAGAGGAATGTCACACCTTTTCAGTTGTGCAGGTCTGGAGTGTCCTTGGGGTTGCTGGCAAGCAGAACATGTTGTTAAGCCCCTGGAATCTTGGAGAGTGCTATCTCTTTAAATATCCAAAATGGTCAAGCTGCTTGACAGCATTAAAAATTCAAACATTCAAAATGGCGGCACCTTCTGGACAGGCAAAAGTCCACAGCTCAGCCCACCTTCCTCTTCCCAGCTATTTCTCCTTTTATTCCCCAGCCACCAGAGCAGTCCTCCGTGCAGTCCCTGCCTAGCAGGGCTGAGTTTTAGGTTAATTCTTAGGTCCTACCAGCACTCATGAATCTTCAATCTGTCTGTGCTGTCAGGATCACTCAGGATTGCTGCCAGACCACAGCTCCAAATGTTTCCTTTTTTGGTATTTTCATGCAAATTCTTCTGCTAGTTGGGGTTTAGTCCATTTCTATATCCATCCCTTCAAGGCTCA
>NW_006921901.1:786339-788192 GCF_000298275.1 Orycteropus afer afer | reverse complement strand
AAAAAAAAACCCTCTTGTGCTCAATAATTAAACAAGCAAAAAAAAAATTAATGGGCAAAAGATCTGAACACTTTATTAAAGAAGATACATAAATGACAAATAAGCATAATATTATTCACTATAGGGAAATGCAAATTAAAACCACAATGAAATACCACTTCTCAGTCATTAAAATGGAGAAGATATATAAGACTAACGATATCAAGTATAGAAGAAGAGGATGTGGGGCAACTAGAACTCTCATACATAATGGTGGGAATGGTACAACCACTTCAGAAAACTTTTGGAAAGCTTTTAAATAGTTACACACCTGCCATATAACCTAGCCATTCCACTATTAGATATTTACCCAAGATTAATGGAAATGCCTACACATTAATGTGGATGATCATAGTATCTTTATTTACAATAGCCCTAAACTGAAAGTCCAAAATATCCATTGAGAGGGAAATGAATGAAATATGGAACATTCAAACAATGGAATCCTACCTAATAAGAAGAAGAAAATAATTCCTGATGTACACAACAAGTGGATCAATCTCAAAATCTATGCTGAATCAAAAATTTTAAAAAATGTTACATACATTTTTGGAGCATGGATTATATATCTATGATTCCATTTATATAAAATTCTAGAGTATGCAAAATACTCTACCAAGACAGAAATTAAATTAGCTGTTGCCTAGGGCCAGGAGTAGAGAGAGGAATTGACTGCATAGTGGCAGAAGCAGACTTTTGAGGTTGATGGGTATTTTGCTTGTGGTGGTTGTTTCATAGATATATACATCTGTCAGATCTAACTGAATTGTGCACTCTAAATGACTTAAATTTATTTTATGTATATTATTTCTCAATAGATTTGAAAGGTAGAAAAAGTACTATTTGGTTCTTTTTCAAGTCTGTCTTGTCATTTTTTATAGTCTCTTACTGTTGATTCATTTTAGTGATTCAAATTTAATTTTTTTAAAAAAATACTGTACATACTTACTTTATATTCTGTATCTGATAAATTCTGATAATTTGGTTCTCGAAAATCTAACTCTGCTGGTTTGTTATTTTTGCTGCTGGCTCTCACTTATAGGGGATTATTTGATTAGACTGGTGATCTCTGACTGGAAGTTCATAGTTCCTTAATCTTAATAGCTGTGAAACCTGGGGATCTAGACTGATGGTTCTTTCCTCCAGACAGGAATTACATTACCATTGCAGGGAGTCAAAGGTACTTCTGAGCTGAGAGCTTCTCCCCAAATACTAGGCTTAATGGTTGGCCTCAACTGCAACCATTCCATCTTGTCTCCAGTCCTGCACTCAGACAAGCTAGCATGTTCTTTCTTTCCAAATGCTCCAATTCTAACCATGACATTTTCCCCTCCTCACCATTCTCCACAACACTCATGTTGTTGTTATTAGGTGCCATCAAGTCAGCTCTGACTCATAGTGACCCCATGTAAAATAGAATGAAACACTGTCCAGTCTTGTGCCATCCTCACAGTATTTGCCATGCTTGAGCCAATCCATCTTGTTGAGGGTCTTCCCCTTTTTCACTGACCAAATATTCTACCAATCATTATATCCTTCTCTAGGGACTTGTCCCTTCTGACAACATCACCAAAGTGCATGAGATGAAGTCTGGTCATTCTCGCTTCTAAGGAACACTCTGGCTGTACTTCTCCCAAGACAGATTTGTTTGCTCTTTTGGCAATCCATGGTATTTTCAGTATTCTTTGCCAACATCACAATTCAAATGTATCAATTCTTGTTTGGTCTTCCATATTCATTTTCCAGCTTTCACAACCATACGTTGTTGTTGTTGTTGTTGTTATGTGCCGTCGAGTCAGACCCAACTCATAGCA
>NW_006921901.1:750633-781794 GCF_000298275.1 Orycteropus afer afer | reverse complement strand
AGCTACTTTCATTTCAAGAACAAGTTTCAGTCTCTTCTGACATCCTTTTTGGTCTTTCTTTCCTGTCTTTTTATTGACCTTTTGCTTTCTTCATGTATGATGTTTATAATGTCATCCCATAAGTCACCTGGACTTAAGTCATTGGTGTTCAATGCATCAAATCTATTCTTCAGGGGGTCTCTAAATTCAGGTGGATATAATCAAGGCTGTATTTTGGTTCCCATGGACTTGTTTTCCTTTACTTCCTGCAAGCTTAGCTATGTTACATGAAGTATGGTACCTGCAGAATCTAGTTGTTTTAGAGTAAGAGGAACCACAATTTATCTGTTATTCTGCTGGAAAGGTATGCTTACTCTTATCTTTTTAATTTGAATCTCAAATAAAAAAGAAATAAGGGCTAAAAGGTAAAATGATAGCTCTGCTTTTTAAGGGTTTGTGCCTAAATATAGATATGGTAATATGCATCGTATCCCCAAGCCAAGAATCTTTCTCCAAATCTGATTATGGGCAGCAAAGCTAAGTGCTGGTTATACATAGCCATCCATTTTGTGCTGAGGTTGAGGAGAGAAATGCTATGGAGCAGAGATAGCAAAATAGCTGTTCAGAGAACATCCAAATTATGTTAAAATCCAGAGCATCGTGTTTGACCTAAGCAAAATAGCTAGAAAGAGGACAGTTGTACTAACCATAATTATCAGTATTTCTTTCTCTTTTCCCCTGAATTTAACCCAGACTGTATTTTATTTATCCTTAGGAATTAATTTCTAGTCATTCTAAGTACTTGGATATTGCATATTCACTCTATTTTGGAATGTAATAGACTACTTAAAATGACTAGCTCACCCACAGGGTTTTTGAGGTTGATAGTGGTGGAGAGCTGTGTCTAATTCAAGATTTCAGTTCCTGTCTCTCTTTACATAAGAAATGGTGTAAAAAATGCATTGAATGTTTTAATTAGCATGCAAGCTGAGTCTTAAATCTAAAGGCGAACCTAATACTACTTCTAATTGTGTCTAATGCCAGGTGATAAAAGAAGAAAATTTGGGAATAGTATGAGGTAAAAAAAAAAAACCATCATTATTATTATTTGCAGTCTAATATAATCATTCATTAAGCACCCACTGTGGGCTAGATGCTGAAGGAACATTTCTTTTTTTCTGATTAACACATTGCCATAGTGGAGGGTTGCAGTAGTTTATTGCTCTGGTTTATGATCTTGGTCTGAATTCAGAATAGAGCGGCACTGTGCCAGCTTCAGCTCCTCATATACTTTCTTTATATCCTGGGTGGGCAAAAAGAATGTAGATTTTTCTTTTTTTTTTTTTTTCCTCCTTAGTTTGAAATATGTAACGAACCTGCTCAAAAACATTGCTTTGGTTAGCCAATCAGGAAACAGAAATTAAGGGAATGCCTCGTCTCTTAATTTCCCTTGGATTCCCTTAATATCACTTGGAGACTGTATTCTTTCTGGTTACAGTCTGCATCACATACAATATTATCTGGTAGGTTTCCTTGCCTGGGGAACCAAGGGTCGCTAATGATGAGGGGCATATCCAAATCCAGCAAGCTTCCTCGGGCTGGAACTAAACTTTGGGACGTGACAGGACCTGGCAAAAATGGAAATACCTTCCCTGACATTTTTGCCCATGTTTTTTCTAAATTCACTTTCAGATAAGGGCAGCGAGTTTGCTAGAGTGGGAAGTGCTGACAAACAAAGTGTAGTCTACTACAAAATTCTTCCTGGCACTCTAATTATCCTTTCCTTCTCTACTTCAGTATCACATGTAGCCATGTGTAGAATCATAAAATAATTATGCAGTGTACAAGCTTTCTGGGAGCATGTACCACTGTTTTCCTAATTCTTTATCTCTCCCATTGATCGTGGCGTGTGTGCATTGATCCAAGTCGGCCATCTGGTTAGGCAAGATAAGCGTGCTAGTGTCTTTGCATTGCACTGTCACTCAGGGAGGGGGCACATTTTGGCTGTAGGGAATTACGGGGGCAGGATTAGCCCTCTTCCTATGAGGAAACTGAATTTTAAATGCAATGTTGCAGCTGCATGGACCATGTTGCTAACTTCTGTTTTTGCCATGAACTGGGTAGATTTTTCTTCTTGTTCATATTGTCTCCAAAAGTATAGAGATGCCTTGTATTATGTAGGAGAGGGTGGGGGAACTAGGAGAGAAGATTCATTTTTAGCACATGTTAGACTTGTAAGTGACGGATACATTACAGGATTTCTAAATGGTAAAACTGTTTTCGATCAACTACAAAAGCTGCTGGATAAAAAGCATTTTAAACTGAAACTCGTGACCCCCCCCCCCAATAAAATTATTTTAGGGAGGAAAGAAATCTTTGTATCTATCTCTGCAAAGAAAAAAAGAGGGGGGAAAATGATGTGTGTATCATAGCAGAAGGAATTACTGCATGAAGCCCAGAACACGGCTGTGGAATAGCCTCTCCATTTGTTTCTCTCTCTTTCTTGTATTAAAATTAATGATTGCCCCAAGTTTATGATCCCCAGGACAGACTGAATGTGCTACTTAATTCAAAGAGACTTTTTTCCAGCTCTGTTGGCCACTGTTGTTTTTAAAATTTGATTGCAGCCATTGTTGTCTCATATTCTGCAAATGTGTGGAAGACTCAAAAGCTTTTCCTCTAAAATTGAACGATTCTGTCAAAAAAGATTAGTTCTATTTTGTCTGCTGGGTGCTGACTATTCATGAATGTAAAGAGAGAGGGCTTGGGTGTCATACTAAGTTGCTAAGGTGGCTGGATTTCGGCTATTGACTTGAGGATGCCAAACTGGGGTCTACAAAAGAGCAGCCACAAGGACAGGGGAGAGACGGCCTGCCATGTGTTTGAGCTGCACCTTCTTCAGCTGCCGGTTTATTTCTTTTGTCGCCAGAACTTTTATTGTCATACAATTGAAAAAAATGTTAGACACAAGCTTCAGGCAGCACCAAGCAGAAAAAGGGATTAGCATATCACTAGGATCATCTTACACTGAACCAAATTCTTTTCAGGATGTATAATTAGCGAATACAGTCTTTTATTTATTTAATTTTTTTTTTTTTTTTTTTTGGAGCCTATAGACAGAAAAAATGAGCTCCGATTTCTGGCTAGAATATTAGAAGAAATAAAAGACATTTGCCAGTTTCAGAGAGATACATACGTCTGAACTGTTCTTCGCAGAGCCTTTGCAATTCCCTCAAGAAATGTGTGGTTGAATGGGAAAACTTTATGAATTCCTGCTATTGTCTCAGGTTTTTCTAAGAAGGAAATGCTGTGTGGTTAAACACATTCAAAATTTTAGACCGATTAAATTAGACTTAGGATTAAACGAGTATGGAAGAACTTTTCTTCGCAGGGGAACTAGAAGGAAATGTGCGTTTTTCACTCGATGACATTTTACTCTGCAGAAGATAGTTGACAGTAATTAAAAATGTAATTGGGAAATTGAAGGTAGTAAACTGTACATTTTGGGCCTATTAGTGAATAATTCTGTGGGGCTCAAGAAAAGCCATCTACAACTTCCCTTATAATTTGTGGGGGTTAAATATGTTTATATGAGAGTAGGAAAATAGATGTCTTGGATTTCTTCCCTTTTATTCTCTCTCTCTTCTTTTACAGTTGTGCATTTAGACAGTTAAAAGCAAATTAACTCATATTTCACTGGATGGATATCTGTTTATGTTTCCAGATATGTAGGCTTTTAGAGAAGCACATGTAGAGGAGAGGGAGGAAAATTCTTTTTTCCAAAAATATCTTTTTAAGGATGAGCACAATACTCATAAAAAGTAAAAGTACTTATCTGTATGGATCTCAGTTGAATTGTTTTGAGGTAGTTGATATTTTTTGTTTAGCAGGTGAATGTTAATGTCACTGTGTTCTTCAAGGTTCTTTGTTTTTGGTAGTTAATACATCTTTTCATTTTTCTCTCTCCTGTGGACTGCCTCACCCCGCCCCTTCCTTTCCTTTCCCAAATAAAACAGTCACAAAAGACATACCTCAGTCTTGATTCTAGTTCAACTTCCTTTCATATTTCCTAAGGACACCCTTAGTTTCTCTTTATGGCAGCATTTTTTTTTTTTTTTTTTTTCAAAATTAGCTCATTTTAACTATTAACAAGAAAGAATGGACACTTGGGTACATAGAAAGCAGTTATCTCAACTTTCAAATCCTTTAAGATACTGGGGAAAAATATTCATTGAACTTATTCTTGGAATTAGAGGATCCAATTCTGGCATTTTATTTTCTTTTGCTTCTGGTTTGGAAATTTAGGTGAAATCGCTCTCTTGGCTAGAAACAAACTGTGGACCTAAGTATTACAGAGAATTCAGTTATGTTGTCTTCATTGAAGGACAATCACTTTAGCTTGCATCACTTGTGTCTCCAAGGAAGACTCTGTGTAAAATTAGAAACATAGTGAGGAGGAAAGAATAAATAAATTTAAAAAATTAAAAAATATGAATTAGATGTCATTCTTTAATTATCATAGCCATAAGGGAATTTTTACATTTTGTCATTTGTATAATTATGATTTTTACACTTTGTAATATCTATATTTTTCTCTGCCATTTATTTCTGGATAGAAGTATCAATGCCTGCAAGAAGCCAGCCACCTATACAGTTGCTCATGATTTAAGATGGTTTTAAGTCATTAGCACATTTACTAATTTCCTAAGGACACAGTTTTCTCAAATTTGTGATTTGGTTTCACCCAATCATTAGCTATTTAATTATTCAAGCCAGTTTTTTGGTCTTCCGCCTGCTTAGTGCACACTACCAAGGTTCTTCTCAGGCAAACGCATGTGTACACACTTGCAGGTCAGAGATTTGGGCATTCTTTCAGATCAGCCCTCAGACACTTTGTTCTTCCTAGACCTAGACTAGATAATAACAGACAATAAGAAAATGTTGCTTAAATCTAGGGTTCCAACTGTTGAATTCAGAGTAATGCAATGTCAGGCAAATACAGAATACTCAACTCCTGAGTACCCTAAAAGTGGATTCAGGAGTTTTTGCAAGGAGTTGAGAGCAATGGTATTGAGGTCTGGAAGACTTCCTGTGAAGTAACATTTAGCAGGGCATTCTTGACTCTGGTGGAACAATGGTTAAGCACTTGACTGCTAACCAAAAGGCTGGCCGTTTGAACCCACCCAGTGGTTCCACAGCAGAAAGAGCTGGTGGTCTGCTTCCAAAAAGATTAAGGTAGAGAAAACCCTATGGAGCAGTTCTACTTAGTCACATGGAATTGCCATGAGTCAAAAAATCAACTCGATGGCACCAAACAATAACAGACTTTGTCTGAGTTTAAGACACTCTTATTCCCACTTCAGAGAAGGAAACTGAGGTTCAGAAAGGGAACAAAATTTGCCCAAGGTCATATAGCTAGGAAGTGGAAGAACCAAATTTCCTACCTGCTGCACTTCACTGCCCCACCCCTTTGAATTTCATATTCCACTCACAAAGATCCATAGATCCATAGTGTCAGGAATCAACAGAGAAAGCACAGGTATGGCCAGGAGTAAGGACTCCGCAGAAGACAGAGGATTCCCAGAAGTAATGAAATGGGGGAGGAGGGGAACTGCAGGAGGGCTGATGACAAACTTTCTGTTTCGGGGGGATTTATGAAGACCAAAAGCAAGAAACAGCTGGGATATCTTGCAGAATATCAGGTTTGAGCTATAAAGAAAGTAATTTGTGATTAAGTGATCAAAGTATATTGATTGCTAAGCGCTGGTGGTCTAGTGCCTAAGGCATTTGATTGTGAACCAGAAGGCTGGTGGTTCAAACCCACCAGCCACTCCTCAGAAGGAAGATTGGGCAATCTACTTCCACAGTGATACTGCCTCGGAAACCCAAGGAGGGGTCCCGATGAGTGGAATTCCACTCAACACCAGTGAATTTGGGTTTATATTTTTATATTTTAATCTTACCAGGATGTTTAATATTTTTTGTAGCTCATGAATGTATCACTAGCAATGAATATTCATGCAAAATTTGTATATACTTGCATATACTTTTGACATTATGTACATAGTGTTAGCAGGTTATTTAAACTAACCTACTTGACCTTTTTATGACATACTAATAATATCCCTTCTAAAGTTTAACCTTTGAAATGGCAGGAGCTGTTTAACATGTCATCAAATTCAGTGTCACACATTCATTAAATATCATTAGCTGAATAATTTTGGATTATTGTAATTGGGCATGTTTTCAAAGACACAAGTAAGATTCTCTAAAATTTGAGTATTTTAAATATGGCTCTACTGCTACAAGCTTGTCCCTTCTTTTAGGAAAGAATAAAAGACTTAGCATTTCAAACTCTTTAAGAATGCCCTAGCTCCCATTTTTAAAATATTGGTTGATTTTAATGCATACAGCTGATAATTTTTAACTATTGTTTGGAGATAGACATGGTACAAATTACTTCTTTTGCTACATGGATCATTTACTCTATTTGGCTGAATTAACTGGTTGTTTGTCACTGTATATGCTGTTAAGAGGCAACTTTCCACACTTAGAAATCCATTGCCATTGAGTGGATTCCAACTCATAGTGACCCGCATTGGGTTTCCAAGGCTGTATCTTTATGGAAGTAGATTGCCTCATTTTCCTCCCACAGAGCAGCTGGTATGTTTGAACCATCAACCTTTTGGTTGGCATCCAGATGCCACCAGAGCTCCTTATTTCTTTTTCTAAATGGGACATTTGCTCTATTGGCTGAATTAACAGTTCTTTTTTTTTTTTTTCTTTTCTTTTCTTTTGGCACTGTATATGCCATTAAGAGGCAAATCTCTACACTTAGGGGTAAAAATTGTTATGATGAAGAAAAGCACATGTAAACTTTGTATGATAAAGTAAAGGCATGGTTCCTAAAGAGAGGTATTAGGCATAGCCCTAAAGACAGGTGTTTAGGTAATGTTCAAAAAACAAGTAACAAGGATAAAATTATGAACCATTTATTTCCAAGTTGTTCTTATATTTTTACTGATTAATCTGTAATGTGAAAACAAGAGCCTATTTCATTAATAAATATTTTATTAAATATATTTATTAAATATAATAATAAATACTATAAATATTTTATTAAATATTATTCATAATATTTATTGAGCTCTTATCAAGGTCTAAAGATCTCTGGTGGTGTAGTGGTTAAGGCATTTGGCTGTCAACCAAGAGGTTGGTGGTTCAAGCCCATCAGCTGCTCTGTGGAAGAAAGATGAGGCAATCTGCTTCCATAAAGATTTATTACCTTGTAAACCCAATGAAGGTTTCTATGAGTCAGAATCAACTTGATGGCAATGAATTGGGTTTTGGTTTGGAATCAAGGTCTAAACTGTTCTAAGGGTTTTATATCTATCTTCTCATCTAGTCCTTACAATCCTATGAAATAAATGTTATAATTATTATACCCTTTTTGTATATGAAGAAACTGAGATCTGGGAAAATTAAGTAATCTGCCCAAAGTCATGCAGCTGATAAGTGGTAAGTCAAGGTCTAAACCCAGGTAATCTAACTCTGGTTTGTTTTCACCATAGCATTATACTAGCCTTTCAAACACTCAATAGAATTGAAAATATCAAGTTATAAATAGGCTTGCCAAGTTATTACAGTAGGAAGCATACCCACTGCCACTGAGTCAATTCTGACTCACAGTAACCCCCGCAGGGATTCCAAGGTTGTAAATCTTTACAGAAGCAGACTGACTCATCTTTCCCAACTTGGAGCAGCTGGTGAGTTCAAACCACTAACGTTTTGGTTAGCAACCCAATGTTTTAACCACTGTAACACAAGAACTCCTTAGTAGGAAGTATAAATCCAGAGGAAAAGATAGGGTCAATAGGACCAGCTGGATAGCAGTTCTTATAAGACCCTAAGATCTTTTTTAAGTTTTATTCCAGACTCCTAGATGCATAGGATATGAGAGCTAGAAAGATGTTAACTGTTCCAACCCATTTATTTTACAAATTTGGGAGTTGAGGCCCAGGGAGGTGAAATGACTTACACTGTTATTGGCAGAGCTGGGGTTGGAACTTCCTCTTCTCTTTATTCCCAAACAGGGTTCTTTCCAGTATTCAAAGTCAACAAACTACTTGGGGATCCTTTCAGAAAGAGCAAAGTGGGCTAAAAGTGTGTATGAAGATGAATCCTGCTCCTATTTGCTGAAATATTCTAAATGAAGGCAAACTATCAAAGAAAGTTTTCTGAGATTGAACTCGTAACACAGATATGAACAAAAGTGGAGAAGAAAATTTCAAAGTCAATTTCAATGTGATAGTGAAATTAAGATGAGACAGAAAATAAATTTTTAGTTGCAGCATATTTGCTTTTAATTGAAATGAATCTGATGGGAGATACCCTGTTGCTGTTGAAAAGTCTGGAAATGCAAAGAAAGACAAAATGTAGACCCAAGATGTGAATCTGAGAGTTAATGGAATACAAGCATTGGCATCAGGAGGTCCAGTGGTATATGCTCTCTCTCTCTCTCTCAATCGCTCTCTTTCACACACAAGTCTATAATTACTCACTTTTTTTTTTTTTTTTTTTTTTACTTCTTGCCATCAAAAGTCTTTTAGAGATAGCAAAATCATACCTTTTTTTTCTAATTGAAGCTCACACTCATAGGAGTAAATTTAGTCTGGAAAAGTCTTCATGGCCCTTTGACTAAAATAGATGAAGAACTGACATAAAGTATGACAAATCAGAAGGGGCCTGATTGCACAATGGTTAAGCATTTTGGCCACTAACCAAAAGGTCAGCTGTTCATAACTACCCATTGGCTCCTTGGGAGAAAAGACCTGGCAATGGGTGCCTATAAAGATTACAACTGCGGCAAAGTTACGGGGCAGTTCTCCTCTGTCACACTGGGTCTCTTTGAGTGAAAATCAACTCAGCGGCACACAACAACAACAGGACAAAGCAGAAGGCACTGTTCTGAAGAGAAGTGATAATGCTATGCTTATCACCGTTTTTTTCAATGTCAGTGTATGCTATAGGATATTTATTTTAGCAATGTTTTGGACTGCCATTCAAACATTTAACTTCAAACCTGCAACCACTAAATTGGATCTTCAAATAGAGAAGGTTAACTGCAATACACATTTTTCCTCATGTTGTCTATTTTATTACCAAAGTTGGCAAGGCAAACAACTGTGTGGTATTTCTGCACAAGACATACGTGAATTATAAAATGGTTAGATCGAGCCTGCACCCATGTGAACATAACTTCATTTCCCAACCATTCCCATGTTAGTTGAGTGTCACAAGTTAGCATTTGCAGAAGAGAAAAAAATGAGTTGGTTACCAAGGAAGGAAGTTCTGTTTTTCCACTGGGAGAATGCAGTCTTAATTAGGCAAACAAAGGCATTTTTTCATTACATTGTAAACAAAAGATCCCATTTAAGTTTCTTTTTAAAGAAATTGGGAAATATTAAGAAAGTTAATTGAAGAGCACTCAAATGACATTTAGCAAGTGGGCACAATTATCTTCTGATTAGAGAATGGCTTAGAGATGTTTCTATCTTTTGTTTATGGCACTATTTTAAAATGTGGCAGTGCCAACCACGTAGCGACAGGCACAATAGGAAATGACATATTTCTCCATTTGTATTTAAATAACTGTCTGCCTGAAATTATGCACAAATCATGGAATAATTCCTAGCAGAATTACTGTTTAGAAAATTTAAAAAAAAAATCTGAAACACAGTATGCTTTTCATACTAAATTGCCCATTTCCAGCACATCACATACATTTGTACAGTGTAAAGCTACTGCATTGCAGGGCAATACAAATTGCTCACAATGTTAATGAAGATGGATGGGCAAGGCTGAAAAACATTCATTTAGAAGCAATGGAGGAAAAGAGAGCAGCCGTGCTCACAATCTCTACCTTAATTTTTTTTTTGCCTTGATAATATCCAACTGAACGATGGGTAACTTTAATAATACAGTCCTTGGGAAGGTTTTGTGATGAATTTTCATTTTCAGTTTTGAATGTGGCCTATTTTTTCCCATTTGGGGTGGAAATTGTGCATATAAAGTTTGGAGGCTTATTGCTAAGCTAGGAAATCTTACTCTTTGAAGAAGGATGAACAGGGTAGATTGACTACAAAATTTAAATAACCATTAAAATCTAAAAGAAAAAATATCTTATCATCCTAAAATGACTCTCTTTCCAACTAAAGATGGACAGCCCTTTCAGCGCCCTCCACCACCACCTTTTTTGGAGCTCCTCAGCCAAAGGGCAGGTGTGGTTGAGTCTATGAAGAGTAGGGCATGATCAAAGGCAGGGAAATCTGTTCTAGGACTGTAAGCCAGTATTGGGACCTCCCTCAGCCCATCACAGCACATCACCTTATGCCCAAATTGCATGAGGTTGAGAAAGAGTCATACATGGGGTATCAGAAGTCAGACTGGCAGATTATTTTACCAATCAGTAAAGGAAGGTGAGATGGGAATTTAAGAGTGCCACACCATGGCACTATCTCCATCATCCCCACCAACTCCCACCTACCACCACCCTGCTCCTATTTCTAGCTTCATCACTCAGTTGGTCAGGATTCCTTGATATCACTGGGCAGTTACTGCATATTCCTTTGCTGTGAAGATTGCATCTATATTTTCCAAGATACCTCTTAAGAGTGAAATAAAAGGCACTGTTACCCATTGCCATTAAGTCAATCCCAACTGATAGCAACCCTGCAGGACAGAAGAAAACTGCCCCGATAGAGCTTCCAAGGCTATAATCTTTATGACAGCAAACTGCTACATTTTTCTCCTATTGAGCTGCTAGTGAATTTGAACAACCAACCTATCAGTTAGCAGCCAAGTTAACCCACTGCACCACCAGGGCTCCTAAAAAAAAAAAAAAAAAGCACAGAGTGTGAACTGCTGTATGGAAAGTGAATTTTCTCTGTAAAGTTTCATCCGAATCACAATTAAAAAAAAAAAAACAAGCACAGAGCCAAACAAATATATTGTTGTTGTTATGTGCCGTCGAGTCAGACCCGACTCATAGCGACCCCTCCTTGGGGTTTCCGAGGCAGTATCACTGCGGAAGTAGATTGCCCCATCTTCCTTCCGAGGAGTGGCTGGTGGGTTTGAACCACCAGCCTTCTGGTTAGAAGTCAAGTGCCTTAGGCTCTACTCTACCAGAGCTCCTAAACAAATATATTGAAAGACTGCAATTCCTTAAACTTTGGGATAATTTCTTTTCTTGAACTCTTTTTAACAATGTATATTTGCTAATTTGTTTATTCAGCAAATATTTATTGAAGTCAGTCCTATGTCAGATAGTGGGAATACCACTGTGGACAAGAGAGGTATAATCCCTAATCTCCCAAAGCTGACAGATCAATGGGCCATATAAGATCCTAAAAGTGAATACACAAGGAATACATAGGCCAGACTTAGGAAGTCAGAGGGCAGTTCTCAGAAGAAGGAATATCTAAGCTGAGACCTGCAGTGGTTGAGCACCTTCTTTGTGCAAGACAGTGTACTAGACCATGTGGAGTGAAAACAGCTGAGTTAGTCTCACCAGTTAGTAGGAATGGTGCAAATAATAGCAAACAGAATATAATTAGTGTCATTAAATAGGAACAAAGAACTCTTAGGAGGAAGGGTCAATTCCAATTTGCATGATAAAGGAAACTTCAGGAGCAAAATGGGTTGAAGGGTAAGTCTCAAAGAATGATTGGTCTATGAATCTGAAAAGAGAGTCAAAAGCCTGGCAATCCAAGCAAAGGGAACCACGTAAACAAGCCTGTAGAAGTGACAAATCCTGAGACACATTAGGAGAAGCAATCATGTGTGGCTGGACCATGGAAGGACCCGGAGGACATATGCTGAAGGACCTTGGAGAAAAGGGTAGGATCCTTTGGAAGACGGTCTGAAGGATACCTTGGCAGGCACTGCCTAATGCCCTCCCTCCGTCATGTCCCTGAAGGAGAATGAGCTGTGTGTGCCCGGGGAACCCAACAAGGCTCAGGCCCCACTATCCATGCAACTGAGGAGCAACCGGGCACTAGGTTACTAGGGTCATTCACAAGTTCCCTTCCCAAAAACTGGGGTTTCACATTAAGCCCTGAGGTATGTATTTTATGAGATCTCATTGAAGAAGAGCTTAAACAATATGCTCAGCACCCACTCCGTCCCAGTCGCTGTACAAAGATGAAGAGACGCACATAGACCCTGCCTTCACAGACCTAACGTTCAGTGAGGGGATAGCCATGACCTGTAAGAGATCATTTCAACACAATATAGAAATTGCTTAAAGGAGGTTTTTACAGGGTATAAAGGTAGCCTGGAAGAGGGAACCTTTGAGTGGAGTTGAGGAGGTGGAAAAGTCCAGGACCAGGGTTAACATGAGTGCTGAGACTTAAAATTAAGAAAAGTTTTCAGAGTCTTCTAGGGCATTCCCAACAGAGGAAACAACATACATGCATCATGGAGGTTTATTAGAGTTTAGTGTGTTTACTAAACATGTACATATATACACATATGTAGCACTCGCTTCAGAATGTCTATAGTATACAACGAATGGAAAGCAAAGATCAAAGGTGATAGTAAGTCAGGAGTCATCCTTAATGTTCCTTATGTAACATGTTAGGATAATCAGATCTTCAGCAATGAGAGCCATTGAACAATATTGAGCAGGCAGTGATATGACAGAAGAGCAGCAAGATGGAGGCAGGGAAATCAGCAGCCATGGTTCTCCACTAACTAGTCTGGGTCCTTCAGGAGCCATGTCTTGTCAAGTTGATAAACAGCATATAATTGTTTTTCGATACATATTTGGTGGAGTGATTGAATTGCCCTATTCTAGTAGTACAAAGTATTGAAGAAGAAGGGAAAGATAAAAAAGCTATTCAGAGATAGAGTTGAAAAGACTTTGAAAATAAATACATGAGTGAGGGAGGGACAGGTTTCTAGTTTTAGATGAATGATGGTGCCACTCACAACCCAGGGACTAGAGGAGGAGAAAGAGATTTGCAGGGGGAAGAGATGTTGAGTACAGTCTTGGACATATTGCATTTGAGATGAACAGGTATAAATAAGTGTTGGAAGATCTGAAGAAGATTAGGTTAGAGGAGTAGATTTAGAATTACTAGTTTATAGGTGGTGGTTAAACCATGAACATAGCTAAAATTGCCCATGGAAAATAGATGAAGTGAGAACACTGTTCAGACAGAACCTGGACAACACTAAAGTTTAAGGGGTGGTCAAGGAAGGAGGCCAGGAAGCAGCAGCCTGGTCTTACAGAGTTGAACACTGCAGACACTAAACATAGCTATGGTTATTGGTAGTATGGGGCTATGGCCACAAGGTTCATGTTGACATCCACAAGATTTTTAAATACTACAGTCGTGTTATCTGCATTAGACTGCAGACCTTAGAATATTATGTTTTTCAAATATTGAAATATGAAAATAAATTACAGCTAGACTTTATAGATTTATAGGTTCTGATATGTTAAGAAGGAACCCTGGTGCTGCAGTGGTTAAAGCTCTCATCTACTAACCAAAAGACCCAAGGTTTGAACCTGCTGGTCACTCCACAGGAGGAAGATGTGGAGTCTGCTTCAGTAAAGATTTATAGCCTTGGAAACCCTATAAGGGAGTTTTATTCTATCCTATAGTGTCACAATGAGTTGCAATCAACTTGACAGCAATGAGTTAAGAATTAGGATTCTACTTGCTCTTGGCAATGCTCTTCTCTAGCTGTACTAGGTTACTGATGGTTTCTAACAAACTTCATTTCTGGGCTTTTACATACAGTCTTTTACTACCCTGGAATGTTTCTCTCCTCATCGCACCTTTGCCTTCCTGCCAGACCTCACCACCATTTGCTTAATGTTGGCCTGTTGGTCTTCAACCTCCACCTAAAGAACTCTCCTTTGGATAAACTTCATTCCTAATTCCTGCCCCACCCTACCCTCGGATGACAGGCACCTCTTCTCTGGGCTTCCTCTCTGGGTTCTCAAAGCACTTTCTCACATTGGATTGTAATGATTGAATTGATTTTCTGTTTCATTTCCCCTTCCAGAATATGGATAGGTAAATACACTTTGTCATGCCCATATCCCCAGTGCCTAGCACATATAATACACAAGGTATGATGTGGAGCAGCATTTGCTAATTGTTGAAAAGTTAAGGAAATCTCTCTCTCTTTCACCTTCCTTGCTCTCTTTCTGCCTCTTAATTTGTGTGCTTTTTAATTTGATAGAGATTGGGAAAGGAGTTTCAAAATTCCCTACCGGCTATGTCAACTTCTCCATTTACAGCCTTTCTCCTTATCCCTTTGTTTACAAGTCCAACCTCAGCCTGCTAGAATACCACACTCTTCAATGCAACCCCCTTTCTATTCAGCGATCCTGGACAGCACGCATGACCGAGTCTGAATATCATGTGTGTGATATTTCAGAGGGCGATGGTAGGTTTAGGGAAAGAATTGGTGTTTATTGTTGGCCAGGGAGGAGATTCAAGCTCACATTTTAAAAGATCACTAGGTATCAAAAGTCCTCAATTTGGAGCCCAGATCCCTTGGGGAATCTCTTTAATCCTGGAATCATATAGAGATTCTGAAGCAAAGAAAACTCTCCTTTGTTGTTATTTGTAAACTGTGGGTGGCAATTAGGGTAAAGAACATTAGGAAGTGGTAAAAAAACAAAACAAAAAAAAAGGTAGAAAAAGAAGTGAAATTATTGTCTGTTTCTTGCAGTATGACAAATACAGAAATACTGGCTGGTGAGATTATAGGACAGGACAAACGTACTGATAAAAACATCCAAGGGAGTCTCTGAAATGCAATCATATATTTAAGGAATGGACTTGCCCATTTCTGGAAAATGTTATCCGTTGATGCCCCTTGTGGGATCATTTCTGTCAGTGGAGGGGTCCATTTGCTTGCGTTTATTGTATTCTCTCTCCAGGCACAATAGATGATAACAGAAGTTAAGGTTATGGAACCCCTGCTCTTATCCAAAAGAGCAAGTCCTACATGCGGCAGAGTGAGATTCTCCTGAGAGAAATTCAGCTTGAGCAAGCTTACCCGTTTTCCAGTTTTTCCACAGTTTGTTCTAAAAACTAATAATGAGTGGCTTATCTTAACAATCACGAGGGTCCTAGTCAACCAATCAGAGGAGAGGGAACTTAGCAAGCTGAATCTAATCAGAGCAAAGGTGGACAGTGAGAGAGGGGAGCGTTTTAAATAGAAGTAGAGCTGCAGAGAAGGGCAGCTCTGGCATGGACAAGTTTCACAGCATCTGAAGACAAAATGGCTTGAGGGTTAGTCATTGTTCAAAAGCCATTTCTCAAATTCCTTGTTTACTGTCAGCACAGTGAGTTGTGGACTCTGTGACTTTAGCTGTTAATGGGACTAAACACTTATGCCAACAGATTAAGCCTTGCTGAAACAATAAGAAAATTGGCCCAGAGTTTGGATGGATTGTTGTTTAGCTGGCTGTTCCTTTCTTTTGCAGGGAGGAGGGCCTTGGTGTGGAAGATGGTAGTGATTGTCCCAAGACAATGGCTTTTGGATACTTGTGAAACAGTAGCAATTGCTGGAGATTTGCTGGGTAGGTTTTTGAGGTAAAGGAGCGAGATTGTTAAAAAAAAAAAAAAAAAGTAAACATTTAATTTTTATCATGGACTGAGTACACAAAATCTAAATGAGGTTTCTGAAATTAAAACTGATAACTGCTTTGAGATACACCCAAAGTCTTGGGAAGGTTATTTTAGAATTACAATAAATGTCTACGGAAAATGAAAAATCACTATTCCAATAGTTCCAAGAGGATCCCCAGTGTAGCTGGATGATACTGAAGACAGGAAAACTTGTTATACTTGTACCTTTTAAGATTTGTCAAACTTGTTTCTTGTTTGCACAGGAGACATATAAATTTCACAAATGGGCTTTCAAGTCTTTTAGGTGCCAGACCTCCTTCATATAAATTTGTATCTTTACTTGACATATCTTCTTTTGCAAGGATTTCTAAGGTAGCTTTTATAAATCTTGTTCTAAGAAAGAATTGAGAACAATTGAATGTTTCATTTTGATGCCCAGTCTTAAACCTACTGTTTGGAAACAACTTTACACTAAGAGTTACAATACAGTTCTAGTCTCTCTGAAATAAAAAAAAAAAATTGAAAATTTCAGATTAAGGCATTGATGATTCAAAATTCAGTGGAAAATTGATTTTGAGTTTGGAAATTAAATATTTCTATCTTGTAACATCTATTCTTTGGGTACATGTATCATGAAAAACATGCTATTTACATTTTTTTTTAAATTGTGGTTTGGGTGAAAAGAACAAATTAGTTTTCCTTTCAACAACTGTTCCTTTTTATTGTTTTGTGACATTCATTGCAGTTCCTCAGGGTAACAGTACTCTTCCCACTTCCACCTGGCGCCCTGTTCCCATTCACCCTCCTTTCCTGTCCCTTTGGAGCAAATACTGCTCTTTTGGTCTCATGTGGTTGATTATTGGGAGAAGTATGTTCATCATGAGCATTATCATTCACTTTACAAGGCTGTCTATTCTTTGGCTGAAAGGTGATCCCCAGGGGTGGGTTTAGTTCCAGGTTTGAAGCATATCTAAGGGCCATAGTCTTGGGGGTTCCAACAGTCTCTATCAGACCAGTAAGTCTGGTCTTCTCTATGACTTACATTTTGTTCTATATTTTTCTCCCACTCTTTCCATGACCTTCTATTGTGATCCTGATCAGAGCAGTCTGTTGTGGTAGCTGGGTACCATTTAGTTCTTCTATTGGGAGCTCTGGTAGCGTAGGGCCTAAGGCACTTGACTGCTAACCAGAAGGCTGGAGGTTCAAACCCACCAGCCACTCCTCAGAAGGAAGGTTGGGCAACCTACTTCTGTAGTGATACTGCCTCAGAAACCCAAGCAAGGATCGCTATGAGTCAGGTCCAACTCCACGACACATAACAACAACAACAACATTCTCGGGGTAGTAATGGTTATGGTTCCTGTTAGTGCTTTGAACTAATTGTTTCCTTGGCGTAACATCCTCCACAAAGACAATGTTCTACATCCTCCTTTGTTGAATAGCAATTGAGGTCTCAAATATGCTATTTACATTTGTTTGGAAGAAGCAAATGGACAAATAAATGACTATATATAACCATCTCCTTAATGCCTCCTTACATTACCTTTCATGGCCAAGTTGTTTATTCCATAGTTACTATTAAGAATCACAAATTTTCTTTTGCTAGATACTGATAACTTTTGCAATAGTCCTAGCAAGGAAGGGAGAGAAGATGGAGGGAGGGCGAGAGGGAGAAGGGGAGAAGAGAGGAAAGAAAGGGGAAAACAGAAGAATGAAATTTTTAATGCTTTCTCTAAATGCTAAGATCCAGAGAGGTGGTAAGATTTCTGTGATTCCAATGCCTTTGGAAACTTCAAACTTGACTTTGATTAACAGTACTAATAACCAGGGTGCTTCTTTTTAGCTTTACTCCTAATATCACTTACCAAAGCTGTAAAGACATGCTCATAATATTTGCTTTTCATCTGAATCAAGAAGGCAATGCTAAGCAAAAAAGTGTTTAGCACTGCCTATAGGACTGAAGCGATGATAATCAAGGACCCTGGTAATTGAAGCTTTTGGGGAGGGGAAGAGAACCTTTCTTCTGGATCCTTCAGTCTGTTTAATAGGATAAAATTAGCTTGAGTGGTTTGGTGTTTGAAGAGGATATGATGTAATTGGAAGTGCCTCCTGGGTTTGCTGCTGGCCAGAGCAATCAGGTAGAGACATGGGAGGGCATGGGAAGCTCTGAAGGAGGAGTCCAGGATTCCGCGCTCTAATTACCTACATTAGCTATGCCAGTTTTCTGCTTGCTTTTGAATAGCCCTGCTAATGCTGCTTTCAGGACTGAAAGAAAAGAAATATGAAAGACCCACCAAGTTTCTATCTAATAGACAAATGAGAGTCTAAAACTGGAGGGTCCGGTTTGATTGTTAATCCTTTAAAAAGTAAATGATCAACAGGGACTATAAATGAATAGCATGCACGAACCCTAGGAACTGGTGGATTCTGCCATTTGTTCCATGGGATGAGAAAGTTTACAAAGCATCTGTAAGAAAGTGATTATTTCAGGAATTTTCCACACATTACTGAGAGGCCTTACCTGAGATCAATAACTTTGACTATTTAACTTAAGGTGAACTAGGCCTGTCCTTACAACAGACAGTGTTTCTTCTCAGATTGAATTTCAAAGTACAGGAGGGCCAGGCTTCATGTGTGTGTGTGTGTGCGTGTGTGTGTGTGTGTGTGTGTTTACTCTGTTTTTAAAATTTTCATTTCTGACCCCAATTAATCAACTTTAACTAAGCAAATGGATTTATAGTACATTCAAAGTAGCTTACATAATAAATTCATTTTAATTAAAATAGCATTTAGGTATAAATAAATAATATCTCAATCCAAAAGTCACAGATTTTTACTTTTTTTTTAATATTCTACTGAATAAGACAAAGTATAATGGGATGCAAGCCAAAGAATAGAAATAAATAATTAGAAAAGTGTTGCATTAGTCATTGTCTATAAACGGTAATCAGGTAAAAGTGCAGGCCTCTCTCTGATGTCCTTGTCATTGATCCTCACAGGTCAACTTTCAGTGACTCCTGTAGAGGTCTCCTGGATAAAAATGCTATTGGGTTTTTCATTTTAAATAGATAAACCCTGCACATGATGAGTATCAGACCACACATACACATACACACAGATTACAACCGTGTGTTTCATTTATTTAATAGTATATATCAAATAATTACTGAGCCCTGCAATGTGGGAGGCTTGGTGCTAGGCTCTGCAGGAGACACCAAAAACTTCACAGCTCTCTGTCTATATTTCTCTATTGAAAATGGCAGGGTGCGTCCAGGTTTGGGAAGATCTGGAATATATACAATTTGGGGGCTTCTTTAGGAAAAAGAATATACAATTATAAAAACTTGCTGGGGCCCCTACCAGGGCCTTAGAAGGCACTGCACTGTGAGGAGCTCTGCAGGTCTGAAGGTCTACCTTCATTAGCTGCAAGACAAATCTTCTAGCTAAGACAGCTGACTTCAGGTGTGTCTTCTCCCCTCTTTACACGCTCAGGAGCTCATTAGATTCCTTCCTATGCTTCCTTTACAGGAGTTCATTTGACCATTTATTAAAATACTCTGTGAACTCTTCAGAGACATAGACGTCATTATTTCAAAATATTATCATTATGCAACTGGTTTAGTAACTCAGAAAATGGCCAGGAACAATTGTGGACTGTACAATAGACATGATTTGGGTTGTATCTGAAACATTAGCAAACAGATTATATGAAACTGAGTGGCACTCAGGTTGGCGGGTCTGATCTACCTCAGTGTACTCTGCAATTCACAATGGTGCAGTGCTGCACATGGTTCCTGTTTATTCTCTATAGCTCCTTATGCCATTTCCAGGGTCCCTTCATCCAGGAACTCTGGCTCTAGCAATTGGGTATGAAAGCTTTGTAAGCTTTCAGTTGTGAAATTTTGTTTATAAAACACACAGAAGCCATGTGCTGAGTTAAGATCACATGTTGTTTTGAATGATTCAATAATTTTCAGGCTTTAGTTTAAGGAATAAAAATTTTTTCTCCCTCCAGGTATAAATGGAGAGTTGGGCAGAGCTGTGGCTTCTATACAACCCAATTTGACTCAGTAGTTGGCAATTTGGGAGTTGAGTTTCTAGGACGTTATCTCCTCTGGAGATACGCGTCTATGGTGGTGTAGTGGTTAAGGTATTTGGTTGCTAACCAAAAGGTCGGTGGTTCGAACCCACCAGCTGCTCCATGAACGAAAGATAAGCCAGTCTGTTTCCATGAATATTTACAGCTTTAAAACCCAATGGGGCTTGCTATGTGTCAGAATCTACTTGATGGCGATGACTTTGGTTTGATGTAATACTCCAATACAATATTTTCATTCTGATGTTCACTTAGTACAAGATAATATTATATTGGGCAGCTTTAGAAGGGAGAGTGTGTGGTTCTCCATGCAGGCATTTATAAAATTACTAATTGATTCACTTTGAATTCCAATTCTAATTACTGAATTTAACCTGAGGTCTATACTTGTCTTTTGTGAGACATATTTTCATTTAAATTGCATTTATTCTTACTTTTAAAACCCCTGAGATAATCATGTCCATTGGTCTGAGGCTACCAAAAGGATTTTTCTGACCCATGATATAATGCAAACAACTGTGGGCTTTTTGCCTAATTCATGTGCTGTTGCTTAAGCATTGGGCTTAGGACAAATAAATTATCAATGATATTCATATGCTCTGTGAGAACATCATCCATGCATCCATTTATTCAATGGAACACCTACTATGTGATAGGAACAGTGCTAGACACTGCAAATATAGATGCAAACATGATAGATATGGTCCTGCCTTTATAGACTTTACAGACTAGTAAGCTAAGTGGATAAAAATAAATAAACAAGATCATTTCTTAGAGCATGAAGGTCTATGAAAAAATTACACCAGGAAGTTGTGGTAGTGGAGGAGTGCTTGCTAGGGCACTAAGGTAGGAAAAAGTTTCTGAGAAAGAGGGAAGAGAAACTTCGTGTGTCTAAAGCAGAATGCATAAAGGGGCCTATTGGCAAAGGCAAGTTGACCATGGAGCTAGAAAGTACACACTTCTGCACTCCTCACTTGTGTAAGCAATGTACCTAATTATGTATTTGCAAGTTTTAATTATTTTCTTAAAATTGTTGTTGTTGTTAGTTGCCATCAAGTCAACTCTGACTCATGGCAACCCTGTGTACAACAGGATAAAGCATTGGCCAGGCTTGTACCATCTTCATGACCATGATATACTCAAGTGCATTGTTGTAGTTTGAGTGCCTTCCAACCTAGTGGGTTCATCTTCCAGCATGATATTGTACAATATTCTGTTGTGGCCCATAGGGCTTTCACTGGCTGATTTTTGGAAATGGATTACCAATCCTTTCTTCCTAGTCTGTCTGGAAGCACCACTAAAATTTTCCCACAATGGGTGACCCTGATAATACTTGAAAGACCAGTGGCGTAGCTTCTAGTATCACATCAATATGTAAGCCACCACAGTAGGACAAACTGACAGACAAGTGGTTGTTTTCTTAGAGAGGAGGGCCCTTAAATTGTATAAACTTCAAGGCACTGTAAAACTTGGGTCTGCCCCTGGGGATCAGTAATGTAAAATGAAACCTGAAGGTCAACGATAGAGGAAACTGATGTAGTTATGCAATATATTGTTGTTTGGAAAATTGTTTGCTTATTCATATCCTCATTTAGTATGTTATTCATTCACTTATTTTGCATACATTTGTGAGTCTCCTAAAATGCATCCCATGTGCTGTGCCATACAGGAGATACAAGGAAAATGCCCACAGTTCTGAGGTTCAAGGTCCAAAGCAATCATAATATAGTAAAACTAAAACCTGCAAAACCCAGACCCTGTGTAAGGTGGAAACTTACCAGAGAAGGAAAACTCAAATACTTTCTGTTAATAGAAAACGATAGAAGAGTACTAAAAGTGCTCCCTGTCAAAGGTGGAAGACTTGTGAGACCCAGAAAAACAAGGCAGTCCCATCAAGTTCGGCTCTCAGAGATTTCACTGCATTGAATTGGTCTCATCATAACACTACATAGTAAATTCTTGGAAGACAGGACCTGTGGAATCATACTTTATAGCTACAAGGGATTTAAAGGTCCTTAAGTGAAAGCTCTCATTTTATATCCAATAAACTCTGACTCGGTGAAACTAGGAAATTAGATAAGAACCAAGACAATAATCTGTAAGATCCAAGACTAGACCACATAGCTACCTACCCACCAGGACTGGTCTTGTCCCATCATTCCACACTGCCTTTTGCCTTAGGTTCCTTCCTGGTCTCCTACTTCCTTTACTGTAGCATACATTTTCTTATCTAATGTTCTAAACGTGATGGGCATTCTGACACGTTCATGACGGAAATCTGACAATAACAGTTATGTGCACGTGCAGTGAAAGCTCCAGAATTTCTACCTCTGATGGCCTTGGGACTGCCATCTGCATTTGCTTAGCAACCACACTATCCTTATTTAGATAAAATATTTATTTTGGGAAGTTTGGCAGAGGCAGTTCTAATGGAGATTATGGTAAATTAAACACCCGTGATTCCTGCCCCCCATCTCATTGCCGGCATTGGAAATACCAGAGTTGCTGGCTCATGTTTTAGTAGATCATTGTTCATCTTTAAACCTTAGTTTCCTCCTTAATAAAATGGGAGTTGTCATGAGAATTAAGCAAGATAATACATGTTAAGCTCTTAGCACAATGCTAGGCACAGAGTAAGCACACACTCAATATTAGTCTTTATTTTCAATATTATTATTACCATCAATGAAAATAAAACCCTATGAATTTCAGTGAAGTGTCTTTGTATTATACTCAATTTCTAAATCTAAGAAATTGAGTTTCAGAACTTATTTTTCTAAGGTCTGAGAGATATGTAAAAGTGAAATATCATGGCAACTAATCACTAAACCTTACAAATAAATATTGACCATCACTCCACCACTACCACCATTTAAAATCCATTTAAAGCCCTTTAAAATCACATCACCCTATCTCAGGAGTCACTCAGAGTAGAGATCTTGAAAACCACTTTCTGCAGCTCTTCTAGTATAAATTGCTAGTTGTACCAGACTCTTTTCAAGGTGGTAAGTAGACTTAAAGATGAAACATTGTCAGAAGTGTGTGGACAAGAGGCAGAATAATCAAGAAGTCTTGAAAATGTTTAAGGCTTTGCGGTCAAGATAAGAACCCAGAGCAGAGTTCGCAGTTCTCTTTTAAATGCAGCCAAACAAGTTTATTTCCCTTCATATGGACTTCATTGTTGATCATGTCATTAATATGCATATTTTATCCAATGAAAAGCATATGTATTTTGTCCTAAATGTATTTTTCTGCTGGGCATTGTTGTTGTTGTTGTTATATGCCGTCCAGTGGGCCCCGACTCATAGCGACCCCTCCTTGGGTTTCCGAGGCAGTATCACTATGGAAGTAGGATTGCCCAACCTTCCTTCCGAGGAGTGGCTGGTGGGTTTGAACCGCCAGCTTTATCTCTTGGTCATAAATAGGTCTAAGTAGGAGCTCAGGTGGCATAGTGCCTAAGGTATTTGACTGCTAGCCAGAAGGGGAGAGGTTCAAACTCACCAGCCACTCCTCAGAAAGAAGACTGGGCAATCTACTTCTGTAGAGATACTGTTTCAGAAACCCAAGGAGGGGTAACTATGAGTCTCACCAACTCGATGGCAGTGAAAGATAAAATTGATAAGATAGTGAACTTTACAGGAAGTGTAGGAAATGGTTCGTTTTTGTTCTTGTTGAGGTGATCAAAGTCATCTTGAATTATATGACCTTCCTCCTATGTTTACATAGTTCCTCACTCTGCCAGTCAGTGTTTGCCCTTAGAGTAAAAGTAAAACTTGAGGAACATCTACTATCTGTATGCAGTGGAGAAAGTCAGTGGAAACATTAATCAGCATTGCTCTGAATCTTGACTGGGCTGGAGTAGACAATTATAGGCATTATGTAAAGTTGTCTGACATTTGTAACTTTTCTTCTCTAAATATTTTCAGATTTTTCCTTTATTCACTTAAAACTGGGGATCAATTTGCAGTACAGCAACAATCTGAGTAAATTTCTTTTGCAAAACTACAGGTGTCTTCTTTTTAAACATAAGAATAAGGTGTGAGTTACCTGAACAATTATCACATTTATATTACCCAAACTTACTAAGTAAATAATTGAATAAAACCAGACAATAAGTGAAAGAAGACAGGAACGATGAAGGGTAGTAGGACTCAAACATTTTAAAAATTATTTTATTTTTTTGAAAATATACACAGCCAGAGATATACCATTTCAACAATTTCTACATGTATCATCAGTAACATTGACTACATTCTTCAAGTTGTGCTGAACTCAAGCTTCTTTTTGGTAGTTTCATTTTCTTATTGTTTTTAGGTGACTTAGATAATAAATGGAATTTGCTGTTGAAGATGACACATGACTTTACTGTCAGTGGAGGTTTTCAACACATAAGGTAAAAATCCATGATGATCTCTATTGCATTACCCTATTTGATATTTTTTACAGTATTTACCACTGTCTTCTACCTTTTCAGTTGTTTGTTTATTGACAGCTTCACAAACTAGAAAGGAAGCTCCATTGAGAAGCAGGAACCATGACTGTCTCAATATTCCCATCACCTAGCACAGCATCTGGCTCTTAGTGGACAAGTCACAGATATTTGTTGATTAAATTAATCAATGTCTGTGCTCAGTGGAGGAATGATGTAAACAGTTAAGCACTTGACTACTAGCCAAAAGGCTAGTGGTTTGAATCTACCCAGGGGCAATTTGAAAAACAGGCGTGTGATCTGCTTCTGAAAGGTCACAGTCTTGTAAACTCTATGGAGCAGTTCTACTCTGCACATATGGGGTCACCATGAGGCAGAGTTGACTTGACTGCAGCTAACAATACCATGCTCAGTGGAGCCATGCCCTGAAATTATGTTTGTATGGAACAGAGCCTTGTGGTTTCATGCGTGGAGTGAGATGTCTTTCATCAATGCAATTACAGAATGAACTTATGCCCACTACTCCATTTCCAGGGGAAAAAAGAAAGAAAGATAATTTTTAAAGTTTCATAATTTAGAATTTTTCTCCTTTAAGTTTCTCATGCCTTCAGTTGTTGCTTTCTCCTACATGTTTGCAATCAACAAATAGCAAAACAATATTTTCAGAAAAATTTGAGAACTGACAACAACATTAAATTCAACAAGTTTTCAATGCCTCTTATGGTTGTGATTTTACATCGCACATATGGATATATTTAGAGTCATACTTGTTTTCACTTAAACTATCCCTTATTGAGTTCATGGCTAGGCCTGAGAGTGGTGTAGTTCCTTGTAGTTGATCTGTGCCCAGACTTCTAGCAAGATGGTGGAATAGGCAGACAACCTATTTATTCTTTATTGTAGGCCCTCTACAATAAAGAAACAAGAAACCAATTGAAACAGATACAGAAGGTAATCCTGGAACCCTGATCTTAAAGGGAAGGATAAGGAAATGGATTAAACACTGACTAGTGGAAGAAACTGAATGAAAACAGCGACTAAGGAGATAAAACAGAGTTGTGGAGTGTCAACCAGTCTGATGGCATGACCATTTTGAATATTTGCAAGCAGAATTCTGATCTGGGCAGCATAATTGGTTCTTCTTGCCAAGGACTGACTGCACAGGGAACCACACTGGTGGTGGATGACCAGAAAGCTACCATGCCCACATGACCCAGCCAAATTTGCACCTCCTGCAGCCCCACCCACTAGGTGAGGGCCACCATTTACTTCTTTACTAACTGATCAGTGAAAGACAGCAGCCAACACCAGCCCAACTCACCCTCAACTGCTCTACATGAACAGCTAACAGAGATCTGTGCACACATTCTCATCCTTTATCACACCTACCAAGACAGGTGGTGAGTGTCTAAGTGCTGCCAAACAAGTGAATAGAGTAGCACATTAGCCCAACTCACTCAGATATATATATATAAAAAAAGAAAAATTGGAAGAATCACATCAACATACAATCACCAAGTAAATATAAATACAACAACATCACAATGTCCCAGAGCCAACTGACAGTCCCTGTTCACGAAAAGAAGCAAGATAAAGTAGTACAAACAAGAGACCAGAGCACAGAGCCAGGAAATCTCCCTGAGGAGAAGTGGCATTGGAAATATCTGATAAAGAATTCAAAAGAATTATATTTAGATACCTTCAATGGATTGAGAGATAACTCAAGGGAAACACTGACAAAATCAAGGGAAACACAGACAAAATTAAGGAAACACAGACAAAACTCCAGAAGAATTTAGGAAAGCAATACAAGAACAAAATGACAAAATAAATGAAAAATTAGAAACCATACAAAGACAACAAATAGAAATCCAGAAGATTAACACTAAGATATCAGAAATAGATAACACACTTAAATGGCAAAAGGAGTATAATTGAATCAATGAAACAAAATCAGTGAAGTTGAAGACAAACCTCTTAATACTACTTTCTTAAGGGAGCAATCAGAAAAAAAATCAAAACAAAATGAAGAAAGCCTAAGATTTATGTGGGACACCATCAAGAACTTACATATGATCAGAATTCCAGAAGAGAGACAAATAAACCACAGAGAAAATTGTTAAATATTTATTCAAAGAGAACGTCCCTAATATTATGAAAGATGAGGAGATATTCATGTAAGAAGCTCAATGAAATGTAAACAGGATAGACTCCAAAAGAAAATCATCAAGACATGTCATAATTAAACTTTCCATAACTAAAGACAATGAAAGGATCCTGAAAACAGCACAGGAAAAACAAAAAGATGCTTACAAAGAGAACCATATAAGATTAAGTTCTGATTTCTCAGCAGAAACCGTGCATACAAGATTAGAAGGCAATGAGATCGCACATATATCCATGAAAGAAAAAAAATTGCCAACCAAAAATTATATACCCAGCAAAATTCTCCCTCAGAAATGATGAAATTAGGACAATTCCAGATAAACAAAAAATAAGGGAATTTGTGAAAAACAGACCAACCTTACAAGAGATGCTTAAAGGGAATCCTTCAGAGAACCAACAACAGCAGACAACAACCAATGATTAATACTCATGACAATATCACCCACAGACCACTCCAAATATACAAATATCTAAAGTAAAATAAATTTAGAAGATTGAAAAAAGGGACCCAGAGAATAAATAATGTAAGTACAGGACTTTCAAATGACAAGGAAGTGAAGATAATTTTGAGATAGAATGGACTGTTTTAAATTTAGGAAAAAAATGAATGATAAATCACAGAAATAATAAATAATAATAAATCAAAGAAAATTTAGACCTCATCAAAATAAAAAAGAGGAAAGGCAAAAATATTTAACAAATACAGAAACAATGAATTAAAATGGAAATGATTTTTAAAAAATTCATAAGCAATAGAAATGATTTTTTTAAATTCATAAATAAAATGAGCTCAGGACAGAAAATATATAGAACAAAGAAATCAGCAAAACAAAAAAACACATAAACTGATACTAATAAATTCATACTTGATAATTATACTGAATGTAAATAGTTTAAATGCACCAATCAAAAACACATAAAATGATAGTAATAAATTCATACTTGTTGATAATTATACTGAATGTAAATAGTTTAAATGCACCAATCAAGAGACAGAGATTGCAGAATGGAAAAGAAAACATGACCATCAATATACTGTCTACAAGAGACACACCATACACAAAGACAAAAATCGACTGAAAATCAAAGATTGGGAAAAAAATATATCTAACAAATGGCAATGAAAAAAAAGAGCAGGACTGGAAGTATTAATTTCTGATAAATAGACTTTAAGCCAAAAATCACCATAATAGGCCAAGAAGGACATTATATAATGATTAAAGAATCAATTGGACAAGAGAATATAACCATAATAAATATATACACACTCAATGAAAGAGCTCTAAAATACATAAATCAAATTTTAACAGAATTGAAAAGAGAAATAGACAACTCCACAGTATTAGTAGGACACTTTATTATATCACTTTAAATGAAGACTAGAACATCTAGAAAGAACCTCAACAAGGACATAGAAGAAAAACAGTACAGTCAACCAACTTGACCTTATAGACATATACAAAACACATCACCCAACAACAGCACAATATACATTTTTTTCCAGCACACATCGAACATTCTCCAAAATAGACCATCTGTTAGACTACAAAGCAAGCCTCAATAAATCTGAAGACATTAAAATCTGCAAGCATCTTCTCAGATCACAATGCTATGGAATTAAAAATCAGCAATAGGAAGACCAAGAAAAAAGAGAAAACACATAGAAACTGAATAACACCTTCCTTAAAAACTACTGGATAATAGAAGAAATAAAAAATGAACTTAAAAAATTCCTTGAATCAAACAAAAATAAAAACACAACATACTAAAATCTTTAGGACACAGCCAAAGAAGTACTCAGAGGGTAATTTATAGTAATAAATGCACACATCAAAAAAGAAGAAAGAGCCAAAATCAACACCTTAACTCAACATCTCCAACAATTAGTAAAAGACCAGTCTACAGTCACCACAAGAAAAAATAATAATAATTCAGCAGAAATAAATGAAACAGAAACACAATAGAAGGAATCAACAAGACTAGAAGTTGATTCTTTGAAAAGATTAATAAAATTGACAAACCATGCCAAATTTAATAAAAGAAAAAGAAAGATCGAAATAACGCAAAAAAGAAATGAAATGGGTGACATCACAATAGAACCAACTAAAATAAAAATGATAATACCAGGATACTATGTAGAACTGTACTCCAACAAATTTGAAAACTGAGAAAAAATGGACAGATTTCTAGAAACACACTACTTACCTAAACTAACACAGATGGAGGGAGAAAATTTGAACAGACCCTTAAGAGAAGAAGAAATTAAACAGTTCATTAAAAAATTACCAACAAATAAATTTCTGGCCCAGATGGCTTCACTGGAGAATTCTACCAAATTCTTCTGTTTTAAAGAAGAGCTGACACCAATCCTACTCAAACTATTCCAGAACATAGAAAAGGTTGGTGTACTCCCAAATTCATTTTAAAAAGCAAGCATAACCCTGAAACCAAAACCAGGAAAAGACACCACTAAAAAAGAAAATTACAGACCAATACCCCTCATCTACCACTCATCTCTGTTTGTCATACTGTAGTGACTTGTGTGTTGCTGTGAAGCTGGAGGCTATGCCTCTGGTATTTCAAATACCAGCAGTGTCACGCATGGTGGACAGGTTTCAGTGGAGCTTCCAGACTAAGACAGACTCGGAAGAAGGAAAGGGCCATCTACTTCTCAAGACCTGGCCAGCAAAAACCTTATGAATAACAATGAAACACTTTCTGATATATTACTGGAAAACTTGATGAATATCCCTGAAACATTGTCCCATATAGTGACTGAAGATGAGTCCCTCCTGTCAGAAAACACTCAAAATATGACTGGGAAAGTGCTGCCTCCTCAAAGCAGAGTAGAATTACTCTACTTTGTCCACAGTATTAGTAGGACATTTTAGTATATCACTTTAAATGAAGGCTAGAACACCTAGAAAGAACCTCAACAAGGACATAGAAGAAAAACAGTACAGTCAACCAATTGACCTTATAGACATATAATACAGAGCACTTCACCCAATATACATTTTTTATATACATGGATGGAGTAAAGCTTTTGGGACCTCCATTTCCTGATGGGGCATGACTCAAAATGGGAAGAAACAGCTGCAAACATCAATTAGTAATCTGAACATGGAATGCATGAAGTATGAATCTAGGGAAATTGGAATGGTCAAAAATGAAATGAAATGCATAAAGATTGATATCCTTGGCATTAGTGAGCTGAAATGGATTGGTGTTGGCCATTCTGAATCAACCATATGATTTACTATGCCAGTAAGGACAAATTGAAGAAGAATGGCATGACATTCATTGTCAAAAACAATGTCTCAAGATCTATCCTGCAGTACAATGCTGTCAGCGATAGGATAATATCCATATGCCTACAAGGAAGAGCAGTTAATACTACTATTATTCAAATGTATGCACCAACCACTAAAGTCAAAGATGAAAAAATTGAAGATTTTTGCCAACTGCTGCAGTCTGAAATTGACCAAACATACCATCAAGATGTATTGATTATTACTAGTGATTGGAATGCAAAAGCTGGAAACAAAGCAGAATCACCAGGACCTGGAAAATAAGGCTTTGGTGACAGAAATGACACAGGAGATCACATGAAAGAATTTTGCCAAACCAATGACTTATACATTGCAAATACCTTTTTTCAACAACATAAACAGCAGCTATACACATGGACCTTGCCAGATGAAATACACAAAAATCTGATCAACTACATCTGTGGAAAGAGGCAATGGAGAATATCAATATTATCAGTCAAAACAAGGCCAGGAGCTGACTGTGGAACAGACCAATTGCTCAAATGCAAGTTCAAGCTGAGGCAGAAGAAAATTAAAACATGTCCACAACAGCCAAAATATGACCTTGACTATATCCCACCTGAATATAGAGACCATCTAAGGAATACATTTGACACCTTGAACACCCGTGACTGAAAACCAGACAAGTTGTGGGATGATATCAAGAAATATCAATGAGAGCAAAAGGTCACAAAAAGACAGGAAAGGAAGAAAAGACCAAAATGGATGTCAGAAGAGACTCTGAAACTTGCTCTTAAATGGACAGTAGCAAAAAAATGGAAGAAATGACAATATAAAAGACCTGAAAGATTTCAAAGAGCACCTCAAGAAGACAAAAGTCAATTATTATAATGAAACATGCAAAGACCTGGAGTTAGAAAACCAAATGGGAAGAACACGGTCAGCATTTCTCAAGCTGAAAGCACTGAAGAAAAATTTTAGGCCTCCAGTAGCAATGTTGAAGGATACTATGGGCAAAATATCAAATGATGTAGTGTTTTGGTTACCTTGTGCCACCTCTAACAGAAATACCACAAATTGGTGATTTTAAGAAACAGGAGTTTATTTTCTTACAGTATAGGAGGCTAGAAGTCCAAGTTCAAATTGCCAGCTCTAGGGGCTAGGTAAAAGCCCCTCAACCTTGGGCTTCAGCTCTGCCTCTTGCTCCCAGCCCACTGGAGCTAGAGTTGTCTCTACACTCAGGAAGCTGATGGCTGCTGAGGCTAACAAGCCCAAGGTCAACAAATAAAGTGGCATAGTCCCAATATTAACAAACAGCATGGCAGGCCACTAATTCAAGAGGAGAGACATTCCCAAGATTGGCAGGAAACATGGCTAAATGAAGACTTGGCTACATGCAGGGTCCAAGCATGCCAAAAAAGTTCAGAGACCTTTCTCAAAACTTCTTATATACTAGAAGCTGACCACATCCCTAAGGCAGCTACTCAACTGCTCCAGTAGATTCCACCATGGAGTTGATTATCAATCTGATCATGAAGAATAACTACATCCAACTGTCCAGTC
>NW_006921901.1:746630-748883 GCF_000298275.1 Orycteropus afer afer | reverse complement strand
CACCCAGCCCCTAGAGCCTGGCACTTTGAACTTGGACTTAAAGCCTCCAAATTGTAAGAATAAACTCCTGTTTGTTAAGGCCATCCCATCTGTGATATATTCTTGTCAGAGTGGCACTAGGTAACCAGAACAATGATCAACACCAACAGAAGCAGCAGTCAAGAAATCAAATGTCATATTGCACTGGGAAAATCTGTTGTAAAATACCTCTTTTAAGTTTTAAAGAGCAAAGATGTCACTTTGAAGACTAAGGTATGCCTGACCTAAGCCATGGTATTTTCAGTTACCTCATATGCATGTGAAAGCTGGACAATGAATATGGAAGACTGAAGAAGAGTTGATGCTTTTGAATTATGGTGTTGGTGAAGAATGTTGAAAATACCATGGACTGCCAGAAGAATGAACAAATCTGTCCTGGAAGAAGTAGAGCGAGGATACATACTCCTTGGAAGTGAGAATGGCCAGACTTCATCTTACCTACTTTGGTCAAGTTGTCAGAAGGGACCATTCTTTAGAGAAGGATATCATGCTTACCAAAGTGGAGGGTCAGCTAAAAAGGAGAAGACCCTCAACAAGATGGATTGACACAGTGGCTGCAACAATGGGCTCAAATACAGCAAGGATTGTGAGGATGGTGCACAACTGGGCAGTGTTTTGTTCTGTTGCACATAGACTTGCTATGAGTCAGAGCTGACTGAATGGCACCTAACAACAGCAACAACATACCCCTCATGGATATAAACACAAAAACCTTCAATAAAATCATAGCAAATAAAATCCAACACTACATCAAAAAAGTAATACATGTGACCAAGTGGGATTTATACCCAGTATGCAAGGATGGTTCAACATTAGAAAAAATGTCAACATAATCCATCACATAAATAAAATAAAGAAAAAGAATGACATGATCATATCAATCAATGCAGAAAAAGCACTTGATAAAATCCAACACCCATTCCTGATGAAAACTCTTAACAAAATAGGAATAGAAGTGAATTTCTTCAGCATAATAAAGGGCATATTTGCAAAGCCAATAGCCAACATTATTCTCAACGGAGAGAGACAGGAAGCATTCCCTTTGCAAATGGAAACCAGACAAGGATAACCTCTATCACCACTTTTACTCAACATTGTATCTGAAGTCCTAACCAGAGCAATAATGGAAAAAAAAGAGAAACAAAATCATCCAAATTGGTAAGGAAGGAGTAAAATCAACCCTATTTGCAGATGATATGATCCTCTACATAGAAAATCCTAGAGATTCAGCAAGAAAACTACTGGAATTAATTGAAAGATTCAGCAAAGTGGCAAGACATAATATCAACATACAAAAATTAGTTGAATTCCTCTACATCAACAAAGAGATCTCTGAAAAAGAAATAAGGAAAACAATACAATTTACAATAGCTACTAAAATGATAAAATACTTAGGAATAACTCTTACCAGGGACACAAAAGACCTATACAAAAAGAATTACAGAATACCACTGCAAGAAACTATAAAAGACCTACCTAATATACTATGCTCATGGATAGGAAGATTGAACATTGTGAAAAATATCAGTACTACCCAAAGCACTCTGTAGCTTCAATGCAATCCTGATACTGATTCCATCAGCATTCTTTAAGGACATGGAAAAACCAATCACTATTTTATATGGAAAGGAAAGAGACCTCAGATAAACAAAACACTACTGAAGAAGAACAAAGTAGGAAGTCTCACAATCCCCAACCTCAAAACCTACTATACAGACACAGTAGTCAAAACAGCATGGTATTTGTACAAGAGACTACAGACCAGTGGAGCAGAACTGAAAATCCAGAAATAGATCCATCCACCTATGGACAGGTGATCTTTGACAAATGGCTGTAATCTATCAAATAGGAAAGAGATAGGCTCTATAATAAATGATGCTGGCAAAACTGTATATCCATTTGCAAAAAGTTGAAACAAGATCCATGCCTCACACCATGCACAATAACTAACTCAAGATGGATAAAGACCTAAATGTAAGACCGAAAACTATAAAGTTCATCAAGGAAAAATTAGGTGCAAACTTAGGGGCTCTAATATCTGGGGAGCTCTGGTGGTGTACTGCCTAAGGCATTTGACTGCTAACCAGAATGCTGGTGGTTCAAACCCACCAGCCACTTCTCAGAAGGAAGATTGGGCAATCTACTTCTGTAGTGATATCGCCTTGGAAACCCAAAGAGGGGTTTCTATGAGTTGGATCCTACTCAACAGCAGTG
>NW_006921901.1:744060-746249 GCF_000298275.1 Orycteropus afer afer | reverse complement strand
CTAATTAAAATGTGGGCAGAAGACATGAACAGACACTTCACCAAAGAAGATATTCAAGCAGCCAACAGACATGGAGAAATTTTCATGATCATTAGCCATTAGAGAGATGAAAATCAAAACATAAATGAGATATCATCTCACCCCAGCAATAATAACCCCAACCAACCTCACTGCTGTTACGTCAGATCCTACTCATAGTGGCCCCTCCTTGGGTTTCCAAGGGGTATCGTTACCGAAGTAGATTGCCCAATCTTCCTTCTAAGGAGTGGCTAGTGGATTTGAACCACTAGCCTTCTGGTTAGCAGTCAAATGCCTTAGGCACTACACCAGCAATAATAGCAAAGTTCAACTAGGCAGAAAACAACAAATGCTGGTGAGAGTATGGAAGGATTGGAACTCTCATACACTTCTGGAAGGCCTGTAAAATGATATAACCACTGTGGAAAATGGTATGGCTCTTCCTTAAAAAGTTGGAAATGGAAATATCACTTGATGCAGCAATCCCACTACTAGGTATATATCCTAAAGATGGGAGAGAACAGATATATGCACAGCCATGTTCATCACAGCACTATTTACAATAGCAAAGAGATAGAAATAACCTAAGTGCCCATCAGTGAAGGAATGGATAATCAAACTATGGTACATACACACAATGGAATACTATGCAACATTAAAGAATAACAAAGAATTGGCAAAACACCTTATAACATGAATGAACTTGGAGGACATTAAACTAAATGCTATAAGTCAGATAAGTATCGTATGACTCCAATATTAAAAAAAATCAAGGAAAGGTTTACACATGAAAGGAAACTTTCCTCGTTGATTACCAGGGATGGGAGGGAAGAGAAGGCAAAATTGCTAGGTGAGAGACATGTATACCAAAAGCAGGTCACCAGAACAATAAAGGAAGACACAGAGAGGTGCAGACAACAAAGGTAAATGTTTTTACATATACAATACTGCATTATCTGCAATAACACACATTAATCTAAGGGTGGATACATAGGTAGACAGGCAAGACGATCAGGTATATGTGGTGAATGGGAAAATAACCATGACCACATATAGGTTTGGCAGATGATATTTGTACATAAGTATTTGTATGTGCTATGAAAATGTCCATATATATAACACAACTAAGAGGGGGCAAAGTTATTATAACTTCTTAGCCACAGCCAGACATTTGAGGGAGTAAGTCGTTGGGCCTGTGGGCTAGAGCCCATGGTTGCAGGGGGCATCAAGCTCAATTGGCATAACATACTACATAAAAACACTGTGCTACATCCTACTTTGGTGAGTAGTAAGTGGGGTCTTAAAAGCTTGTACATGGCCACTGAAGATGCAACAATTGGTCTCTCCTTGTCCAGAGCAAAGAAGAGCGAAGAAAACTGAAGATGCATAGAAACATTTAGTCCAAGGGACTAGTGGACCATGAGAACCTCAGGCTACACAACCCTGAGATCAGAAGAACTAGGTGGTGCCTGGCTACCACTGACAGCCACTTAGAAAGGGATCAAAATTGAAGATCCTGGGCAGAGTGGGAGAAAAATGTGGAACAAAACCCATAATCATAAGAAAGACCAGTCTTAGTGGTCTGATAGAGACTGATGAAACCCCCAAGAATTTAGCCCCTAGTCATCCTTCAGGTCTGAATTTAATTCACTTGCTGGCTTAACTTTCAGCCAAAGAATAGACAGCCCTATAAGGTGAACAATTACACCTGGTAGGTGCATTCCTTAGATAATCAACTACTGGAGATCAGAAGGGCAGTATTTGCTAAGGGACATAGCTCAGAGGGCAGGAATGCCTAGGAAAAAAGGACACAGGGAAAAGGGAGGAAGTGGAAAGACAGGTGTTACACTGTGGGATTTGCAATCAATGTCATGAAACAAAATGTATATGAATGTTGAATGAAAAACGAACTTGAGGGGAGTTCTGGCAAGATGGTGGACTAGGCAGAAGGACTGCACAGATGCTCTTCAACAAAGAAAAGGGAAACCAATTAACACAAACACAGAAGATAGTCTTGGACCCCTGAGCCTTGAAGGGAAGGATACAAAAGTGGACTAAACCCCAACTAGCAGAAGAATTTGCATGAAAATATCAAAAAAGGAGACACACGGAGCTGTAGTTTGGCAGCGGCCTGAGCGACCCTGATGGCACAGATGACAGGGCTTAGAGAT
>NW_006921901.1:734217-742124 GCF_000298275.1 Orycteropus afer afer | reverse complement strand
TATTAGATAGCACAATGCTAAACACCTGGAGAACTTCATTTAAATAATGAATGCAGTTTGGGATGATAATTTTTAAAGTTATCATTTGGGTGGTTTTTTGTGTTTTTATTTTTATTATGAAATTATCAAAATTATGTAAAAGTAAGAAGAATATTATAATGAACGTCCATTTACTTATCACTTAAGTGTAACAATTATTAGTATTTTACTATATTAGCCACAGTAATATCAGAGATCCTAATGAGTTGAGGCCAAAGCTATGACACTGAGAAGGGCTTGGTCATGCATCCATCTCTCTGGAGTCAAAACCTCTTCCACTAGCACTGCCTTTCCCTGTTGTTAACCAGTACCATACTTTTATCATATTTTCTAAGGTAATTGTGCCAACAATGTAATGACAGTTATTTTGCAAATATGGATTAACGTTTATAACCTCTAAAGTCATTTTAGATTTAATCTGGGATTGCTTTGCTATAAAAATGTGACTTCTTTTGATGCTCAGATATCACAGTAAAAATAAAGGTGCCAAGCATTTGAGATGTGACACCTCAAATGGGACAAAAGTGTGACTCACCAAATATGGCCAAGATGTCACATTAATTGGTTTTCCAAGTTTTATATTCATTTTTAATTTGACCAGGAGGTATGGCTATAAAATAATGATTTCTGAGCTCTCATAGCATAGTGCCTAAGGCACTTGACTGCTAACCCAGAGGCTGACAGTTCAAACCCACCAGCCAGTCCTCAGAAGGAAGGTTGGGCAATCTACTTCCGTAGTGATACTGCCTTGGAAACCCAAGGAGGGGTCGTTGTGGGTTGGGTCTGACTCGACGGCACATAACAACAACATAAGCCACTATGGTAAGCTGCTTTAGATCATGATGAAGTTGTGGTCATGAATGATAATGTGATTGTTGAGAGCAACTGGCTTCTACCTTGGCCTCCAGTTTTGGGGGTTGTCCATTGTTTTCATGACTAGAAAACTGGCTAACTATAAGGTAAAATTTGTCAAACTAATATGGGACAAAAAAAAAGCAGAACTTCCCAACCAGCCATCAAAACTTGCAATTCTAGGATGGCAATGAAATATGCAGCTTGACTCAAATATCTATAACTCTCCATCTTTTTTTTTTTTTTTTTTTTCATATGGTGACTACTGGTCTCATTGACAGAATGGAGAAATAGTATGGTGGACAAACATGAGGTCATAGCATTAGACTTCTTAGTTTTAAATCCTGGATTTGCCCTTACTGAATGTGGGCCTTGAGTAAGGTATTAAACTTCTATATGCCTTCATTTTATCATCTGTAAAATGGAGTTAAGAATAGTAAAACACAGGGTTATTATGAGAATTAAATGAGATACTTAGCATAGTATGTTGAGCATAATATGTGTTCAATATTAAATTCTTCAGCAAAACATAATGTGTACATTTAAAAAGATTAACAATCCAAGACATGAATAGACACTTCACCAAAGAGGATATTCAGACAGCCAGCAAATACACGAAGAAATGCTCGGGATCATTACCCATCAAGAGATGCAAATCAAAACAACAATGAGATACCATCTCACCCCAGCACTAGTGGCAAAGTTCAACAAGACAGAAAATAAATCACACACAGAAACAAATGACAGAAAATAACAAATGCTGGCAAGGATGTGGAGAGATTGGAACTCTCATACACTGCAGGTGGGACTGTCAAATGATACAACCACTGTGGAGAACAGTATGGCGATTCCTTAAAAAGCTGGAATTAGAAATACCATTTAACCCAACAATTCCATTACTAGGTATATATCCTAAAGAAGTGAGAGCCAGCACAAGAACAGATATATGCACACCCATGTTCATCGCAGCACTATCTACAATAGCTAAAAGATGGAAATAACTTATGTGCCCATCAACAGAGGAATGGATAACCAAAATATGGTATATACATACAAGGAATACTATGCAACAATAAGGAATAATGTAAAATCTGCAAAACACCATATAACATGGATGAACTTGGAGTGAAGTAACTCAATCACAGAAAAGGACAGATATAGAATTCATTATTGTAAAAAGTTCAGGAAAGGTTTATATATGGAAGGAAACTTTCTTTTTTTGGTTACTGGGGAGGGGAGGGAACACTGCAAAAAAAAATGCACTGATCCATGTCACTTTAGTTTTGTGTATTTCACTGTGCATAAATTATATTTAAATAATAATTATAATGTGTACATTTAAAGACAATGGCTCTTTGGGGAAAATAAGAAATTGGGTTGGTTTTAGATTATCCCCATGATCTAAGGAAGGATCACATTCTAGGAAACCGGATATAAAAAGGAATAAGGAACGGTAAAAGATATTGGACAGTTCTCTCTACTGTTTTCTAGAAGCTGCCACATGATGCATAAATCTGAAATCCAAAAAAGTCTGAATATCAAGTTTTTTCCCTAACTTTTCAGCAAGAACTCATTTGAAGGCAAAACCTGGCCTGAATTGACGTGGGACTATTTATGGTCTGTACTTATCCCACTTAGAGTGATTATGTTTTGCTGCAGTTGATTATGAGTGTTGCCCCAATCTCCACTGAAGTTATTCCATAATAAGCAGTATAGGGAGCTCTGGTAGCATAGTGCCTAAGGCACTTGACTGCTAACCAGAAGGCTGGTGGTTCAAACTCACCAGCCGCTCCTCGGAAGGAAGATGGGGCAATCTACTTCCGTAGTGATACTGCCTCGAAAACCCAAGGAGGGGTCACTAGGAGTCGGGTCCGACTCGACGGCAGGTAACAACAACAACAAGCAGTATAGGCGTTATATTTTCTTTAAAATCCACCACTCATCTGTCAGTTTGTCATACTCTGGTGGCTTCCATGTTGCTATGATGCTGGAGGCTATGGCACTAGTATTTCAAATACCAGCAGGGTCAGCCAAGGTGGACAGATTTCAGCGGAGCTTCCAGACTAAAACACCTAAGAAGAAGGAGATGGCCAAGTCTGCTTCTGAAAGAGCTGGTCACCCACAACATTATAAATAGCAGGGAAACATTGTCTGATATAATGCCAGAAGATGAGCCCCGCAGGTTGGAAAGCGCTCAAAACATGATTGGGGAAGAGCTCCTTCCTCAAAGTAGAGTCCACCTACTCTATTTCATCAAGTGGATAAAATAAAGTTTTGGGGAACTTCATTTTTTCATGTGACATCATTCAAAATGAAAAGAAACAGCTGCAATATAATCAGAATGCAGAATGTATGGAGTATGAATCTAGGAAAAGTGTAAGTTGTCAAAAATGAAACGGAATGAATAAAGATTGATATCTTAGGCAATAATGAGCTGAAATGGACTGGTATTGGACATTTTGAAACAGACAATCATAGAGTCTACTTTGCCAGAAATGACAGTGTTATTCATAATTTGTTGTGATCCACACGGTTGAATGCCTTTGCATAGGCAATAAAACACAGGTAAACATCCCTCTGATATTCTCTGCTTTCAGTCAAGATCCATCTGACATCAGCAAAGATGTCCCTAGTTCCATGTACTCTTCTGAACCTGCTTGCATTTCTGGAAGTTCCCTGTCAATACTGCTGCAACAACCTTTAAGTTATCTTCAGCAAAATTTTACTTATGTGTGATATTAATTATATTGTTTGATAATTTCCATGTTCTGTTGGATCACTTTTATCTGGAATGGGCAGAAATATTGATCTCTGCCAGCCAGGGAGCTGTCTTCCAAATTTCTTGACATAAATGAGTGATCCCCTCCAGCACTGCATCCGTTTGTTTGAAAGATCTCAATGAGGATTCAGTCAATTCCTGGAGCCTTGTTTTTCTCCAATTCCTTCAGTGCAACTTGGACTTCAGTGCCATTGGTTCTTGATCATGTTACCTCATGAAATAGCTGAACACTGACCATTTTTTTTTGGTAGGGTGATTCTGTGTATTCCTTCCATCTTCTTTTGATGCTTCCTGCATCATTCAATATGTTGCCCAAATAATCTTCAATATAGCAGTTCAAAGTTTGAATTTTTTTCTTCAATTCTTTCAGCATCAGAAATGCCAAGTGTGCTCTTCTCTTTTGATTTTCTAACTCCAGTTCTTTGCACATTTCATTATAATACTTTACTTTGTCTTCTTGAGTCTCTCTTTGAAAACTTCTGTACAGCTCTTTTATTTCACCATTTCTTCCATTTGCTTTAGCTACTCTCCATTCGAGAGAAGTTTCAGAGCCTCTTCCGATATCCTTTTAGGTCTTGTCTTCCTTTCCTGTCTCTTTAGTGACTTTTTGCTTTCTTTATGTTCTTGATGTCATCCCATAACTCCCTTGGTCATTTTACGTGAATCTACAATCAATACCCTTTTATGAATTTTCTTCAGCAAGATTTTACTTGTGTGTGATACTAATGATACTGTTTTATAATTTCTGCATTCTGTGGGATCGCCTTTCTTTGGAATGGGTACAAATATGGATCTCTCCCAGTCAGTTGGCTAGGTAGTTGTCTTCCAAATTTCTTGGCATACACAAGTGAGTGCCTCCAGTGTAGCATCTGTTTGTTGAATGGGTACTCTGCCAATTCCTGGAGCCTTATTCTTCACCAATTCCTTCAGTGCAGCTTCAACTTCAATTCAAAAATGGTTGCAGCAATATAGAGACAGAGAACTTCCAGAAATGCAAGCTGGATACAGAAGAAGACATGGAATGATGGATATCATTGTTTATGTCAGATGGATCTTGGCTCAAAGCAAAGAATACCAGGAAGATATTTACTTATGTTTTGTTGACTATACAAAAGCATTCAGTTGTGTGGATCATAACAAATTATGGACAATATTGAGAAGAATGGAAATTCCAGAGCACTTAATTGCACTCATGAGGAACTTGTATATAGTCCAGCAGGCTGTCATTTGAACAGAACAAGGGGATACTGCATGGTTCAAAACCAGGAAGGGAGTGCATCATGGTTGTATCTTTTCACCACATTTATTCACTCTTTATGCTGAGCAAATAATCCAAGAAGCTGGACTATATGAAGAGGAAGATGACATCAGGATTGAAGGAAGACTCATTAACAACCTGCAATATACAGACAACACTTTGCTTGGTGAAAGTGAGAATGACTTGAAGCACTTACTGATGGAGATTAAAGACTACAGTCTGCAGTATTGATTACATCTCAACATAAAGAAAATGAAAATCCTCACAACTGAACCAATAAGCAGCATCATGATAAATGGAGAAAAGAGTGAAGTTGTCGAAGACTTCATATTACTTGGTTCCCCAATCAACACAAATGGAAGCAGCAGTCAAGACATCAGATGACTATTGCACTGGGCAAATCTTCTGCAAAAGACCTCATTAAAGTGCTGAAGAGCAAAGATGCCTCTTTGAAGATTCAAACCAAAAAACCAAACTCACTGCCATTGAGTCGATTTTGACTCATAGTGACCTTCTTTGGGTTTCCAAGGTGGTGAATCTTAACGGAAGTAGATTGACCAGTCTTCCTTCCACGGAGTGGTTGGAGAGTTTGAACTGCCAATCTTCTGGTAGTCAAATGCCTTAGGCACTATGCTGCTAGAGCTCCTTCTTTGAGGACTAAGGTATGTCTAATCCAAGCCATGGTATTTTTATTTGCCTCATATGCATGTAAGAGCTGGACAATGAATAAGGAAGACTGAAGAAGAGTCGATGCTTTTGAGTTGTGGTGTTGGTGAAGAATCTGAAAGTATCATGGACTGCCACAATAACTAACAAATCCATTCTGGAATAAATGCAGCCAGATTGCTCCTTGGAAGTGAGAATGGCCAGACTTTGTCTGACCTACTTTAATCATATTGTCAGAAGGGACCATTCCCTGGAGAAGGATATCATGCTTGGTAATGTGGAGGGTCAACAAAAAAGGGGAAGGCTTTCAATGAGATGGGCTGACACAGTGGCTGCAACGATGGGCTCAGGTATAGCAAGGATTGTGAGGCTGCTGCAGGACCAGGCAATGTTTCCTTCTGTTGTCCATGGGGTTGCTATGGGTCAGAGCTAACTTGATGGCACCTAACAACAACAACAAACAATCAATACCCATAGAATCAGCAGCCCAGCAATCAGATGACATATTGCATTGGGCAAATCTGCTGCAGATTTGTGTTAGAGCACAGACATACAACTTGAAGACTAAGGTACACCTGATCCAAGCCATGGCATTTTCAATAGCCTCATGCATATGAAAGCTGGGAAATGAATAAAAAAGATCACAGAAGAATTGATGCATTTGAAGTGTAGTGTTGGTGAAGAATATTGAATATACCATGGACTGCTAGAAGAACAAATATACCTTGGAAGAGATACAGCTGCAATGCTCCTTAGAAGCATGACTTAAGAGAGAGACTTTGTTTCTTATACTTTGGTCATGTTATTGGAAGGTGCCAGTCCCTAAAGAAGGATATCATGATTGGTAGAGTAGAGGGCCAGCAAAAAAGAGGAAGAGCCTTGTTCTGGTTATCTAGTGCTGCTCTGACAAGAAAATACCACAAATAGGTTGGCCTTAACAAACACGAGTTTATTCTCTTATAGTTGAGGAGGCTAGAAGTCTGAGTTCAAAGTGCCAGGCTCTAGGGGCTGGGTGAAAGGCCCTCAACCTTGGGCTTCAGCTCTACCTCTTGCTCCTGGCCTACTGAAGCTAGAAGTTTTCTTTACTCAGACAGCTGCTGGCTGCTGAGGCTGACAAACCCAAGATTGACAAGTAAAAGGCACAGTCCCGATGTTACCAAACCACATGACAGGCCATTATTAGTTCAAGTCCATTGAAAGTCCCAAGGTCGGCAGAGCATGGAAGGCTGCTGAACAGCGACATGGCTACATGCAGGGTTCAAGCATGCCATAAGCTAGAGACCATTCCCAAAGCTGTTTCTTATATACAGGAAGCAGACCACAAACCCAAAGGCATCTACTCAGCTCCTCACAGCAGATTCTACCTGGAGACTGGAGTTGATTACCAGTCTCATCATGGGGAATACTACATCCAGCTGCCCAGCCCCTCAACCAGGCCCAGCCAAGTTGACACACAAACTTAACCACCACAAGCCCCAACGAGATGAATTCACACAATGGCTGTGACAATGGGCTCAAGCATGGCGATGATTATGATGATGGTGCGGGACAAGGCAGTACTTCATTCTGTTGTACATAGGGCCACTATTTGTTGGAAATGACTTGAAGGCACCTAACAACAACATTTTTAAAATCTGAAAAATTCTGAATTTCAAACTATATTTGACTCCCAGGGTATAGTACAAGGAATTTTGAGTCTCTACTCTCCTTACATTGCATTGGCCAGAACTTAGGCATGTGTCGAGTACAAGGGTACCTGAGAAACATTGCCTTTATTCCTTGTTGTAGCAACAATTCTATTTATGTGTGGAGAAGATTAGACATTGGGGCCCTGCCAGCAGTCTCTGACACATCTTAGTTGTCTTTTTCTAAAGCTTTATCCTAAAGCTCCACAGGGACCAGAATAAATAAGTATTGTCCCTTTGGTTCTCTGTAAGTAGCTTGGACTGGCTTCAGAAGCTCCAGTTCTGACTTTAAATGACCCAGGTATTGCTGGTTACACTTATTCCTATGGTATGCCTTGGCTTCTGAGGCATATCTACAACACTTCATAATTCTTCCTTCTACCAAATTGTCTCAACCTCACCGATGTTTCCTAGTCTTGCAATACATTTGAGACTACATCTTTGATCCCAACTCACCAAAGTCTCTACAATCAGAAACCCTTGTATCAACCAATTACCAATGTTCCCTTGACCTTACCTGGAAAAAATGATGAAACATCCTTAGAAAATAAAATCTAAGAAACCAACTTCCAAAGAGAGATGACCAAATTTAATCATTACCTGTTTGAATTCATTGAACTCCATCAGA
>NW_006921901.1:726710-734117 GCF_000298275.1 Orycteropus afer afer | reverse complement strand
AAATAAAATCTAAGAAACCAACTTCCAAAGAGAGATGACCAAATTTAATCATTACCTGTTTGAATTCATTGAACTCCATCAGATACAAATTCTACTAATTTAAAAAAAGAAAAAAGATTCAAATTCAACAAATTCAATTCTGGCATAGAGATAGCATTATATTATATTAATTATATTAAGGAAAATAAAAGATAAGTGTTTTTCTCTGTTCATTGCAATTGGACACAAAACGAAGAATTTTGAGTGAATATTAAAAGAAGCAAAACAATTTAAAATTAGATTTTATTTTTAATTCAGAGGATAGAGAAATTCAGACTGTGAAACATCGTTTAAGGAAATGGATGGAGATGGTATTGTGAGAATCCAAACTTGCCAGTTCTGAAGGCTTTTACTTAGTCACTGGAAAAATCCCCCACCCCCACCCCAAGCATAAAGGAAATGCAAGATAAGCAAGAAAGAGATAGGCACAGACAATTAAAAAGAAAAGAAGAAAAACAAAATTCATCCCCTGGTTTGGATGTGATAGACTGTCAATAGATCAATGTTTTATAGTTGTATGAATTCGCCTAGTTGGTCTCTGAAATCCTAAATCATTTTATGCATTCCTCGTTGGTCCCTACAAGAATATCCTTTTCAATGTCCAACAGTTAAATCATCAAACACAGATGCCAAACTTAGAGTATTCCATGGATTCCTTTATAACTTTTGAAATGGCGGTTTGTGCAACTGTTCCAAGTAAGGTTAAATAGATAAGTATTCTGGGAAGTGTCAGTATTATTCAGACTAAAAGTTAAGTGTAACACAAATGGAAAAATAGACTATATTTTGAGCATTTTCATACATTTTAATGGCCAGTTTCTATTGATTGCTGTACTTTTTGCAAGGAAAGGGAAAAATCACACATCATTTTGTACATTTCCCTGCTATGTAAAGTTATTTTGATAACACCTTATAAATTATCCATACTGATATTAAGTTTACAGTGTTGGGAGGAGGAGGAGAGAGTGAACTTAATTTGAATTTAGAAAGTCTCTAAATGATAATTGAATCACAAGTCTGGATTATAATTCTAGTAGCAACACTTGACTTGGTCAAAATCACTGTTATGAAGAGATGCAATTTTTACACAGTACTTCACATTGATTAAGTAATGTGTGAAAATGAAAAAAAAAGTATTTGAATCTTAATCACAGTCATTTGCATGAAATAAAAGTCTGTGTCAGGGGAATGCACATTATAATAACTCCTGGGTGTTTTGGTTGCATCAGTGAGCAAAGAAGTTGTATGCATTTTTTTTCGTGCTGATATACAAAAATTCCTTTTATATTTATTGTATCTTTGATTGTATGAGAATTCAGCAATATAGGATTTGGGCTGGTAAGAGACCACAACTGATTAACTACCTCAACAATGGCTGTAATTAAAACAGATGTTTGATAATGCATGTGCCTGAATTAAACTGGGAACATTCAAAGAGAGAAAAAAGAAATAGGAATTTGATATGAACTTCTTTCTCAGCCAGGCTCTCCATTAGATGGAAAGGTAATGAATTTTGTGGGGGATAAACTTCAGGAAAATTCTCCCAGTCTCTCTTCTAAATAAGTTCTTCCTTACTGCTATATACTTGAGGTACTTGAAATGTAGGAAACTGAGGTTCTTGCTCAGGTGGTTTTCCCCTAAATTGTGTCTAAGACTGGTCTCCAAATCTGTAGATCCTATTTTTCTGCATTGGTGTGTCTATCAATACTTCCAACTTCACCTCTCTGTTGGATCTTCAGAATCCAAAGTGTCTCCAAACTCTGCAGCTAGTACCCTCTCCTGCCTTTTTCAGCTCCCAGAAGTCAAAACCACCTTTTAATAACCTGACATCTTCTACTGAATTGATATGCATTTCTCATGAGGTTGAGTTTTTTTTTGTTGTTGTTGTTGTTTTATTTTTATTATCTTTTCCTACTTTGTGGCTAATATTTTCTGGGAATAGAGGAGATTTCAGTTCTTGAAGGTTTTTGTCTTCCTTGTTTTATGAAAGAGAAGAGAAGGACCTAAATTAAGCAAGAGTTTTTATACTTGACCAAACCAAAAAAACCAAACTCACTGCTGTCGAGTCAGATCCAACTCATAGCGACCCCTCCTTGGGTTTCTGAAGTGGTATCACTACGGAAGTAGATTGTCCAACCCTCCTTCTGAGGAGTGGCTTGTGGATTTGAACTGCCAGCCTTCTGGTTAGCAGTCAAATGCCTTAGGCATTATGCCACCAGAGCGCTGAAAATTCCATCAGGCAGTAGTAGCTATGTTCAAAATTAATGAGTCTATCTGTTCAATCCAGGTCAGAAAAAGAAAATTGAGAAATATCTCCTCCAAGTACAGACTATGAGAAGGGATAGATGTGGAAAAAAAACAGGAAGGTAATGAGTCTGTAAGTGTGCTTAACAAGAATTGAACAATAATTGTTATTATACACATTATATTTCACTAAAACTGAGTTAAAAAAAATACAAGAACCGTGAAAAGGATTACCATTTCAGTGATAACCAAAAACATTGTGAGCTCACAAATGTGAATTTAATGTAACCTTTAAAAGAGAAACAAACCTCCTACCAATTATGTCATCCATAACATTTCACCATAACATATCTTCTAAGACTAGTGCTCTGTAGTTATTACACACCCTAAAAATTGCACACCCCAAAATGTACACTTTCCTTCTTGACAATAGCACTATTTCAATCTCAGAGTTTAGGAGTCTGCTTTAATTCCCTTTCTCTTCTGATAGATCACAGGCACTCCACAAATACCTATTGAAGGACACAATCACTCTTTCGAATCTCACAAAATCCACTTCTTTTAAAAAACAAGCAAACACAGAACTCTTGGATACAACTCTTCCTTTGTATACTTTCTACGATCAGCCTACTCCAGGCCCTTGAAATCTGCTAATGTAAAGATGACAGCCTTGGAACCCTATGGGACAGTTCTACTCTTTCCTATGGGGTCGCTATGAGTCAGAATCAACTTGATGGCAGTGGGTTTGTTTTTCTTTTTTTCTCCTCATATGTCCAGAATTTCCTCCTTCTCCAAGTCTCATTCAGATTCCATCTCCTGCAAGGTTTCTGTGACTACTTCAGGCCAGGATGCTTTCTTTCCTTTCTGCATTCCTATTGCATTGATAGACATATCCCCCAGTTTATTACATAATCATTCTTTATATTAGTTTGTAGTTTTTCCACCACCACCCCAAACACGAATTTTAAGCCCCTTGAAGATGGATACCATATCCAAGCTTTCTTGCTTCCTTCTTTCCTTTCTCCCTCAATAAATATTTATTTAGTACCTACTGGTTTTCCAAGTGAAGGAGCCCTGATAACACAGTGATTAAGCATTTGGGCTGTAACTCAAACGTTGGCAATTCGAACCCACTAGCCACTCTGCAGGAGAAGGATGTGTCAGTCTGCTTCTGTAAAGATTTACAGCCTTGGAAATCCCATGGGGAAGTCCTGCTCTTGTCCTGTAGGGTTGCTATGAGTTGGAGTCAGTTCATCGGCGTTGGGTACGGGTGTTCCAAGTAGGATGTTCTGAAGTTTTCCAGTAGCATCTGACAGCGTTGTACCAGGGAGCACAGTAAGTGTGTGATACATGTGCACTGATTGTTCAAAGAGGTTGTTTGAGCAGTCCTCTATTATCCTGAATAATCCAAACTAACTCTTCTGCACTTTCCTCTCAGCGTGTATTGAACTCATTCTTTTAAACAGAAGATCAGACTTCTATTACCACCAAGTCTGCTCTATGCTTTCTGATAAAAGAGGGAAGCTGATGGATTTATGCCAGAGCAGAAAAATCCTGTTTGTGAAACCTGTTTCTGTTACCAGTTATACCTGACTCCATGTAATACTATTGCTCAAATTCCTTAACTTCCTTGTGCCATCATATCCCCTTTTGTAAAATAAAAATAATAATACATGTCATGCCACCTCTAGCCCTCCCTAGGGTGAGGGTTAATAAGATAATGGCTATAAAGCACTTTAAGCTCATCCAAAGAAAGGTGTCCCATTGTATGAAAAAGGTAAAGAGCTATTACGCAACTAGTCAGATCCAAAGTATAGGTTGCAAATGGGCCTATGGCGTGTTGAAATGAAGCCTCAGGGAGACATGCTAATGCTTAACTTGCTCTCAATTTTGAGGCCTCTCTGGAACTTTCTCTTACTTAAATTAACCTCAGAAAATATATTTTAAATCCATTCTTTAAAGAAGGTTGGGGAGATTATGCTTGGAGAACAAAGATGAACTCCAACAGCCAGAGTTCAGGTCCTGCAATATTTTCCTTTTTGAGGAGGCACTACTTTTGAATTTAGATACAAACTACAAGAACTCAAACTCTACATGGATATGGGCAGGATGAAGAACAATTATACCTTTCAGCCTAGAAGCTCTGTGAAGGCAGGAACTGATTTATCGTAAACATTGTAGGGACTGTACATTGAATAATGCCTGGGACATAGTAGAGCTCAATAAACATCTTATGTTCTCTTATTGCATGAATGAGTCTGAATTTCTAGCCTCTAAAAGGAGAGCGGGGGCTAAAATAATTGAGCACTTGCAAGCCCAATTCTTACTTATCTGAAGAAGGTACTGAGAAATTACATTACCCAAAAGACTAGCTGTATAACAGGCACATTATATAGGCATTGCCCCTGGCTTCTCAAGTCCATAGGGCTAGGTGGGTGCAAGAGGAAAGATAATTTTAATCTCACATTCTGCAGGGGTGTGCAACTTTTAGCATGTATGTTCAAACAGAAACATGCAAGGACTTGGATCGTAGAGCTAATGTGTGTAGAGCTAATGTGTGTAGTTAGGTATTATTGATCTCCCAAAGTTATTGCAAGAATTTAGATCGTGGATGCTACCAAAGAAAGCCGGTTAGCTTAAACTCATGTAGAGTTAGCATAGTCCCAAAGGAGCTCTGGTGGTGTAGTGCCTAAGGCATATGGCTGCTAACCAAATGGTCTGCGGTTGGAACCCACCAGTTGTTCTGTGGAAAAAAGATGGAGCAATCGCTTCCATAAATATTTATTTAAAGAATATATTAAAATATATCTAATACACCTAAGTGACCATGGCTGAGGCCATGCTACAAGTACAGAAGGACTTCTAAGAGGAATATATCATGCCAGACATTGAATATTAAATCATCTGTTACCATTTTACATCAAGTGAAAACATCTGAGTTGACCTGAAGGCAGAAAAAGTAACTTTAAGTAACCTCCTAAGTGTTTAGTAATAGAAACACAGTGAATGCATCTTACATATCAATTCTTTTGTGAAATGCATACCCATTGCCTTAAAAATGGAGGGAAGGAAGAAGGAGCATCATACAAGAATATAAGTAAATGAAAATTATATTCACCAAGAAATCCTGGTTTGTCTTCAGATAGTGGCAAAATCACTAATGATCAGGATATATTGTAACAACTTCAGCAAACCAGAAAAGAGAACGGATGAAGCAATAGCTCTCTCTTAGAAAAAGGCTTCTACTTGCCTATGCTGGTTTTCCTTTCTCAAATGTCTCTTTCAATATGTACATATATAATTTCAATCTTAGTAGCAAATCATCAATTTTTTTTCTTGAAATTTATGACATTTCTTACAACATGTATCAACTTAGAGAAATTATTTTTCATCCAATATAATCTTTCTGTCTTACTTGTGTTATTGGACTATGGCAGTGCAGACTTATACAACAGTTCTGATGTTTGGATCCTACTTCCAGGTTTAGACTCCTCAATAAACAATCTCACCTGCTACAAAAGACAGTAACAAAGAAGGCTGTAACAAAGCATTAAACTCATAAAGCATGTAATATAAAGACCAACATAAGCCTAAATCTATACGCTGTACTAAGCAAGCTTTGAGTTACTATATTGAAGGATTCTGTGGGTAAAATATTGAACAATCCAAGAAGCATCAAGGAGCTCTGGTAGCATAGTGCCTAAGCACTTGACTGCTAACCAGAAGGCTGGCGATTCAAACCTACCAGCCACTCCTCAGAAAGAAGGTTGGGCAATCTACTTTCGTGGTGATACTGCCTGGCAACCCAAGGAAGGGTCACTATGAGTCGGGGCCGACTCAATGGCACATAACAACAACAAGAAGCATCAAAAGAAGGTGGAAGGAATACACAGACTCACTGTATCTAAAAGAATTGGTTCAACTGCTTCAGGAGGTAGCATACCATCAAGAACCAAAGGTACTGAAAGCAGAAATTCATGTTGCCCAGAAGGAATTAGCAAAAAAAAAAACTCCAGGAATTGAAGGAACACCAGTTGAGATCTTCAAACAAACAGATGCTATCCTGGAAGCACTTATTTGTCTATGCCAAGAAATTTGGAAGATAGGTACCTGGACAACTGACTGGAAGAGATCCATATCTGTGCCTATTCCAAAGAAAGGTGATCCAACAGAATGCAGAAATTATTGAACTACATCGTTACTATCACATGCAAGTAAAATTCTGCTGGAAATAATTTTAAAATGATTGCAGAAGTACACAGATAAGGAACTGCAAGAAATTCGAGCTGGATTCAGAAGGGGGAGTGGAAGGAGGGACATTATTGCTGATGTCAGACGGATCTTCGCTGAAAGCAGAGTACCATAAACATGTCTACCTGTGTTTTATTGATTATGCAAAGGAATTTGACTGTGCAGATCATTTCAAATGGATAACATTACAGAGAATGGGAACTCCAGAACACTTAGTTGTGCTCATAAGGAAAGAACCTGTACATAGACCGAGAGGTCATCACTCAAACAGAGCAAGAGGATGGTTTAAAATCTGGAAAGGTGTGCATCAAGGTTGTATCCTTTCACCATGCTATTCAATCTGTATGCTGAGCAAATGACTTGAGAAGTTGGACTACATGGAGTATACAGCAATGAGACTGGAACCAGACTAATAAACAACTTTTGGTGCTCCATAGAAGAAAGATGGGACAGTCTGCTTCCATAAGGCTTTACAATTTTGGAAGCATAATGGGAGTTGCTATGAGTTTTAAGTTTCTCAAGTTTTTGAGTTATGCAGATGATGCCACCTCACTTGCTAAAAGTGAAGATACTTGAAGTACTTACTGATGAAGATCAAAGACTCCAGCCTTCAGTGTGGATTACACCTCAACAAAAATAAAATAAAAATCTTCACAACCAGGCCAATAAAGCAATGTCATGGTAAATGGAGAAAATACTGTAGATGTCAAGGATTTCATTTCACTTGGATCTACAGTCAGTGCCCATGGAAGCAGTAGTCAAGAAATAAAATGAAATCAAACAGTGTACTGCATTGGGCAAATCTGCTCCAAATGATATCTTTAAACTGTTAAAGAGCAAAGATGTCATTTTGAAGACTAAGGAGCACCTGAT
>NW_006921901.1:695388-700714 GCF_000298275.1 Orycteropus afer afer | reverse complement strand
GTCAACCCTCCACCTTACCAAGCATGACATCCTTCTCCAGGGAATGGTCCCCTCTGATAACATGACGAAAGTAGGTGAGACCAAGTCTGGCGATTCTCACTTCCAAGGAGCATTCTGGCTGCACTTCCTCCAGGACAGATTTGTTAGTCCTTTTAGCAGTCCATGGTACTTTCAGCATTCTTTGCCAGCACCACAACTCAAAAGCATCAATTATTCTTTGGTCTTCCCTATTCATTGTCCAGCTCTCACATGCATATGAGGTGATTGAAAATATCATTGCTTGTGTCAGTCACACCTTAGTCCTCAAGGAGACATCTTTGTCCTCAGCACTGGAAAGAGGTCCTTTGCAGCCAATTTGCCCAGTGCTATATGTTGTCTGCTGCTTCCATTGGCATCAGTTGTAGAATCAAGCAATGTGAAGTCTGTGACAACTTCAGTCTTTTCTCCATTTATTGTGATGCTGCTTATAGGTCCAATCATGAGGATTTTTGTTTTCTTTATATTGAGATGTAATCCATACCGCAGACTGTAGTGAGGATTTTTGTTTTCTTTATATTGAGATGTAATCCATACTGCAGACTGCAGTTTTCAATCTTCATCAGTAAGTGCTTCAAGTCACCTTCACTTTCAGCAAGCAAAGTTTTATGGTCAGTGTATCACAAGGTGCTAATGATTCTTCCTCCAATCTTGATGCTACATTCTTCTTCATATAGTCCAGCTTCTTGGATTATTTGCTCAGCATATAGATTGCATAAGTATGGGGAAAGGATACAACACTGATGTACTCCCTTCTTGATTTTAGACCACTCAGTATCCCCTTGTTCTGTTGGAACGACAGCCTCCTGGTCTATGTACAGTTAGGGTAAAGAATTTAGGGGAAAAATATCAATATTTTATTTATTTGAAGAAATTAAGTATTTGTTCATCTATTAAAAATACGTTTATATTTAAGGGCTATATTTTAAGGTGATAATATCATACCTAATACTATAAGACATGGAAATGAGAACTCGTTTAATTCATTTAACAGATGTCTATGTGGCAATTTCTATTTCCCTTGCACTCTGCTGGGCTCATGGGATATAGCTGTGATCTCCTCCCCTGAGGGATTTATAGAGGAGTCTGAGGACAAGTAAATACTGCAGGGTGTGATGTGCTCCCACAGGGCGACAGCTTATAATCCAACATTAAGAGACAGTACTATTGGGTGGGTTGTAATAACTCTCATGGGAGGGGAAAAAGTGAATGCTATTGCTGCTCAAAGAAGGGAGAGATGACTTATATAGACTGTAACATAAATGTCATCTCATGCTAGGTCAGATTTGGGGCCTTAAATTGGAGTTACTGAAGAGTATTCTATTCCTTCAGGGGCTAGCCATGTTTTAGGAGATGATGGAACAAGAAAGAATGGATCTGGAAAGCCACGTATTAAATCAAGTGTTAGGAAGGGTAGTGTTGTAATAGTGTGCAGAGTGGACTTGTGGTGGAAGACTAAAGGGAGAGAGTTTATAGTCATTCACAAAGCTACTGTAATAAGCCAGCCACCAGCCAGAAATAGGAAAACTTACAGTGGAAGTGGAAGGGAAAGGAAAAGCCAAGGAACATTGAGAAAGACATAACACTTCTTAGAGAAACACAGTGGGAAGAATCAACCAGCATTGTAAACAACCAGCGTTCAATGTGCATTGCCCTCTACTACTTACTAGCTCTGTGACCTTGAGCAAGACCCTCTGCTTTTCATCTATAAAATGGGTATAATAACATCAACTTTGTAGGTGTTATTTTCATGAGGATTCAGTGAGGCAATAGTAGTTATGCTATCATTGATGTCTGTTCACAAACTCCTCTATTACCCTGTTTCTCCCTCACCTTATCTCACTGACGAAGTTCAAGGCCTTGTTGGGAAAAATCATAAATAAACTTGTAAGGGATAAAGGTGGCCTCTGATTTCCTATGAACTATGTTCACAAACAAAAAAATTACTCCTCCTTTCCTCCCTAATTCTGAACCAATTGAGAAATCAACAAAAGAGTAAAGCAGATAAGAGACTAAAATATCACCTTTATCACTCAGTAAGCTGATGTTAGAGAGCATCACTTTATCTGCAGACAAGGGACATTCCTAATACTGAATTCCACAGATAAACAGACCTTGACTTCACACACACACACACACACACACACACCCCTTGCCACACACACAGGCAGTGCTGGACCCCCAAAGGCATTCCTCATGGATAAACCTCTTGTTACAAGTTCAGTAGAGAGCAAAACTGAAGAGTTCTGGGCCCAGCAGCTCACTCCCAAGAGAAGAGGTGAGGAAGAGGTTGAGTTTTACAAATTCACTGAACAATAGGAGTAGAGCACAGAAGGAGGCCCAGAGAGGTACACCCATGCAGTGGGATGGAAGAGCAAGTTTAAGGAACTGTGTTTCCTACTTAGCATCCAGCCCACCTTGCTATCTCTTTCACCTCCCTTGACCCCTACCTCTCACCTTCTTACTTGGCTCTCAGTGCCTTTATTCACCATAAGGTGTTCGTAAGTGCTTTCTTCCCTGGGTATTTGAAGCTTAGCAGGAGTGCAAACTCATGTTAGAAGACTAAAAGTCCTGTGGCAGAATTTGGAGTGGTGATTTGTGTAGTCAACAGTCCTTTGTAGAGGTCCTGGAAACAACAGTACCTTCGGTGGTGATCCACTGTGCCAACAATACTATGATATTTCACTTTATAACCAGGGCCTGGTATGGAGTATTGGCAATTTTTCTAGAACACACACAGTGCTCTCAGTTTTAGAGATGCATATGACCCTGCTCAGGCTATCTTTTCTAAAGCATACATCTTGGGCAATGAAAATACAGCCAGACAAGTCAGGAAGAAAACGGCCAATGTTGTTTGACTATCCAAATGACTCAATTTATGCTATTACCTGATTCCAACCCAAGCTTTTCCTCATCCTCCTCACCCAGCTGTAGTGTAGCAGGAAGAGCCCGAACCTTGTCCTAAGGTCTGGCTGTACCACTTTCTGCCTGCAAGAACTCAGACACATGACAATTTCTCTGAGTCTACATTTCCATGGTTTTTTTTTTTTTTTAAAGAGGCTTTGACATTTACCTCCCAGTGTTGTCCAGGGCACTAAATAAGATAAAGCCCATGAACTGCCTGGCACCTAGAAACCACTCTCTGAGAAAATACGTGCTCAATACATTTGTATTCAGCACATCTAGTTCAGCAGCTTCATCTGGGACTTCGACCCACAACGTTGGTGATACACAGAGCCAGATGTTTAGTCACATCAAAGCAATTTGCTAATTGCAGATGCTTCCTTTCTGTTTAATGTTTCATGTGTAAGATTAGGTGGTTGATTTAACTGGTTCACAGAGCCTGTTTTATCTCATTAGCTATCTTTAAAGGAAATCAAATCATGTTAAATATAGAAAGATGACACTAATTATCTAGAAAACATAATAGTATAACTTGTATATCACAGTTTGGGAGAGATGGTTTAAGTCATTGCTAATGTCTTAGCATTTTTAATATATGGGAACCCATGCTTTATATGTGTGTGTGTTTGTGTGGACACACACACACGCACATATAAATACACACTTATTCATACATGGGAGTCCCATATATTAATTGTGTATCTGTGCATGTCAATTATAATATATACACTAAACATATAATTATCAATTAAAATATGTTTTATTTTACAATAGATGGATCATTTAAAGTTAAACTTTAAATTCTTAAGCTCCACGTTATTCTCATGATGCTTTTCCTCATCTCTTTTATTTTCAGAACATTTTCAACTATAATTCTTGCAAAATATGCTAATAGCTTTAACACTGTTCCAACCATCTTTTGCTCCCATATGTTGCTGATTCAAGCTTTATTTTCATGGACCCTAACTAACCTTTTATTTAGTGTAAGTACAAAATTGTAACAGTCAAAACTGACAAAAACAGCATTATCATATTTGAGAGAAGGAAAAAAAAAACAGTCACAAAATTTCCAGAGGAAAAAGAATGTCACAGAATCCATAATTTAAAATTTTCTTGTGACATTAGAATTTAAAAAAAAAAAAAAAAAAGTATTCCGTGTAGAAAACCAAGGTCTTGCATAGGTTTAACCTATATCATGGACTAATACCTGTGTTGGAGATACTTCCCCACCACCAGCATAAAGATATCACAACAGTCAACTCCTTAGGGATGTGTATCCTGTCACTGAGCTTTGAATTCTGAGAGCTTTACCAGGCACATCAGCCACTGAGGATTATTATGGAAGGGAATCTTCATTTAAATGCTCCCCACTATTTTACATGATAGGTTATAGCCATCTTTATATCATATTGATTTTTTTTATCTCTGAAAGATAAGACAAATACAAACAACAACACTCTGAAACACTGTTCTCTCTCTCTCTCTCTCTCTCTCTCTCTCTCTCAACCTCTTTCTGTCTGTCTCCCACTCCTACCACCAAAGGTATGTGTGTTTTCTACAAATGCTTAGAATTTGATGTCCTAACCAAGGGCTTGTATGTAGATGGTTGTTTGTTATGTTTCCCAGTCTTTATCTTAGCAATGGGCTCAGCAGCACTATATGGACATTGTTGATACCCTGGTCCAAACGGATAAAGACCTGTGTACTTTGACTCATGTTCTTGCCACAAGGATTAAACCAATTTGCACAGATATTGATGATTTAAATCAGTTCCTCAACAAACAAGAGAAGCAAGTAGAAAAAATTCTTAGTGCTTATATCTTACAGTGAACTTTTTCTCATGCAACTAAACATATTTCATTTTCAGATATCTATACACTTCAGAAGCCACACTGATGAGGCCAGATGCTGACCCTCATGCAGTATAAAGCAGTATAATGTAAATGATGCTTAAATCCATTTAATTATAGAGCATATGGAAATCAAAATTATAATAATTACTAAATGTTTTTCTTTCAGTCAGAAAACTCTGCTCCCCAGAGTATTAACTATAAAGTTGTCCTTTCAACAGAGTTTTACTTTCCACCCAAAGAGACAGTGCACTAGTTGCCACTTCCATCATCCATCCAGGCAATCACAGAATCATTAACCACCTCTTGCTCAGGCCCCATAACGTAACTCTTCCAATTGCACCACGCCTGGCAGAACGGAGTTTGAAGATCCTAACCTCTTTCTAAGAGTAAAAAAAATTCTTAAATGCACTGTAGCTACATAACTCTCCCAGCCTTTTTCTGTGCCACAATTTTGCTCATTTTTCTTCCTTTGTATTCCATTCAAGGCTTTCCTGCACTGAGACAATCTTTCACATTTTTTTTCTTCCTCTGCC
>NW_006921901.1:685388-690388 GCF_000298275.1 Orycteropus afer afer | reverse complement strand
ACTGGTTAGTAAATCAAATGTTGGAGGTGAAGAAAGTAGAATGTGACGTGCATCAGCAGGGTGGATTGGCAGGATTTTATGGAGACAAGTGAAAAGAGCATTTCAAATCATTGGTTGATGCTCCTGATATCTGTACTATTTTGAAAACACATGGCCCATTTAACTAGTTTGTCACTGAAATGAATCCAAGTGCATTTTAAAAACAATCCCAGCAATTTTGTTTCATATTGAAATGATAATCATAAGAGAAACTAATCCAATTTCTGTTTCCAACTAATAGGAAAAGGAAATCGTGCTTGAGATGGAAAAACTGGCCAGTATGGCTCACCTCTGAGAGGCCAATATGTCTACAAGAAATCTCACTGCATGTTCACCTCCCAATATCCTCATTATATTCACTGAAGAATTAACTGTGAACAAAACACTTCCCAAATATTGCCATTGACACAGAATTTTTATAAGACTCAAGGTTCAGATTTAAAAGTTTTGAGAGTGTTCTCCAAATGCTTTAAATGGATCTATGCAAGCTATTTGGAATGCTTAAAAAGGCTTAAAAAGCACTTAACATTTTTTTTTTCAGTTCTTAGTGCTTATTAAAGGTCTTCGTCTAACTAAGTATGCATATGTATTTCATCTAAATACAGTTAAATTCCTATCAAGTATATCAGTAAGCTTTCATCCTACTGGTTTAAAGACTAATGGGGTTATTCATCATTATAACACATCCACAATTTTTTTCTCCTTCTGATAAGTATCCATACAATATAAAAACATAAATTGAACTTGGTAATTTTTAAAGTTTTATCTAAGTGGTTTTTGTGATAATTTAAAATGTTAATTTAAAGGCTTACTAAAGAATACTTAATGTCAACGTGAGTATTTTCACATGGAAGATTTTTCACATTCCATGTAGTTTGGCATTCACTTCCTGAAACACACTTTTCCATCTCCATTTTTTTCCACAGCAAAAGTTTCCCTAAGAGTATGGTTAAAACTATTACGTGCCTGATGTTTACTGAAAACTTTATTTTAAAAAAATTGACACAAAAAAAGCCCATTAAATATTCATACTTCAATATATGTTCCTCAGAAACAAATGTACAGTTAGATAACACATAAAGAATTATGGATGACTAATTATATTTTGCATATTTACAGCAAAGACAATTAGCAAATAGCTTTTATATGCAAAATAAATGAAAAAGTAATTAAGATGCACTAACCAGAGCAGCAATATCAAGTCTGTTGTCTTGTGATTCATTCCTAACAAACATAATAATTATGCATTCATTGTCATATAATTAAAACAGCTCTGTCCTTTAGAAAAATGGTTATTTATTGTATAATAACCTGAAGAGTGGCAGAAGTTCTTCATAATGGTGAGCAGGATAATTAAATATTTCTTCTTAGGAAATGCTCACCCAGTTTAGTTTATTATCATAAACTTCTACCAGCAAGCAGCTGTTCCTCAGGAATGCCAAGTGTTTTCTCTTTAGTCTGGGAAAGTTGTTTTCAATTTCGTTCGTAAGCGCTCCCCTTTGCCTGGCTGCTGATGTGAGCAGCTACTCTTCTGAGCTACCTACCACCTTTGTAAGGCAGTCCCCCTGGAGGTTGTCCCTAGCTCCAAAGAGCTTTGGGAAAAATAACTTTAAGTACCTCTAATGGGTGGGCCTGCGTTTGGCCATACACATGTGTTATGGCTGCATTTGTGCCAGAATATATTCTCTTTTTGACGATATTCCAGGACAATTACTCTCTAATCACTAGTAAGAGACCTAAATGTTAACATGAGCCTTGAGTAATGTTGAAAAAAATATAACATCTATGATGTTAGAAGGAGCTCTGGTGGCATAGTGCCTAAGGCATTTGACTGCTAAACAGGTGGCTGGTGTTCAAGCCCACCAGCCACTCCTGGGAAGGAAGTAGTAGGCAATCTACTTCCATAGTGATACCACCCAGGAAACCGAAGAAGGGTCACTATGAGTCGCATACGACTGGACAGCAGTGAGTTTGGTTTTTTCTGGGGGGGGGGGGGATGATAGATACTCCACCTGCGTTTTAGAAGTACAGTATAACAGATTTCAAAATCCTTAATGCATGTGGTATTTTTGGCTAATTAAAGTGATATACAGTATCCTTTACATTCCCTATGAATAGACTGTGGGAACCATTTTGTTTCGCCAAAGCTAAGAACATCTCTATACCTATGTCCATTAATTACATTTTTGCCTATTGTTCACCTCTGATGTGGACACTGGACCTATAGAAGTAGATAGTATAATGCAATCAGAAACCATTTAAGCAAGAAATAGAAATTATTTTGTGCCTATTTAGTATGTTATGTTTATATATTCATAGTGTTCATGTTGTCATATATGTATAGTCAACAAAATTAACTTATTTTATATAATAAAATCACATGTACAGTCTATATAGTGCAGGGGCAATTGGGGAGAGTAACATTTGGTTTATTCTCTATTACTGTTTTCCTAAATTAGTATAACACCCTAGACACTAGAGAAGGACAAATCGTAAGTAGAAAGAAGTATTGAATTATTCATTTAAATTTCCCTTATTAATGAAAATGTCCTTTTGTCTTTTTATTATGGTTACTATATCATTTTTAAATAATATTAACCATAAAGCTCAAATTTCAAGAGCAAGAAAACAAGTGCATTCGGTCAGGTTTCATGATTTGACTTTATTAAGTATTTGCAACTAATTATTTCATGAATTACTGAGCTATCATTCATTCTTTAAGTGCAAAAAAACAAATAGCAAACAGTAAGTACAACATCTTGTCTTATTTATTTAGACAAAGAGCCATGGCCTTACTTTGAACTCCTTTCCCTGGGCTACTTAGATATTTTCTAAATATTCTGCACTGCAAGCTCCTTTTGGCACGTGATAAAGTGGATGTGGGCCAAGGAGAACCCAGGGAGAAAATATATGTTTCTTGTCCCCATGCTATATTTGGAAGGATTTAATCATATCTTAGAATCCTAAAAGGAAATAATGGCACTTATTAGCCCTAAAGTGAAATTGTTTAAGTATATAATTGGAGATTCTCTCTACTACAGCAGAATTTGGGTAAATGGAACTTGAATTCTTAACAGAGCATTCTAATAGCTAATTTTTCAGTAAAAGGAGAAAAAAAAAAAAGTTTAGTCACATCCTAAAGTCTGATCCAAACAAAGTGCAGAATTATCTATTACCAGCACACCAGATGCACCAAGAAAAAAGTACAAAAAAAAATTTTGATTTTATGGTTGTTATTTCAAGGGATCCCACTAATTTCAAAATAATTCTGGGTAGTTAATATGGGGGGAAATGGTATCTTTATACATCCTTGTATTTATTCAAGGCTTAATGTTATTTTCATTTTTAGTTGCTTGGACAGGTAAGGAAGCAAGGAACATCATAATTTTTTCAGTTCTTAGTGCTTATTAAAGGTCTTTATGTAAGTATGTATATATGTACATATTTCATCTAAGTTAAATTCCTATCAAGTATGTCAGTAATCTTCCATCTCAGTGATGCAAATAATAATGAGGTTATTCACCTTATAGCAGGAGTAGTGGTTTATGTATCTACTATGAAGGACACTTAAAATGATCAAGCATTACACTAACTCTTAATAATGAGCTTGTTTCTCCCACAAAGTTAATAAAGCAGAGAATAATAAGGGTCAAAAAGTGAATGTAAGCACCTGCTTGTGTACCTCTTGTTATCCTTCTTTCCCAAAATACACATTTCTCAACAAAACAGGCAATAAGAAGACCAAGCTCCAACTTTCAGACCAAGCTTCAACTTTCCCCTTTGCCACATCATGAAAATTTCAATTATTCAAAATGTACAATTTGTCTTGCAATTATTATCAGTACCTTTCAATTTGGAGCCTAGTCATCTAGACTTGTATTAAATGTTTTGTGTGTATATATCATGTGTCCCTAAGCAACCTACTGCATGGAAGATCCTGAGTGGTAAGGGCAGTGCCCTTTTTGTGTAATTGTTCCACATGGTACATGGGATGTGGTAGTTGCTTGATAGGTTCATTTTAAATGACTATTTCAACCATACATTCATGTTTCCCTCCAACAGATATGGTTTGTTCCTTTTCAAAATAGTGTTGAATAAAAAATATGTGTCTCCTCCATATCATCTACCCCTACCCCACTCCTTGCTACCCGCCCTACATATATTCTCAGTTCCCACATATCTTACAAAAATACACACAATGCTTGTCCCAAAAAATAGTCATTGAATGACTGACAGACTAAATAAGTGAAAGAAGAAAATGAATGCATGAATAATACAAATATTAGTTGACTATGCTCATGAACATGTAGAAACACATCCTTTCAGCAGATGTAAATGCCTTTGCTTTGTCCCACATCTGGCTAGTGTGAAACCTGGGGCTTGACCATCAATGTCTGAACACTCACATACCAAGACTATGGACACTTTCTACAAGTGTGCATTTGAAAATCCATGTTCTGCATTTAGGGATGGAGGATGCTGAAGGGAGTATTGGAAAAATAATTGTTTCTGCTGCAGATGTAGACTTTCCATTGGAAAACCCCTTCTGTGTCTTAGGCTAGTTCATGCAATAATTGGTGATTGAGAAGGTTCTATGTTCTGCAAAAGGCTCATGTAGAGCTGCACTACCTGCTTTGAATCATCACCACTCCCCTTGTGTGCAGCCCAAATAACTGTAATGCAGAAAATTGTACTGAGAAGAGGCCAAATTCAATAGAACTTTTAAAAAGGGATAGCCTTGTTATAAGAATTTCTTTGTAAAGAGTTTCCTTGCCTTTTCCTAGATCTTGTACATAAATTTAATATCAAAACACTCATAAGACTAATGACATAGAGCAAAAGGGAAGACTTTTAAAACGCTGATATCCAAAAGCAGATCACAAAGAAAGATCATAGGAATAGATAATGAAAATCACCTCGAAATACACTTTCCATTGCACAGTAAGGTTTAAAAAACAGAT
>NW_006921901.1:680388-682888 GCF_000298275.1 Orycteropus afer afer | reverse complement strand
AAAGAATGCTAAACTTTTTCCCAGAGCTCTGAGTTTGGTTTCCACTGGTCCATGTTCCATTGGGTGATTAGAGAAAGCTTTTTTAAAGCCTTACTTCAGAATGATCTTAATTGGTGCAAGGTTGAGCCCTTTCTAGGAGGGGAGGGAAAAGGTTGAATAGCCTTTTCAAGTCACATGAAAGTTTCTAGGATGAATGTACGATAATTAGATTAATAAGTAGCTTAATTTATCACAGCTGAGGATTTCAACAGCCACACATTAGAGCAAGAAAAAAAGATTAGTGTGATTCTAGTTTGTAAAAAAAATTTGTACTGAAACTTGATTAACCTTAAACACAAAGTGCCTTTCTTTCTCAGCCTAAATGTAGGGGATAAGGGAGGGGAGGTGTGTGAAGTGTGGAAGTGGGCGAGAGGACCTGAAATAATCAGAAAAGTCCTATTTTATTTTTTCCTGTCTCCCAGTTAATGAGTGGTGTCAGGATTGCTTGAACCAACTTTTCCCTTTAATGTTTCTTAAAATAAAGGGTAGGCCATAAGCTTGTAGAATCTTAAATTATGTTGCCCACCCATGTCATAGAGATATGTCTTTTCCAATGTGCAATTTGTCATAAGCATATTCTCTTGTCCCTGTTTGAAAAAGAAAGAAGTCATGTAATAGGGGAGGAGAATGAGATTTGGAAGAGACTATCATTTCAGTTAGTATGTGGTAGCAACATTGAGGCTTAGCTTATTGGATGATAATTGAAAAAGTTATCTCAGGGCTAAAAAACCTGGAGTTAGACTCATGCCTTCAAAATCTGTAAATTGTCTAAACAAGAGGCAGTGATAAGTTGTGATGAACAGTATTCGTTGATAAGACATGCAAAGTCAAGATAATTATTATAGCAGCAAGAATCATTAATTTAATATGGCTGAAAATCAGATGGGAACTGGCACTCAAGAAAATATGTTCCGATTTCAATTGTTGTCCATTGGGATCTGTTTCTTCTCTTCCACAAACGCAAATAAAATATCTTGATAAAAGTGGAATCTGCTGGACCAGCTAATGATCATATTTGTCGGGGGTATACTAATGTCAGATTTTATTAACCTTAAACTTCCTAACTCTTGACTAGCTACAAACGAACCTGCAGCAGTATTTTGAACAAATCCCCTGGCATCGGCACTGGTTCTGCTGTGGAAGAGCCTGGAGGTGGATCTCTGGTACCTGTCAATGCTCAATGGTCATCATGTTTGAGAGCCAACACAGTGGAGCAGGGCATGGGGCATCACTGAAGTTCGGTGAGGACCTCTTCTTCAAAGTTGTGTGGGGAAGGTGTATAGCTGAATGTGAATAGGCAGCTGTTAGACCCTCTGACTGCAAGGGAAAAATGCAAAACAACAAACAGCCTCAGTATCACAGTGCATCTCTGTTTAGTCTCCAACGCTTGTGTAGAGGAGATCTGAGGTATGGGGGTAGGCCATGCATATGACCCGAGCTGAAATATGGAGAGTTACCTGTGGCCCAGTCAGATCAACAATGCAGTGTCAAAGGCAGTCATGCACCAGCCTGTATGATAAGTTCAATATCTGCAGCCAGTGTCTGAAGTGAATCTATTTCCACTGCAGGGGTCTTCTCTCAGAACACAAATCTTTTCTTCTGCTGGGTTGAAAGAGAAGCTTCAAAAAATCAAAATTTTTTAAAAAATCATATAATGAAAAATGACATCACGTTATGAATGGGATGTTGTTTAAAATATTGACATTTTAAAAGCATTAACCTAATTATAAACTCTGAATAAACTTGGAAAGCTAAGACAGTTCAACTAGCAGCCTGATTCAGAAAGTGTGCTTATAATCTAAAATGGATATCTCATTACTGGTTAACATTATTTATTTAGGAGGCAATATGACCTCTAATTTGCCTTTAAATGATTAATTTGGTGTTTAAATAAGTGCCTTTTATTTAATTATGTTGTCTTCAGTCAATTCACTTATGTCAATAAACTCTTTGTTTAACCTTCTTAAAGGAAACATTTTCTCTTCTCTGAGGCAATTAATGAGCTATCAAATAAATAGGTACAGGAAAATGAACTAAAATTCAGGGCTGCCCAGGATAGCAAATGTAGTTCAATTTTTAGAGTGGGCACTGTATGTTACTATAACTAGGAGACAGGCAGAGTCTCAGTCCATGGCAGACTCCTTTCTGTCACAGTTCGTGGTGGAGGAAAGGCACATTGCCAAGCCTGCCAAGGTGAAAGCGTCATATACAACTAGAGTCATCTTCTCTTATTGCTGGCTCTTGAAGTTCAGTAGAGTTGATTAAACATCTTCAAGTTAGGAATGAGTTATCATTTTTAAAAGAAAATTACAGGAGAAATGAAAACATGCAAGATTAATATCAGCTGTTAATACCTGATGTTGATAATATCAGTGTTAATATTAAAATCAAACTCACTGCCATTCAGTCGGATCTGACTCATAGTGACCCCTCCTTGGGTTTCCAAGGTGGTATCACTACA
>NW_006921901.1:671002-676418 GCF_000298275.1 Orycteropus afer afer | reverse complement strand
TCCCAGAATGTCCATAGATATACTGGAAGCAGGCCACACCCCTAGGGAAACTCCCTTTCAACAGATTGCCTGCTCAAAACATAATCATCTGATCCCATCAAGGGAATAACCACATCACAACAGCTTAAACCACACAGAATTGTGGTCCAGCCAAGTTGACACACAGCTCCAACTAGCACAGTGGGCCTGGTTGGAAGCTACCCTTACACACTACAGGGTCCTGCCTATTAAAACTCTCATATGATACTTTTTGGTGTTCCTTCATAGTACTTCTCACAGCATGTGCTGAACATTTGATTACTATCCTGCTGCCCACCAGACCATAAGCTCTACATGATCAGGGATGATGTCTGTTTTCTGCATCATTTTATCTCCAAGATTAGCATAATGCCTGGCACTTGATTGTTTTTGGTGTTGGCCAGTCAGCTCCGGCTCATAATGACCCTATGTACAACAGAACAAAATATTGCCCAGTCCTGTGCCATCCTCACAGTCCCTGCTGTGCATGAGCCCATCATTGGAGCCACTGTGTCAATCCATCTCATTGAGGGTCTTCCCATTTTTCACTGACCCTCCACTAAGCACGATATCCTTCTCCAGAGATTGGTCCCTTCTGATAAACCACGTGACCAAAGTACAAAAATGAAGTCTGAACATTATCCCTTCTAATAAATGCACTTCTTCCAAAACAGGTTTGCTCATTCTTCTAGTATCCCATGGCATTTTCTGTATTTCTTGACAAAACAGCAATTCAGGTTCTGGTAAGATGGTGGAATAGGCAGACAGACTGCACAGACCCACTTCAACAAAGAAAAGGGGGGCCAGTTAACACAGATAAAGAAGATAATCTTGAAGCTCTGAACTTTAAAGGAAAGGATATTGAAGTAGACTAAGTTCCAACCAGTAGAAGAACCTGCATGAAAACACCAAAAAAGGAGACACACAGAGCTGCAGTCTGTCAGTAATCCTGATGAAACAGACAGCTTGGATTGCCAAGTGGTGTTGGGACCTAAGAATTAACCTAAAAATCATCCCTGCTAGCCAGGGGCTGTATAGAGGACTGCATGGGTGGCTGGTGAATAAAAGGGGAAGCAGCAAAGAGGAAGGAAGGCTGAGCTATGGACTTTTGCCTGTCCAGAGGGTGCAGCCATTTTGAAAGCTTACAAGCAGTTTGACCATTTTGGGTATTTAAAGTGACAGTATTCTCCCAGATTCCAGGGATAGAAAGAATAGGCTCCATTTGCTGAGAACCACAAGGACATTCCAGATGCCAATGACTGAAAAAGTTCTATTTTTCAGCTTTTTCTTTCTTTCCTGTTCCTGGTTCTCATTTTTTTCTTTCTCATGGTTAACCCCATTCCTTGTTTTTCTTTTTGCATTTTTCATATTTTTTTCTTCATTATTCTCCTACTCTATCTTTTTTCTCTTATTGCCCTCTCCCCAGATATTGCTGGGGTTTTTATTTGTTTGTTTTTTGCTTATTGTTCCTGTGTGTTTACATGGGTTTTTTGTTTTATTTTGTTTTGTTTTTGTCCAATTGCTTTTACTTTCTTAATGGTTATTCAATTGTTATTTTTGTCTAACTGAGTGGGAGACAGAAACAGTGCCCATAAGACACAACCACATCCACATCTCCTGCAGCTTCACTTACTGAGTGAGAGCCACCACTTCCTTCTCCAACAACTGGCCAATGATAAATGACCACCAAGAAGAGCCTGAATCACCCTTAACTGCTCTTCAAAAGCAGTTAGCAGAGATCTGAACACAACAATGTCACAATGTCTATGAGATAACAGACAATCACAGTCCACACAGAGAAGCAAGATAAAGTTGTAGAAACAAGGGAGCAGAATACAGACCCAGAACACATCCCTGAGGAAGAAGCAGGATTAGAACTCCTTGACTAGGAATTCAAAAGAATTATATTTAGGTATCTTCAAAGGTTTGAGAGACAGATCAAGAAAAACACTAACAACATTAAGGAAAACATAGACAAAACCCTGGAACAATTTCAAAAGAAAATACAAGAACAAAATGACAAAATAAACGAAAAGTTAGAAATGATATAAAATCTACACATAGAAAACCAGAAGATTAATACTAAATTTTCAGAAATACATAACATATTGAAAGGGCAAAGGAGTAGAATTGAATCAGTGGAAGACAGAATTAATGAAATTGAAGAAATGTACCTGAATACTTTCTTGGAAAAGGATCAATCAGGAAAAAGATTAAAGCAAAATGAAGAAAGCCTAAGGTTCATATGGGATACCATCAAAAGGAATAACTTACCTGTACTCAAAATTCCAGAACAGGAAGAGAAAAAGAAAACCACTGAGAAAATTATCCAAGATTTGTAGGAAGTGAACTTCCTTGATATGACGAAAGATGAGAATATATCCATTCAGGAAATCCAACGAACCCCAAATAGAAGAGACCCCAAAAGAAAATCACCAAGACATATCATTATCAAACTCATCAAAACCAAAGACAAAGAAAGAATCCTGAAAGCAGCACAGGAAAAATGAAAAGTTACTTACAAAGGACAACCAATAAGAATAAGGTCTGATTTCTCAGCAGAAACAATGTAAACGAGAAGGCAATGGGATGATATATATAAAACCCTGAAAGAGAAAAATTTCCAACCAAGGATTATATACCCAGCAAAATTATTCCTCAAATATGATGGTGAAATTAGATTTCCAGATAAGCAGAAATTAAGGGAATTTGTTAAAACCAGAACAAACTTACAAGAGATACTAAAGGGAGTTCTTTGAACAGAGAACCAATAATAGCAAACAACCAACCATTAACACACAAGATGACATAACCTCAAAACCAACAACACAGTTACGGACATACCCAAAGTGAAATAAGCTTACAAGATTGTAAAAAAAAGAAGCAGAGACATCGATTGGCAAATGAGGACAACTACAAACCAAAAAGAGGGGAAAAATAGTGTTGTTATAGAACTTCTAAATGGTGAGGAAGTCAAGAAAGTTGCAAGATAGAATTGACTAGATTTTTTTCAAAATGGAGTCTTGTCAGTAATCACTATGCTAATTCCCTCTAGCATCTTAGTGCCTGAAAAACTAGGTACAACAGTTTGAATTATGGATTCTGGTGCTCTGAACAGCTCACTGAGTCAGAGTGCACCAAACTCAAGGGAGAAGGATTAGCAAGGAGAAAGGGACAGGGGAAAAAAATAATAAGAACAGAAGATCTACCCTGCAGAGTGCCAACAGGTAGGCAAGAAAGGCCATAAGAGACTGCCAAGGGTTAAGGAAGAAGACACACCACACCGGCATACCAGCAACCACACCAACATACCAGTGATCACCCCAAAGATCTACCATCAGCACCTGATTTTATTGGTAACTTGGGTCAGCTACATGCAAGTGGGCACATCCAGCACCACTGAAACCCAAGCAGAGTATCCATTGCTGCTGCAAGAGGGGGGACCTGGGGAGTGGCCCCCGCAGGAGATTGCTGAAAAGGCTTGGGTCACCTTTTTGGTGCTGAGGGGCCTTGGGGGCAGGGTTTTTACATGTGTCTGAGCCTGCCAGAAAGTGGTTACCCCCACTGGAGTCTTTGCTGAACTTGAGCAGTGGGCCTGTGAATAACAATACAATGTCATCATTAGCAGCCTGCTCAAAGCCCTAGAAACTGCCCCTAGCAACAGAGAGCTTTCCTTCTTCCTCTCTTCCTATCCCACCTTCTCTGCCAATAACCTCATTCATCCAATAGAAGAAACCACATTCAGCCACCATAATACCTCCCAATTTGAAGTCTAAACCCTCTTTACAACAAACAGAAATGCATATCCACATTCCACACAATGATTCCATCATCACAAAGAAAACTACAGAGCAACCCAGCATGCCTGAATTAATAACTAAAAAATAAAATACACCAGCCCCATCTTTTCAAAATATTAAATCATAAAACCAAAACAAAACAAATCAATACATACCCAACAGTTAAAGACAACCTCCAAATATATAAGATACAACAAGCAACCACAAATCAAATGAAGAAACAGGACAGGGCATTAGAAGCAAAACCACAAACAAAAGTCTCATTAAACATGGAGGAAGAGGAGACAATAGAATTGTCTGAGAAGGAATTTAAAAGATATGTTTATAGAGCTCTAAAAGAGCCTAAGGAAAACCCAAACAGAAGCAAGGAGAACACGACAGTTCACTGAAACAACTAAGGAAAATCATTCAAGAACAAAATAACAAGATTAATACACAATAAGAACTCTTACAAAAACAACAGTTAGAAATCCAGAAGATGAATACCAAAATTACAGATTTACACAATACAGTAGAAGCACAAAGGAGTAGGATAGAACTGGCTGAAGAATGCATATCCTAACTGGAAGACAAATCCCTGCACACAAGCCTGTGTGAAGAAAAATCAGAACAAAGATTTAAGAGAAATGAAGAGAAGCTAAGAGTTATATGGGATGGCATGAAAAGAAACAACATAAGTCTCATTGGAATTCCAGAACAAGAAGAGGCAAAAAAAAAAAAAAAAAAAAACACTTAGAAAATGTGGAAGACCTACTAACAGAAAACTTCCCCCATATCATGAAGGAAGAAAAGATATTTGTCCAAGAAGCTCATAGAACCCCACACAAGATAGATCCCAGAAAAAAACACCAAGGCATATTATAATCAAACTTTCCAAAACCAAAGACAAAGAAAAAATTTTGAGAGCTGCCCAAGACAAAAGAAATATTACTTATAATAATCAAACAGTTAGGCTGAGCTCTGATTACTCAGCAGAAGCCATGCAGGCAAGAAGGAAATGAGACAGCATATATAAAACTCTGAAGGAAAAAAATCTTCCAACCAAGAATCCTATATCCAGTCAAATTATCCATCAAATATGAAGGCGATATCAAGGCATTCCCAGACAAAAAGTAATTAAGGGATTTTGTGAAAACCAGACCAATCCTAAAAGAAATGCTTAAGGAAGTCCTTCAAATAGAGAACCCACAACAGAGATCAACAAAATCAGGATACATGGCATCAACACTAAAACTAAATCAGAAATAGAACACTCCAAATAAGACCATAAAACACTGTACACTAAAAAACAAGGAAGTCAATCAGCACACAACAATAGCAACTTACCTATTAGAGGGAATGAAACTTCTAGGTACAAACTTCCAAATGGAGAGGAAAACAGGACAATGTCTTCACAGAATGCACTGTTCTAAAAATGTAGAGACAAGAATGTATGCCAAGGTAACCACAGAGAAAATTAACAATTCCTCTAAGCAAATCCAGAAGGAAGGAAAACATATGGGTTTAATAAGCACAAAACCAACAAAAAAGAGGAATAGAGAGGAAGCATTAGCCAACAAACTGAACTCAGCACAGAAAAGTATATGGACCAAGAAAAC
>NW_006921901.1:669550-670902 GCF_000298275.1 Orycteropus afer afer | reverse complement strand
CAAAGGCATTTGACTGTGTGGGTCATAACAAATTGTGGATAACATAGCAAAGAATGGGAATTCTAGGACACTTTAATTGTACTGATAAGCACCTGTTTATAGACCAAGAGGCAGTTAGTTGTTGGAACAGAACAAGGAGATATTAAAAGGGTGAGTCAGAGCTGTATCCTTTCACCATACTTATTCAATCTGTGTGCTGAGCAAATAATCCAAGAACTTGGATCATATGAAGAAGAATGCAGCATCAGAATTAGAGGAAGACTCATCAATGACCTGCAACATGCAGATGACACTTTGCTTGCTGAAACTGAAGATGACTTGAAGTATTCCCAGATAAATTCAAAGACTACAGCCTTCAGTATGGATTACATCTCAACATAAAGAAAATAAAACTCCTGGCAACTGGACCAATAAGTAACCTTTTAATAAATGGAGAAAAGATTGAAGTTGTCAAGGATTTCATTTTGCTTGGATCCACAGTCAATGCCCATGGAAGCAACAGTCAAGAAATTAAATGTTGTATTGTGTTGGGAAAATCTGCTTCAAAAGACCTCTTTAAAGTGTTAAAGAGCAAATATGTCACTTTGAAGACAAAGGTGCACCTGACCCAAACCGTGGTCTTTTCGATAGCCTCATATGCATGTGAAAGGTGGACAATGAATATAGAAGACTTCAGAAGAATTATGCATTTAAATTTTGGTATTGGTGAAGAATATTGACCACACCATGGATGGCTAGAAGAATGAACAAATCTGTCTTGGAGGAAGTACAGCTGGATGTTCCTTAGAAGTGAGGGTGGGAAGACTTTGCTTCTCATACTTTGGATGTGAGGGACCAGTCCCTGGAGAAGGGTACCATGCTTGGAAAAGTAGACAGTCAGTGAAAAAGAGGAAGATCCTTAATGAGATGGATTGACACAGTGGCAGCAACAATGGGCTCAAGCACACCGATTGTGTGGATGGCACAGGACTGGGCAGTATTTTGTTCCATTGTACATGAAGTCACGATGAGTCAAAACAGACTTGACAGCACCTAACAACAAACACATTTACAAGCCTCCTTTACTGCTGGCTGTAGCCATACAACTGAGTCCTGGGCGAGGTAAGGTGAGTAAAAGATGTGATGGCAACCTCTTGGTTGTGTCTTTAAAGGGCAGGTCATGCTTTTCCTCCTTTCCCTCTTTCAATTAAAATACAAAGAGCTGCCATCACAGCTCAACTTTTATGTGATAAAGAAATAAGCTTCTATCTTGTTTAAGACCCTGTGTATTACCAAACTTTGGTACATTCACACAATGGAATACTATGCAACGCTAAAGAATAATGTAGAATCTGCAAAACACCGCATAACGT
>NW_006921901.1:666578-667908 GCF_000298275.1 Orycteropus afer afer | reverse complement strand
AGGAAAAAACATCAAACCTACGGAAGCTGAACAATTCACTGCTCAAAAACTACTGGGTAATAGTACAAATAAAAACTGAAATAAAAAAATTCCTAGAAACAAATGAGAATGAAGATATATCATACCAAAACCTATGGGAAACAGCAAAAGCAGTACTCAGAGGACAGTTTATAGCAATAAATACATACATCAAAAAAGAAGAAAGAAACAAAATCAACACTCTAAATCATCAACTCCAACAACTAGAAATAGAACAAAAAAAGAATCCTACACTATCTAGAAGCAAGGAAATAATAAAGATCAGAGCAGAAATAAACGAGACAGAAAACAAAAAAATGTAGAGAAAATCAACAAAACAAAAAGCTGGTTCTTCAAAAAGATTAATAAAATCAGTAAACCACTGGCAGATCTAACAAAAGAAAAGAAAGAGAAGATCCTAATCACAAGAATAGTAAACGAAAAGGGTGTCATGACAACAGAACCAACTGAAATAAAAAGGATATTATGAAAAATTGTACTCCAACAGATTAATAAAATCAGTAAACCATTGGCAGATCTAACAAAAGAAAAGAAAGAGAAGATCCAAATTACAAGAATTGTAAATGAAAAGGGTGTCATCACAACAGAACCAACTGAAATAAAAAAGATACTGAGAGAATATTATGAAAAACTGTAATCCAACAGATTTGAGAACCTAGAAGAGATGGAGAAGTTTCTAGAATCACAAGACCTACCTAAACTATCCCACTCAGGGATAGAAAGTTTGAACAGGTCTTAAAAAAAAAAAAAAAAAAACTTCCTACAAAGAAAAGCCCTGGCCCTGATGGCTTCACTGGAGAATTCTATTGAATAATCAGAGAAGAGTTGACACCTATGCTATTCAAGCTATTCCAGAACATAGAAAAAGATGGAATACTCCCAAACTCATTTTATGAAGCAAGTATAACACTGACACCAAAACCAGGGAAAGACACCACTAGAAAGGAAAGCTACAGATCAATATCCCTCATGAACATAGATGCAAAAATCTTTAACAAAATCCTAGCCAAGAGAATCCAACAACATATCAAAAACCAAGTGGGATTCATACCAGGTTTACAAGGGTGGTTCAACATCAGAAAAACACTCAATGCAATCTACCACATAAACAATACAAAAGAACCATATGATTATATCAATTGATGCAGAAAAGGCATTTGATAAAATCCAACATCCATTCCTGTTCAGAACTCTTAACAAAGTAGGGATAGAAGGGAAATTCCTCAACATAATAAAGGGTATATATGCAAAGCCACTGGCCAACATCATTACTAATGGAGAAAGACTCAAA
>NW_006921901.1:660325-664988 GCF_000298275.1 Orycteropus afer afer | reverse complement strand
AGAAGTACCATTTGACCCAGCAATTCCATTATTAGGAATATATCCTAAAGAGGTGAGAGATACAAAATACAGGGAGAGAAACAAAATACAGAGGATCAGATACAAAATACATGAACAGATATATGTACACCTATGTTCATTGCAGCACAATTCACTATAGCAAAGAGATGCCCGTCAGTGGATGAGTGGATAACCAAATTATGGCACATGCATGCAATGGAATACTATGCTACATTAAAGAACAATGAGGGACACATGAATCATCTCACAACATGGATGAACCTAGAGGATATTACGCTGAGTGAAATAAGTCAATTGCAGAAAGACAAGTACTTTATGAGCCCCTTTCTCTAAAAAGACAAAGAAGGTTTTGCTTGGGAAAGGGAACTCACTTTGTAGGTTACTGGGATGGGGAAGGGGAGGGACTCATTTGGGGCTAGTTGAGGCCAATATGTTGATGTGGGTAAGGGGATGGATATATGGAAAGAGTCTGTGACCACCATGATAACATTAGGAAATGGGAGGACATCAAGCTATCCACATAAGAGATAGATGACAGATGCTAATACCAACCAGTGTGTTCACAATACTGCATTATAATTAACACCAAAAACAAGGCTACAGATAAACACATAAACACCTGAGAGGATCAGATGGGGATCAGTGGATAGGAGTATACTCTAGACTAAGGATAGATTCAGCTGAGGCTAATCTTGCACAGACACTAGTGATACAAAATACCTGCAATCCTTACAGAAACAATAGACGACAGACACAGAGTAATCCCTCACAGACACCCAGACACTATGGGAGAGAGATCCAATAAATCTACCATCTCAGGACCATAATACTGGGGGACAGCAGAGACTCAGTTGGCCCAACAAAATACATAAGAGCCTTGTTCTGCATCCTACATTGGTGAGTAGCCACTGGGGTCTTAAAAGCTTTCAAGTGGCCAACTAAGAGGCAGCTAATGATCTCCTATCATCGGAAGCGAAGGAGAGTGCAAAAACACAAGGACATTTGGAAGCAATCAGCCCTAGGACACAATGACCATTGAGACCAGAAGAACCAGATTATACCCGGCTACCAATCCCAACCACTCAGGAAAGGACCAAATCTGGAGATCCTGGATGGAATGGGAGGAAAAATGTGGAACAAAATCCAAAAAGTCAATAATGACCAGAATTACTGGTCAGATGGAGTCTGATGAGACCCCAAATACTATGCCCCTGGAATACATTCTGCACCTGGAATAAAACTCACTCCCAGGGGCTGGCTCTCAGCCAAATAGTTAAGAAGATCTACATGCAGACCACTCAATCCAAGATGATGCACCCACATACTCTATGGAAATACATCCCTTAGAGCAATAAACTACAGGGCACCAGAGGAGCAACATTCAAACTGAGGAAATGCAGGACAAACAGGATTGCATAAATATGAGGGGGACAAGGTGAGGTTACTGGGCAGGGAGGGAAGGAGACTGGGTTAGGGTTGGGCATGGTAAATGGGGAGTGCAACTAAATGTACACATAATGTTGAGTGTACATCAAGCTCTTAAAAAAAAGGAAAAAAAATGAATGTAAATCAAGCTCTTAAAAAAGGAAAAAAAGATAGACTCAGGGAGAAAATTATAAATCACAGGGTAACCTCAAAGAAAAATGATAACCCATAACATCATGATAAAAAAGAAGACAAGCACAAATATTTAGGAAATACTAAAACAATAGCAACAAAGGAAATGAAAGCACAAGTCATAAACATAATGAGCTCAGCACAGAAAATTATATGGAACAAAGAAACCAGGAACACCTTAAAAAAACACATAACAAAATGACAGCAACCAATTCATACTTATTGATAATTACACTGAATTTTAATGGATTAAATGCACCATGGGAGAGATGGAGAGATGCAGACTGGATAAGAAAACAAAACCTATCAATGTGCTGTCTACAAAAGAAACACCTTAGAGAAAAAGACAAAAATAGACTAAAAATCAAAGGTTGGAAAAAGATACATCAAACAAACAGCAACCAAAACCAGACCAGGAGTGGCAATATTTGCCCATGACATTCTAATCAAATTGACTTTACGACAAAAACCACTATGCAAGACAAGGAAGGACATTATATAATGATTAAAGGATCAATTGAACAAGAAGATATAACCATAATAAATATGACAGCCCACAACAACAACAACAACAAGAACAAGGACCCAATGAAAGAGCCCCAAAATACATAAATCGGACTTTAAAAGACTTGAAAAAGCAAATAGATTACTCAACAGTCATAGTGGGAGACTTTAATACACCATTTTCAATGAAAGATAGAACAACTGGAAAGAAATTCAAATTCAACAAAGATACAGAAGAGCTAACAATACAATCCACCAACTTGACCTTATAGACATCTACAGAACACTTCACCCAATAACAGCACAATATACATTCTTTTCCAGTGCACATAGAACATTCTCAGTGATAGACCATATGTTAGGCCATAAGCAAGCCTTAATAAATGTAAAAACATTGAAATACTGAAAAGCGTCTTCTTAAATCACAATGCTATCAAATTAGAAATCAAAAATAGGAAGATCAATGGAAAAAGAGCAAACACATGGAAACTGAACAAAACTCTCCTTAAGAAAGACTGGGTAAGAGAAGAATTTTAAAAAGTGAAATTAAAAATTCCTTGAATCAAATGAGAATGAAAACACAATATACCAAAATCTTTGGGACACAGCAAAAACAGTGACCAGAGGCCAATTTATAGCAATAAATATACACATCAAAAAAGAAGAAAGAGCCAAAATCAATACTTTAAACCAACATCTCCAACAATTAGAAAAAGAAAGCAAAGAAAAGCCTACAGTCACTAGAAGAAAGGAAATAATAAAGATTTAAACAGAAATCAATTAAACAGAAAATAGACAATAGAAAAAATCAACAAGAATAGAAGTTGGTTTTTTGAAAAGATTAATAAAATTGACAAACCACTGGCAAATTTAACAAAAGAAAAGAGAGAGACAATACAAATAACACAATAAGAAATGAAACAGGTGATATCACAACAGAACCAAGTGAAACAAAAAGGATAATATCAGGATACTATGAAGAACTGTACTCCAAAAAATTTGAAACTCTGAAACAAATGGTAGGCTTCTAGAAGCACACAACTTACCTAAAATAACACTGACTAATGTGGAAAAGTTGAACAGATCCATAATAAAAGGAGAAATTGAACAAGGCATGTGGTGGTTAACTTTGTGTGTCAACTGGGCTAGGCCTGGTTGAGTGGCTGGGCAGGTGGATGTAGTATTCCCCATGATGAGACTGGCAATAAACTCCATGGTGGAATCTACTATGAGCAGGTGAGTAGCTTCCTTTGGGTATGCGGTCTGCTTCCTGTATATAAGAAAAATCTTTGGGAATGGTCTCTAGCTTATGTCACACTTGAAACCTGCATGTAGCCCTGTTGTTATTCAGCAGTCTGCCATGCTCTGCCGATCTTGAGACTTACAATGGACTTCAATTAATGGCCTGCCATGTGGTATGGTAACATCAGGACTGTGCCAATTTATTTGTCAACCTTGGGCTTGATGGCCTCAGCAGCCAGTAGCTGCCTGAGTGAAGAGATGCCTCCAGCTTCAGTGGATGAGGAGCAAGAGGCAGAGCTGAAGCCCAAGGTCAAGGAGCTTTCACCCAGCCCCTAGAGCCTGGCACTTTGAATTCAGACTTCTAGCCTCCCGAACTATAAGAGAACAAACTCCTGTGTGTTAAAGCCATCCCATTTGTGGGATATTCTTGTCAGAGTGGCACTAAGTAACCAAAACAGGGTATAAAAAAATTACCAACAAAAAAATTAATGGCCCAGATAGTTTCAACAGAGATTTCTACCAGAGGTTCAGAGAAGAACTGACACCAATTCTACTGAAAATATACCAAAATATGCAAAAAGGTGGAATCCTCCCCAATTCATTTTACAAAGCAAGCATAATTGTGATACCAAAACTGGGCAAACACAACACTCAAAAGGAAAAGTACAGACCAATATCCCTCATGAATATAGATGCAAACATTTTCAACAAAATCCTAGCCAATATACTCCAACAACATATCAAGAAAATCATTCATTATGACCAAGTGGGGTTCCTATCAGGTATGCAAGGATGGTTCAACATTAGAAAAACAATCAATGTCATCCACCACATAAATAAAACAAAGGAAAAGAACCACATGATCATATTGATCAATGCCGAAAAGGCATTAGATAAAATCCAACACCCGTTCCTGATCAAAACTCTCAGCAAAATAGGATTAGAAGGACATTCCTCAACATAAAAAGGGCATCCATGCAAAACCAACAGCCAACATTATACTCAATGGAGAGAGACCAAAACCATTCCTCTTGCGAACAAGAACCAGACACGGATGCCCTCTATCACCACTTCTATTCAACATTGTATTGCAAGCCCTAGCTAGGTCAATAAGGCAAGAAAGGGAAATCAAAGGCATCCAAATTGGTAGGGAAGAAGTCAAACTATCCCTATTTACTGATTATATGATCATATACCTAGAAAACCTAAGAGACTCAGTAAAAAATCTATTGGAACTAATTGAGAGATTTAGCATCATGGCAGAATACAAGATCAACAT
>NW_006921901.1:656070-658142 GCF_000298275.1 Orycteropus afer afer | reverse complement strand
TGTAGAAAAATGAAACAAGATCTGTACCTCACACCATACACAAAAACTAACTCCAGATGGATCAAAGACTTAAATGTGAAACCTAAAACTATAAAGTTCCTCAAGGAAAAACTAGCGGCTAATTTAGGGGCCCTCACTTATGGCATAAATAGACTATCAAGCATAATCCAAAATGCACAAACAGCAGAAGAGAAACTAGATGAATGAGATCTTCTAAAAATTAAATTTTTATGTACTTCCAAAGACTTCTCCAAAAGAGTCAAAAGAGAATCTACAAATTGGGAAAAAATACTCGGCAATGACATATCTGACAAGGGACTTATCTCTAGAATTTATAGAAAATTCCAACACCTCAACAACAAAAAGACAAAAAATCCAATTAAAAAATGGTCAGAAGACATAAATAGACACTTCACCAAGGAAGATATTCAGGCAGCCAATGAACATATGAAGAAATGCTCACAATCATGTGTCATTAGAGAGATGCAAATCAAAACAACGAGACACCGTCTTGCCCCAGCACTAGTAGCAAAGCTCAACAAGACAGAAAATAACAAATACTGGCAAGGATGTGGAGATATTGGAACCCTCATACACTGCTGGTGGGGCTGTCAAATCGTACAACCACTGTGAAATGCTGTATGGCGATTCCTTAAAAAGTTGGAAGTAGAAATGCCATTTGACTGCCTTCCATTACTAGGTATATATCCTAAAGAAGTAAGAGCCAGGATAAGAACAGATATATGCACACCCAAGTTCATCACAGCACTATTTACAATAGCAAAAAGAAGGAAACAACCTATATGTCCATCAACTGAAGAATGGATAACCAAACTATGGTACATGCACACAATGGAATACTATGCAACCCTAAAGAATAACATAGAACCTGTAAAACATGGCATGATGTGGATGAACTTGCAGGATATTATGCTGAGTGAAATGAGTCAATCACAGAAGGACAAATATTGTATTAGTCCATTATTATTAAAAAGTCAAGGAAAGGTTTGTATATGGAAAGAAATTTTCTTTGTTGGTTACCAGAGTTGGGAGGGGACAGGAGGGAACAGTCAGGTAGGCAGAGACAAATATTGATGTGGGTGAAGAGAAGGGCAATGTACCAAATGTGTGTAATCAACATGGTAGCACTGAGGAAAAGGAAGACAACAAGAGGTACATGGGAGGTACAGACAACAAAGATGAACCCTTTTGCATATACAGTACTGCATTTTCAGTGAAGGCAAACATGGATATATGGATAGATAGATGGATTGACAGGCTGAACTATTAGGTATGTCTATGCAGGGGGGAGTGTGCCCAAGACCATGTATGGGGTTAGTAGACAATGTTTCTATAAGTGTATTGGTATGTTCTGTAAGAATTCCCAGGTATATAGTAGAGCTGTCAAGGGACATCGTTATAGTCACTTCTTGGACACAGCCAGCTACCAAGAAGGAGCGAGTAGTTGGACCTGTGGGCCTAGGACCATAGTCACAGGGGACACCGAGCTCAGTTGGCATAACAAACTACACAAAACATTGTTCCACCTCCTACTTTGGCGAGTAGCAACTGGGATCTTAAAAACTTGCAAATGACCATCTAGATGCATCAAAGGGTCTCTCCTCATCCAGAGCAAAGAAGAATGAAGAAAACCAAAGATTCATGGAAACAATTAGTCCTCACCACTGGTACACCATGCGATACGCAGCCTATATGACTATGAGACCAGCAAAATTAGATGGTGCCTGGCTACCAATGTCAACCACTCAGAGGGGGATCTATGTAGGAGATCCTGGATAGAATGGGAGAACAAGGTGGAACAAAACTCACAATCATGAGGAAAAAAAAGGGGACCAGGTTTGCTGGTCTGATAGAGCCTGATGGAACCACGGGGACTATGGCCCGTAGCTGCCCTTCAGGTCTGGAATTGAACCCACACTTGTGGCTTCCAGGCAAACAATAGACAGGCATATGAGTTGAACATATACCTGAGGTAGATCCACTCCTTGGAGAGAACAATCATGGGAGAAAGAAGGGCTGTTTATGCACAGGGAGACAGCTCAGGGGGCAGG
>NW_006921901.1:640724-655485 GCF_000298275.1 Orycteropus afer afer | reverse complement strand
TGCATGCAAAAGTTGGACAGTGAATAAGGAAGACTGAAGAAAAATTGATGGTTTTGAATTATGATGTTGTTAAAGAATATTGGAATATTGGACTGCCAGAAGAATAAACAATCTGTCTTGGAAGAAGTACAACCAGAATAACCCTTAGAAGAGAGAAGGGCAAGACTTTGTTTCGTATACTTTCGACATGTTATCAGGAATGGCCAGTCCCTGGAGAAGGATATCATGCTTGGTAAAGTAGTGGGTCAGTGAAAAAGAAGACCCTCCATGAGATGGATTGATACAATGGGTGCAACAATGGGCTCAAACATAGCAATGATTGTGAGGATGACACAGGACTAGGCAGTGTTTTATGCTGTTGTACATAGGGTTGTTGTCACCGGCAAGAACCATCATAGCAGCTGTTATCAGCTATTGAAAGAATTTATTGGGATTTGGGTGAAAGTTTACACAGCAAATTGGTTTTCCATTCAACAACTTATACACATTTTGTTTTGTGACATTGATTGCAGTCCCCACAATTTAACAACACTCTTCCCACTTCCTCCCTGTGCTTCCCTTTTCCCCTTCCTGCTTTCTGGGCTTTATCCTTGGACAAATGTTGTGCTTTTCATCTTGTATTGTTGATTGTTCTAAGGAGTACGTACTTCCCTGGTATCATTGTTCACTTTATAGGCTTGTCTTGTTTAGCTGAAAGTTGAGCCTCAGGGGTGAATTCAGGTTTGAAGAGTGTCTGAGGGCCATAGCCTCGAGAGTTCTACCACTCTCTATCAAACCAGTGAGCCTGGTCCTTTTTATTATGTTGAGTTTTGTTCCACAATTTTCTCCTATTTTATCTGGGACTTTCCATTGTGATCCTTTTCAGAGTGGCCAGCAATGGTAGCCAAACACCACTAGTTCTGTTTGTCTCAGGGTCCTGGAGGCTGGAGTTCACATAGTCCATAAGTTTTTTGGAATAACTGTATTATCTATTCTTAATAATGTCATTAAAGATCTTATGTATCTTTGCCATGTGGACTATAATTTCTTGAAGGCAAAGACTATGTCTTATCAGCCTCTGTATTCCATATGGGATCTAGCAGGATGCCTGGCATAAACTAATGACTCCAAGGAACGTTTGTGGAATAGAAATAAATTTTTCCCTCTTGTTTGACATCATGAAAAAGTAACTCTAGTTCAAATGAACCTCTTTAATCTTCACATGTTAAGCTATTTATTTAGTACATTTTTATGTCAATTTCTCTCATTTGTTATAGATGATGAATGAATCAGAAGCAAGTTGAAGAGTCAGAGTTTTAATTATGGAAAGCTTTAACATTCTGTGTATGGCACTAAGAATAGTCTTGGTAGAAACCCAGACTGAATCTGAAGACCATCATCTGAAGATTCTGTTTTCTACAGCATTTGAAAGTACCTTCCCAACATAAAATCCTGTTGCAGCTTGTCCCATGATCAAAAAGAATAGTCATCATTAGGTACAACTGGAATCATTCTAATGGCTCCTCTGGCAGCACCATCCATTTGCTAAAAGGAAGATATTGAAGTTATACCCAAATTAAGAGTTAATCACACAGTAAAGAAAACTTAACAGCTCATATAATTGAAAAATCAAGGGAAGTCTTTAGATGAGGTTTGATCCAATGCCTCAAGGATATCCAAAAGACCTGGTTTCTTTCCATCTCTCATGTTTGATTCATCCTAAGGCTGGCTCCATTCCTAGTCCCAAGATTGCTGTTCATAGATTCTCAGGCCATATGGTTTTTTTGTGTGTCAAAGAGAGCAACTTTGTTCCAGCATTCCTTTCTAACCCTCGATAATCACGGCATGGTCTGCTCAGTGCATATACCTAATCTTGATTCAATTACTACAGTCCATGGGTTGGAAAATAATGTTTGGATTGGCCTAGGTCACCTAGTCTATCTCTAAATGGGAGGCAGTGAAGTCGGCTTCCACAAAATCACATAGATTGCCAAAAGGAAACTGAGGGCTGTTAATGTGAAGGAAGTGGGAAATCGATGCTGCCAAGGCATATGATAAGTGTTGAGTATAGAGTTTCTTGGACAACCTCAGTCTGTGAAACCTGACTGATCAGGAAGATAGGATCACTTCTGCATATCAATAATAAGAAAAGAAAAAGGCATGGATATATTCCCTCTCTTCTAAAAATAACGTCTTGCTCTGGAAATAAAAATTAGCTTTGCTTTTGTATATGTGCTGCTCTGGAGAAATTGTCATAGTCTAATATAGTTAGCCCACCATTTATCTGTCAGTTGTAATACAGTGGTGGCTTGTGTGTTGCTGTGGTACTGAAAGCTATGCCACCAGTATTTCAAATACCAGTAGGGTCACACATGGTAGCCCATGGTAGACAAGTTTCAGTGTAACTTCCAGACTAATACAGAGTAGGAAGAAGGACCTGACAATCTACTTCTGGAGGGGAAAAGTTAGATACTGAAATTTTATAGATAGCTGCAGAACACTGTCTGATATAGTGCCCCTCAGGTGATAAAGCACTCAAAACATGACTGGGGAAGAACTGCCTGCTCAAAGTAGACCCAACATTAATGACATGGATGGAGTAAAACTTTCAGGACCTTCATGTGCTGATGTAGTATAACTAAAAATGAGAAGAAACAGCTGCAAACATCCATTTGTAATAGGAAAGTGGAATGTACAAAATATGAATCAAGGAAAATTGGAAGTTGTCAAAAATTAAATAGAATGCTTGGAGATCAATATACTAGGCATTACTGAGCTGAAAAGGGCTGATATTGGCTATTTTAAATCAGACAATCATATGGTCTACTACGCCAGGAATGACAAATTGAAGAGGAATGATGTCACATTCATCATGAAAAGGAACAGTGCAGCTCTTTCTTTGCTCAGAACTAGTTTGCGGCAATATGACTAAACATACCAGAAGGTCAGGATCCTTGGTAAAAATATAGGACCCATTATGGTGCCTCCCTCAGGAAAACGGTGGATAAAACTGAAATCAGCCAACATGTCATGTACTCTTCCTTCTGCACCAAAACCAGAATGAAGAGATGAGCTATGGGTATTGGCATTGTGGTTCCTGCATGAAAATAGTAGCCTGCTGTGCCTGGGCCTACAACACCACCTCTGCAGTCACAGTAAAGTTTAAAGACTGAAGGAATTGAAATATCACTAGAAGCTCCATCATTTGAAACATCTCTAGCCTGTAATAAATGGGTTAATTTATGTAATTAAAAAAAAAAAAAAAGACAGAACATTTCAAGATTTATCCTGAAGTATAATGCTGCTAGTGACATTAGTGATAGGATAATATCCCTATACCTACAAGGAAGATTAGTTAATACAATTATTATTCAAATTTATGCACCAACCACTAATGCGAAAGATGAAGAAATGGAAGAATTTTTACCAACTTCCGCAGGCTGAAATTGATCAAACATGCAATTAAGATGCATTAATAATTATTGGTGACTGGAATGTAAAAGTTGGAAATAAACAAGAAGGATCAAAATATGGCCTTGGTGATAGAAATGACACCAGAGATCCCATGGTAGAATTTTGCAAGACCAACAAATTATTCATTGCAAATACCTTTTTTCAACAATAAAGATGGTGAGCATACACGTGGGTCTCACCAACCAAAACCAAAAAAAAAAAAAAAAGAGCTCTGGTGGTGTAGTGCCTAAGGAATTTGACTGCTAACCAGAAGGATGGTGGTTCAAACCCTCCAGCCACTCCTCAGAAGGAAGGTTGGGAAATCTATTTCCATAGAGATACCACCTCAGAAACCCAGAGAGGAGTTAGAGCAGACTCCACAGGGTAGATCTCACCAGATGGAATCAAATCAACTACATCTGTGGAAAGAAAAGATGTAGCATCTCAATAATATCAGCCAGGACAAGGCCAGGGGCTGGCTACAGAAAAGGCCATGGATGTTCATATGCAAATCCAAGCTGAAACTGAAGAAAATTAAAACAAGCCCACAAGAGACAAAGTACAACATTGAATATATCCCACCTGAATTTAGAGACCATCTCAAGAACAGATGTGATGCATAGAACACAAATGACTGAAGACAAGAAGAGTTGTGGGATGACATCAAAGACATCACCCATAAAGAAAGCAAAAGGTCATTAAAAAGACAGGAAAAAAAGAAAAGACCAAAATGGATGTCAGAAGAAACTCTGAAACTTGCTCTTGAATGGAGACTAACTAAAGCAAATGGAAGAAATGATGAAGTAAAGGCCCTGAACAGGTTTCAAAGGGCAGCTTATGAAGACAAAGTATTATAATTAAATATGCAAAGACTTGGATTTAGAAAAGCAAAAAGGAAGAACATACTCAACATTTCTTAAGCTGAAAGATCTGAGACAAATTCAAGCCTCAAGTTGCAATATTGGAAGTTTCATTGGGCAAAATATTGAATGACACAGGAAGTGTAAAAAGAAGATGGAAGGTGTGATAGTTGGAGCTGTATGTTAACTTGTCTGGACCTCCAATTATGTGTGGTTTAAGCAATTGTGATGTGGGTTGTTCCCATGATGGGATCAGATGTACATGTTTTGAGCAGCCAATCCATTGAAAGGGAGTTTCCCTAGGGGTGTGGCCTGCTTCCAGTATATTTATGGACATCCTGGGAAAAGAGACACTCTTCTGTGGATCAGGATCCTGTTGGTCTGCCTACAACTGTCCATGAGCGAACAATCCACCATTCGGCCTGGAAATCTTATATTTGTCACTCGTTGGAGTCAACAGCTGGTACTGCCTGACAACTTTGAGCTCTTTAGCCCCTGCAATTATGTGAGTCAGAAAAAGCCTCCAGCTTGATGTTTGATCCAAGAACTTGGGACTTGACAACTTCTATAAGTGGTAAGATATTTTCCTAAGATAAATTTCTCTTTCTCTATTTGTATATATAAGCCTTACTGGTTTTGCTTCTCTAGAGAACCCAGCCTAACACAGAAGGAATACAGATTCACTGTATTAGGAAGAATGGTTGATATTCACTCATATCAGGAGATAGCATAGGATCAAGACCCAATGGTTTTAAAAGAAGTCCAAGTTGCACTGAAGGCATTGGTAAAAAGCAAGACTCTGGGAATTGATGAAATACTGATTGAGATGTTTCAACAAACAGATGCAACGCTGGAAGACCTCACTCCTCTATGCCAAGAAATTTAGAAGACAGCTTCCTGGCCAAATGAGTGGAAGAACTCCATATTTGTGCCTATTCCAAAGAAAGAAAGGTATTCCAACAGAATGAGGAAATTATCAAACAATATAATTAATATCATCTACAAGTAAAATTTTGCTGAAGTTAACTAAAAAATGGTTGCAGCACCATATCAACAGGGAACTGCCAGAAATTCAAGCTGGATTCAGAAGATTATGTGAAACAAGGAATATCATTGATGATGTCAGGTGGTCTTAGCTGAAAGCACAGAATACCAGAAAGGTGTTGTGATGGTTAAAGTTGTGTGTCAACTTGGCTGGGCCATAATTCTCAGTGGTTTTACATTTGTGATATAGTTTGTCTGTTATATAATGGTGTAGTCATGGCCCATAATGAGATCTAGTTAAATGTAATCACCTCCATGAGAACTGCTTTGAATAGCCAGTCAGTTCAAAGAGATTTCCTCAGGGGTGTGTCTTACATCTGATATACATGGACCATATATAGACTTTTTGACTGTATTCTCTGGGTTTTCTCTCAATCTGGATCCTGCATCTTGCTCATCATCATCTGACCTCCAGTTCTTTCAACTTGAGCCAGTGGCCTACCATATTGTCTGCCAATCTTGGGATTCATCAGCCTCTGCAGCCAGCAGCTCATCATCTGATCTACTGATCTTGTGTTCATCAGCTCCCACATCTACATGAGTCAGGTTTTTATCGACTATTAAATGGCATCCAACTCTGTGGATCATAACATTATGGGAAACATTGCCAAGAATAGGGATTCCATACATAGAGGCAGAAAGAACAATAATCAAAATGTTGCAATTGTCCAGGCAAGGGAGGCTGCACCATACCAGAGGTAGTGGGGTTGGAAAAGAGAAGAAAGACACAAGATATATTTAGGAAGTAGAATTGACAGTAGCTGTTGACAGGGTATGAGTAGAAAGGAAAGAGAAAAACCTTAAATAACTCTGAAGATTTTTACTTGGGCAATGAGGTAAATAGTAGTGGCACTCATTGTAATAGGAAAAATGGAAGAAGTAAGTTTTTGGGGGTAGGATAATGAATACTTTGATAATATTTTCAGATTGAGATCCTTTTGAGATATCCAGGTAGGGCTGCCTTGTGGGCTGGACTCTTCTTTCTAGACTCTAAAGAAATCTGAGCTAGAGATATCATGGAGCTATGAATATGAACATCAGAGGATATATTTAGAATAAGAGAAGATGGTTAAGCACAGAAGCTTGCAGAGCTCCACCATTTGAAGGTTATGAAGGGGAACAAGAATCTGCAAAGGACCCAAAGAAAGCCTGGTCAGAGAAGTAGGAAGAAAATTAAAAATAAATAAATAAATCATGAAAACACAAGAAAAATAAATATTTTGTTTGTATCCTTGTATGGTTTCACATTTTTCACAAGATGTACTTCTTTTGAAACTTGAGAAATATGAGATAAAAATATAGGTTAAAAAAGAATGATATTTCATACCCACTTTTAATGTTGTGTACCATCAAGTTGATTCTGGCTCATAGGGATTGTATAGAACAGAGTAGAAATACCCCAGAGGGTTTCCAAGACTGTAATCTTTGTAGGAGCAGATCATCAGATCTTTCTCCCATGGAGCCACTGGTGCGTTTGAACCACCCACCTTTCAGTTAACAGCTGAACACTTAGCCATTGCACCACTAGAACCCCTTCAACCCACTAGAATGTCCATATTTTTTCTAAAAAGATGGATAATAAGAAATATTGACCAGGATGTGAAATTGGAAAACTTATATCTTGCTACTTGGAGTATAAAATGGTACAGTCACTGTGGAAAACAGTTTGATGGTCCCTTAGAGTGGTAGTTAAGGTTTTGTCAACTTGTCTGGGCCTGGTTTTGAGTGGCTGAGCAGCTGGATGTGGTTATTCCCCATGAAGAGACTGACAGTGAACTCCATGGTGGAATCTACTGGAGCAGCTGAGCAGCTAGCTACCTTAAGGATGTGTTCTTCTTCCAGCACATAAGAAGACAGCTTTGAGAAAGGTCTCTGAGCTGAGTCTTCACTCAGCAGCCTGATATGTTTTCTGCCAATCTTGGACTGTTTAACTAGTGTCTGCTCTGTTACGTGATAATCCTGGGACTGTGCCATTTTACTTGTCGACCTTGGGTTTGTCAGCTTCAGCAGCCAGCAGCTGCCTGACTTAAGAGAAGCCTCCGGCTTTGGTGGGCCAGGAACAAGAGGCAGAGTTTAGCCCAAAGTCAATGGCCTTCATGCAGGCCCCAGAGCTGGCACTTTGAACTTAGACTTCTAGCCTCTTAAACTGTAAGAGGATAAATCCCTGTTTGTTAAAGCCATACATACGTGTTTTGTCTGTTACAGCAGCACTAGAGAACCAAAACTCTTAGTTGAATTAGCACATGACTCAGAAATTTTCCTTTTATGTATATACCCAAAAGAAGTAAACACGTGTTCAAACTAAACGCTTATACATGAATGTTCATAGCACCTTAATTCACAATAGTCAAACATAGAAGCAAACCAGATGCCCATTGACAGATGGCTGAATAAGCAAAACATAGTATACAAAAAACTACACTGGAATCTTATTCAGCCATAAAAAAGAAATGAAGTGTTGATACATATTACAATATGGATGAACCTTGAAAGCATTATGCTTAGTGAAAGAAGTCAGACACAAAAGGCCACACAATATATTATTCAATTTATATGAAATATCCAGAATGGGTAAACACCTAGAAACAAAAAGCAGAACAGTGGTTGTCAGAAGCTGGAGGAGAAAATGTTTATGGAAGGGGAATGACTGCTTAATACGGGCATGTGATTTCTATTTAGAATGATGAAGAAGTTCTTAAACTAGAGAGAGGTGATGATGGCACGGCATTGTGAATGTGCTTAATGCCACTGAACTGTACACTTTAAAATGGCAGATTTTATTTTATGGGTGTTTTACTACAATTGGGGGAAAAAAAAAAAAAAGATTGAGTACAAAAGTGTCTTGTTAAGTCAAAACTATAAAGTAGCAGCCCCTAATGACATTAATGAAAGGAGCTTCAAGGAGATGGGAACAGTGCCAGAATACAGTGGGTTGAGAATTAAACAAGAAGTGGAGTGTGAAGACAGTGGGTGAAGACAGCTATTTCTCGAAGCTGAACTAAGAACTGAAAGATAATGAGCTGTAATGTGTATCAGTACTTCGTCTAATAGCAGTCAGATGGAAAGACACAGATTCACTAATGTCTGTTTTGCAGTGTGTGTGTTTCTACGTGTGTATATGTGCGTGTTAAGATGAGAGTAGCTTGAATACATTTGTTTTCTAGGAGGAAGAAGCCTTAAAAGGGAGAAATATGAAGACGTAGGAAGAGAGGTAATGATAGAATTTGTTCCTCTAAGAAGCAGGACACAAGTATGGGTGGAAGTCCTTAGCTTTGTCAGGAGAAAAACACTTCATTTTCAGAAAAGGGAGATGGCTGCAGATGAAGGGGGTTTGTAGGCAGGAGACCAGAGGCTGAAGGAGTTTATGCCTGCGGGCTTCTATCAGAGATTTTAAACACTACAATCAAGTCAAGTCACTCTCAACCGTAAGTTCACACTAAAATAATTTGGGGATCTTTTTAAAAAATACTGATGCTGGGTCCTATACCCAGAGATTCTGATTTAATTCTAATTTAATTTTTTAAATGTTCTTCAGGCAATTCTAAAGTGCAGTCATTGCTGAGAAACTTTGATCTAGGCCATTAACTAAGTTCACATGGGGCTCTCTACTGCAAAACCCCTGCCCCAGAGTGATCCTTGGTGCTTTCTTCTTTGGGATACATTGGAAACGACATAAATCTTAATTAACTCCTTGGGCCTTCAACTAACATAAGGCTGGTTGGCTTCACTCTGACCACAGACTTCTAAACCTGCACAGACATTTGGAAATCCATCCAAATTGCCAAGAAGCAATTTATTAATTAATTGATTGAATGATTGATTGACTGTTAATAAAAGTATAATTTGAAGAGCATTCATTATAGGCCAGGTATGGTGCTAAGCACTGTTTTGTTTTGCATGATCTCTTTTTTGATATTCACAACTGTCCAGTGTGGTAAATAACACTTTATTCTCATTGTAGAGATAAAGCATTAAATTGGTAGACACTGCTCAAGATCACAAAGTTAGGGTATGACAAAGGCAGGCCAACCTAACAACTTAACACCTGAACACAAGTCGTGCATCACTGTGTTACATAGTTTATTATTAACTCTGCAAGTGAAGGATGGCTTGGGCCAGCCACATTTTGAATACCAGGTTAGACCCTTTTAAAAAGGGAAATTGCATTCTCCTTTTATGTGACTATGGCTGTTGATACATTATTCAAAAATCAAGGTTTGAGTTACTTTATCTTAGTCTGTTTTAGCTGAAAATAGTTTCAGGCTGGAGAAGTGTTAACGTTTATGTATCCATACTTCACCTTCCATAATTTATGTCAACTCTTAGAGCAACTAAGGGAGGATGTGTGGTAGAATGATTTAAAACATGAGTTTTGGAGTCAAATAGATTTGCTTTGAACCTAGCTCCAGTATATACTAACTATGTGACTTTGGACGCTTGCAGATCCTCAATTTCCTCAATTGTAAAATGAGAATAATAATACCTAAGGCACAGAGTTGATAGGAAGAGGAAATGAAATGTCTGTGAATAGGGATTAGAACATGCCTAGTTTATTGTGCAAAAACAAACAAATGGTAACAGTTTTTATTATTACTGTACCTCTCATCATCTTCACATTGTTGTTACCGTTAAGTTTCATCAAGACCTTCACAAGAATCAAGAGCAAGAGTTGTTTGTGTTGCCTCTTTCATAGATACTTATGACTTTCTACAACAGTGCTAGCCAATAAAGCTTTCTGCAATGAAGAAAAATGTACTATAATGTTTGTTGTCCCATATAGTAGCCACTAGTATGTGACTATTGAGAACTTGAAATTTGGCTAGTGTGATGGAGGATCTAAATTTTTTGTTTTATTTCATTTTAATTAAAATTAAATTTAATAGTCACATTTAACTAGTGGCTACCTTACTGGACTATGCTGTTCAAGACCATGCCTGAGCTGAAGTCATTATGTTAAAATACAAAGGAATAGGCTTACAAGGTTTTTGTAACTTCACAAGAGATGTCACTAATATTCTCAAACTACAAAAAAAAAAAAAAACTCACTGCCATTGAGTCATGGGATGGTAATCTTAGCTAGGGCTTCACTACCCAGAGATTGTCAGGATAATGCACAGTTGGTGAACAAATAGCATACAAATGTTGCATAACCAGGATATAGAAGTCCATGTAAGTACTCATTGTGCTATGACATTCTTGGATCTTATGACCAGACATACTTTCGGAAAGTCAAAGACAATTATCTAGTGAAAATCTGACTCTTCTTGATTGTTGTTAGTATGAGCCATTGAGTCAGACCCAACTCATAGCGACCCCTCCTTGGGTTTCCGAGGCAGTATCACTAGGGAAGTAGATTGCCCAACCTTCCTTCTGAGGAGTGGCTGGTGGGTTTGAACCGCCAGCCTTCTGGTTAGCGGTCAAGTGCCTTAAGCATTACACTACCAGAGCTCCTAAGTTCTCCTATTAGGGAAGAAGTTACCAAAAATCTAATGAATAAAAAAAAAGAAGCTACTTGTGAAATCTGGTTTTTTAATAAACAGACTTTTAAAATAAACTTCCAAAAATGGTTTTCAATATATAAGAAAGTGATGAGAAAAGAGGCTAAGAAAGAGAGAGGACATGAAAGCTCCCTGTACAGAATCATGGGACATGACTCTGTAGGTAGAAGCACATACAGTGCACATACTTGACAAGGGTAGCACAAGGCCATTCGTGTTGACTCAGGGACATAAAAGGAAAACTTCAGAGTGGAAACGTGGCAGGACGCAACAGTGCAGTTATGAGGAGACCAAAAACAATTTAAGGAAGAATAAAATAAGAAATTGTTTTAATCTACAGAACACAAAGGAAACCTGTGTTCTATGCCAAATAAAGAAAAGTATGAAAGACAAATGAATTATCTTTTATTTGAAAAGCTTTCAATAGGTATCAATTATATGATTCACAAGTTAAATTATATGAAAGCATTATTCTCTATAAATAGGGGACTCATTAATAAACTATGGTGCACTACCTAATAAATTGCCATGAAAAGGAATGAGGAATATCCTTACACACTCCCACTTTTATGGATATATTTTTAAGTTGAAAAATAGCCAAGTGGATAAAAGTATTTATATTACGCTTGTGTTTCTCAAAGAAAAGGGGTGTGTGTGTGTGTAATCTGCTTATACTAGTAATCAGTGGAATGATAAACTACACAGATATTTAAATATTTGTCTATTGGGGGAGGGAAGATGTGGGATGGAGGTACATAAATAGAAATTAGACTTTCTTAAATATACCTTGTATTTTAGACATGTCTTTGGAACTGTACAAAATTAAAATGTAAAACACCCACCTAAAGTCAAAACTAGCATAAAATAAATGAGTTTAAATATACTCATCTTTAGTGGGACAAAAACAACTGCAAAAAAGAATTTTAAGCCTTTTGACGGTAATCATATTGAAAGTGGTAGCCTTAGTATTATTATTCTTTGTGACGTCAAATAAAGCAAATGATAAAAGTTTTGATAATCTACTTCATCTGTGGTATCCTTGAGAACCAGAATTCTTGGTAAGAGAAAAAGAAGATGAAGATGTAAGGCAGAAGTGTTTGAATAGCAAAAACTATAATCCTGAATTTGAATAAGAAATACAGGTTATGACTTCACTCATCTTTTAAAAATATGTATATATTCTAACTATCTCCACTAAAAAGGAGTAGAATAGCCTTGTGACAATAATAAGCATTATTACAATAATAGTAAGCCACTCTTTGGAAGGAAGATTGGGCAATCTACTTCTGTAGAGATGCTGCCTCAGAAACCCCAGGAGGTGTCTCTGTGAGTCGGATCCGACTCCACGGCATTGAGTTTGGTTTTGGGTTTTTTGGAGTGACCAGATAGTCAACCTGAAATTCCATTTCTCTGTTTAAGAGAGATTCATAAGAAAATGGTTGGTTTCAAGTCTGGGGCAGAAAAAGTACAAGACTATCCTGGAATATCTTGTCTTCCTACCAAAGACCAAAGAAAATACCAAAGATAATTAAGGTCCTGCACAAAGGACCCAGGAGCCAACTCAGACACTGTCTCTTGCTAAGGATAGAACAATTTGAGCATCAATGAGGATATGGGTTGAAATCCATCAATTGTATGCAAATTCATGAATTTATAATGGTTCTAAAGCAAACTAATTGGTCACTATTAGAGGATGCTGGTGAACCAACTCATCATATTTACCCTACCTTTCCTACACAAACCATCCCACTTGGCAGTATTCCAGAGAACAAATGAAAAAGAATAAAATTGAACATGCTCATTTTGCAATCCCCTAATGACAGTAAATTCATGGATTTAGATATTGAATGGGATCTCTGGTGGCATAGTGCCTAAGGCATTTGACTGCTAACCAGAAGGCTGGCAGTTCAAACCCACCAGACACTCCTTAGAAGGAAGATTGGACATATTAATGATGGTCAATTCTGAGTACTGGAAACAGTATTTGTTGTACTAACAACAACTGCTCTTTATTTATAACTTTCTCAAAACAACAAAAAAAAGACTCCTGACAAGGGCATTTAAGGTTACATGAAACAGAGGTGCAATTTGTAGAGAAAAGTCCTGGAGGAGTTGGGTTGATCTTAGAAATAAGAGGGATGCCTCTTCTTCTGACACAGAAGGGCAGAAGAAATGATGGGTTCAGGAAAATAAAGAAGATTAAGGAAAGAGTAGAGGAACTTGAAGGAGATTACAGATACCCTTGAACTTCTCAGTAAAGCAGGAGGCAAGATCATCTTTTAAGAGCAAGGGGAAAGGAAGATCAAGCAGTGGATTTCAAAAATGTAAAAAAGGTCTTTAAACAACCAATGTAGGAAACTCATTAGTGAGTCAACAAGAAATTAATAAAAGGATTATAGAGCAGCAATAAGAGCCAAGTGAAATTTGATAACAGAATTTGCAATGAATGGAATCACAATGGTTGCTGTCTTTCTGCACCAAAATGTGATAGCCTGAGGGAGTTAGGAGAATAATTGGTTGTGGTGAACACCATTCAGCAAATGAGTTGGTGTGCTTTTGGTGGTAATATAAGAGAATTATAATTAAAGCATCCTCAAAATCTCTCAACCTGAGGGTCAGACTGGATAGAGGGAAAAATGAAGGTGGAAAAGTTCTGGCTGCCTTGGTTTAGGAATGGGAGAGGCATGACACATATACCAACTACCCTGTTTTCACTCCATTGGTAGATATCATTAATCAATCTTGGCACCCTTTCTTACCAAAACTAGACAAAAGCTCAGAACATCCTTTATTCAGCACTCCAAGGATCTAATACCAATCCATCAGAGTGGACACACAATGTAAAACCTACTAGTCGTACCTGCACTTGACTGAGAGCTCCTTCAAGGTAGGAAGCATGTCATGTTAACCTTTGAATCTCCACACGTTCTCACTGGCACATAGTAAACTCTTACTCAATGAATGATTGTAGGAAGAAAGACGGAAGGGAGGGAGGAATAAAAAGGAAAGAAGAAGAGTCCATAATGAAAATAAAGACCAGGTTCAGGAAAAATAGAGAAAGGGGAAGGTTTAAGAGAAGTCAGAATCGGAGAGAGGTGCTAAAAGCTGGTGATTTTTCAGGTGGAACTGTTTAAAATAGTAATTTTTTTCAAAAGTTTTACATTTGCCTCTTCTAACAAGTGAAAAAAAAAATCTAAATAGTTGTGAAATCCTAATTCTAAATTTCTTCTTTGCAGGCATCTTGTTCCTTTCCTGCAAAACATTTCTCTAATATAGTAGCTTATTAAAATTAATGTTACAGCTGAACTTTATTTTTAAATAAAATTTTTGCCATACAAAGATTTAAAATTCAAGAGTTGAATTTTATTTTGTTTACATAACATAAATTTTACAAGGGTAAAAAACAGTTTCTGTCACACTAATAGAACTATGTTAGGTGCCCTCGGGTGGATTTCGACTCATACTGACCCCATACAATAGAGTAAAATTGCCCCGTAGAGTTTCCTACACTGTAATCTTTGTGTGAGCAGATCAAGCCTTTCTCCCCAGAAGCTGCTGGGTGTGTTTGAACCACCAACCTTTAGGTTAGCAGCCGAGTGTTTAACCATTGCACCACCAGAGTTAGGACTATAACCCACTGCCACTGATTTGATTCTGACTCATAGTGACCTTCATTGGGTTTCCAAGGCTGTTAATCTTTACGAAAGTAGATTGTCTTATCATCTTGCATGGAGCAGCTGGTGGGTTAGCAGCCAAATGTCTTACTCACCACACCAGCAGAGCTCCTTAATATAGAACAATAGTGTTTTTAATTGACAAAAATATGGAATTTCTATGTTGAGGTTTCCCATAAGAAGTATGGAGAACTTTGGCTAAAATATGGTGTGATACAGAATACAAGAGAAAAAATATTCCTGGTTCTTCTGG
>NW_006921901.1:638876-640314 GCF_000298275.1 Orycteropus afer afer | reverse complement strand
GGGTTTGAACCGCCAGCCTCCTGGTTAGCAGTCAAGTGCCTTAGCCACTATGCTACCAGAGCTCCTATAAGATATCTAGGTGCCTGAATTTTCCAACCATTGAAAGTTTTATAATGAATTATGACTGTAGGTATCCTTAATAATGCTGTCTTAAAATTTACCTGGAAATAAAAATAATGGCTGATTTTCTCTCTATGTCATGACTCAAAGTAGTCTCACATGGTTGCTCTCTGACAAAGATTAGATGTTTTCCTCTGTCTGGTCATTATCCAAACTGCCAAAGGTGAACTTGTCATGAGACAAAACACTCTAACCTATATCATCCGCATCACCTGTGACAGACCAGAGACTCTTTGGTAATAGATATCAACATGCCAATGGTAAAACAAAAGCAGGACTTAAATGCAGAAATAAATCTTTATGAGATACATGGAAAATATTACAATTAAAAAAATAAAAAAACCACCATCAACCATCGACTTGATTCCAACTCATAGTAACTCTATAGGACAGGATAGAACTGTCCTTGTAGGGTTCCCAAGGCTGTAAATCTGTACTGAAGTGGACTGCCTCATCTTTCTCCTACAGAATGGCTTGTGGGTTCCAACTGCCAACCTTTTAGTCAGCAGCCAAATGCCTTAACCACTGCACCACCTTATTTAAAACAAAGGTAACTTCAATTCTGTTTTCAAAAGCAAAAGAAACTGTGGTTGATTTAAATTCATTTTTATTTAAAGTAATTAGAAGATTATTTCCCCCCTCCCCATGAAAATATTAGCCCCAAAATAAATACATTTTTTAAAAATGGCCAGTAACATTTTAGCCCAAAATTTATTTTATAAAAAGAAAACTAGATAAGATATTTATAATGGGTTGAATTGTAACCCCCAAAATTTATGTTGGAATCCTAACCTCTATACTATGGAAATTCCACATACTGGAATATGATCAATGAGCTGAGGACATACCAGTGAATGGTAGATAGTAAACCTAATCACTCATGAGTTACATAAGGAGCAGCCTAGACACATTCGCACATCAGAGGAAGACAAATGCCATGTGAGGATTGCCAAGGAACCAAGGAACACCTGGGTTTACCCAGAGGGAAGGAATCAACACAGCCAAGACCCTGATTTGGACTTTCAGCTTCCAGAACTGTGAGAAAATAAATTTCTTTCTTCAAAGCCTCCACTTGTGGTATTTCTGTTACAGCAGCACTAGGAAACTAAGACAACATTTAAAAATAAAATGCCATTTGATTCTGAAATAAAAAGGAAAAATAATGAAGTATATACCCTACCTTCAAAACTGTATCACCCTACACCCATGTTCATCGCGGGACTATATACAATAGTCAAAAGATGGAAACAACCTAGGTGTCCATCAACTGAGGAATGGATAACCAAACTATGGTACATACACACAATGGAATACTATG
>NW_006921901.1:630281-638142 GCF_000298275.1 Orycteropus afer afer | reverse complement strand
AGAGGGACTGAGTAGTTGAACCTGTGGGCCTGGGACCATAGTCTCAGGGGACATCAAGTTCAATTGGCATAACATACTACAAAAAACTTTGTTCCACCTCCTACTTTGGTGAGTAGCGACTGGAATCTTAAAAGCTTGTAAGCTGCCATTAGATGCAACAATGGGTCTCTCCTTGTCCAGAGCAAAGAAGAATGAAGAAAAACAAAAATTCATGGGAACAATTAGTCCTAGCGACTGGTACACCATCTGATCTGCAGCCTATACAACTATGAGACCAGAAGAACTAGATGGTGCCAGCTACTACTGTCAACCACTTGGAAAGGGATCTATGTAGGAGATCCTCAATAGAGAAGGAGATCAATGTGCAACAAAACTCAAAATCATTTGGAGATAAAAAAAAGGAGGGGGGGACCAGGTTTGCTGGTCCGATAGAGCCTGGTGGAACCTCTGAGACTATGGTCCCTAGCTGCCCTTCAGATCTAGAATTGAACCCATGCCTGTGGCTTCCAGCCAAACAACAGACAGGCATATGAGATGAACATTTACCTTAGGTAGATACACTCCTTGGAGAGAACAATCATGGGAGAAAGAAGGGCTGTAAATTTATGCACAGGGAGACAGCTCAGGGGACAGGAGTGCATGGAAGGATGGACACAGGGAAGAGGTAACTATTGGGAAGAAGTATGAGGGGAGATGTTGCATTATGGTAAATTGTGGTCAATGTCATGAGACAAAGTTTATGTGAAATGCTGTATGGAAAGTGAATTTGTTCTGTAAATTTTCACCCAAATCACAATTAAAAAAAAAAAAAATGTATCACCTTATGGCCTCAGAAGCTTTACTGGAAAGAATTAGAATAGACCTATATTATCTTTGGTTTAAGAAGAGGTTTTTTTCTTTGTTTGTTTCTCTTGTTTTCAAACAAATACTTAAAATGTCCTTTTTTTGGTTACTAAGAAAAACTAAAAGTAGAAATGCTGAAAAAAGGAATGTTTATGTGTGTAATCATTGAAATGTGCCAGTAAAATACATTTAGGTAAAGACAGAAAAGTAAATTATATAACTGTGCTTATGTTCCCAAACTGCTTTCGTTGCCTAAAATTATTTATCATTTCAAAAGATTCTCAATATTGTCAATGACTGTAGGAAAGTGATAACTACTCAATCTCCCACCCCACCTTGGACCCCCAACAAAAAGAAACTGAAATCAGAGCCACTAGGCTATGTGGGGCTCTCAGCTGCTTTGTTACCCTGAGCAATACAGAGGGTCGCTGGAAATTATCCTGTAATGAGCAATCCATCTGGCTGCACCTAAAAATGGAATAAAAATGCCACCCTTGACTTTTCCATGGTAGTAAATTAAAGCCTAATGTATAGTTCTAATTGCTAACATTTTCTCTCTAATTATCGTTCAGTTTGGCTAGGATTTCCGACAATCCCCTTGTTCCCCTAAAGCAAACACCAGAGAATGTTCTAACCCCACTGGTGGTATTTATTAATAACCCCCTTGACAGATGAAAAAAAAATCATTGTTCAATATTAGACAGGAAAAGATTTTCCCAGCAAAAGCTAATTGATAAAAACCCATTCAGATGCTATAGAGGAATTAATGTTAGAGAGGGAAGAAAATACAATAGTGTCAAATAAAAACAGACTCATGCATAGTATAATGCTGCCTGGGCACTGTTTGGGGTACCAGCTAGGAAAAAAAGAAACTGATAAATGTACAAAAAAATACCCATGCATATTATTTACTGGGATGAAGAGACGAGTGGAAGGGAGCTCTCTTGTGAAGGATTCTTTTACTTTGTGCCTCCATGAAAGAGATAGAACATGATAAATTGGTTTCTATGGATGGCAAATACAAAGACACATACAAAAAAATTGTTGGGAATGTTGCCATGTTCTCCTATTTAATCTCTTTCATTCTCTTTTTTTTTTAATATAAAAAGGCACTACTTTTAAACTAACGTACAAATACGTGCTAAATTCAAATCAGTATTTATCTATAAGTCTAGTTCTCAGCAAACAACATACAGCTCTCTGAGTGACAACAATTTGTAAATACTAAAAAAAAAAAAAAAAGATGTCTGATATACTGAGAGGAGATATGGTAGAAAAAAAGAAATGCACTACAATTTTTTTTTTTTTTTTTTTTTAACGAATGCTATACTCCAAAGTCTACCAGTAGAAAATAGAAATACAACTTTATGAAGCTCAGTGGTGATGAGCCAAAGGTGAGAAGGGAGAGCAGGCCACACCAGGTACAAGCAATAAAGGGGTGCATTGTCTACAGAGTGAAAAAACAATATCAAACCTAACTGAAAGCCAATCTGCTTGATAGTACCGCCAAGTGCTGGCCATTCTAAGCAATGTCGGGGAAAAAAAATACTCCTCCCCCCAAATATTGTTTGTCTAAGTTCTAAGCAATTTCTGTGGTTACTGATAGGTTTTAATAAAATAGAAGTATACTTTCAATTAGCATACCTTTATTACTTAGGCTTTATAAACACTGGATTCTCCAAGAAAGTTAATTCAGAAAATCGCCAGATACACTGCCCTGACACATGGATTCATCTACACACACTCACTTTGAAAATGAGGTCAAAATTACTGAGAACCATCAAGTTTGCTTTAGAAGCAATTCCTGTCTCTCACCTCTGGCACACTGTATATTCTCCATATAAGCAGTAGATTTTAAGTAAACAATGATAGCATGGGAATTGTCAAAATGTAGAAACAGAACTTGAATTGTTTGAGTGCAGTCATCCTATATACCCACTTGGAATTTTTATTTGTGGTTAATTTTTTCCACTGCAGAGACATTTGAAAGCATTAGAATGAATCCTGAAGAAGTAAAGACTTTACTGTAAAATGGGTTTTATAAAAATTTCTGTCAAATTTCTCCTTATGTTTAAGTCTTCCTATTTGTTTGTTGTTTCATGTAAAAGAAACATTTCAAAAGTAAAATTAATTAAAAGTGTTCTTTGATCAACAAAGGGAATGATAAATTGGCACATTGGCCTGTATTATTGATTGAATATGAATGTGCAAAAATCAATTTTGACCAAGTCATTGACAAATTTGCAGAAGCAGCTCAAAAATTGAAACTGTAATGTTATTATTCATGACTGCAACAGACCAATATGTAGGTATAAGTTTTTCCCATTAAAAAAAAAAAAACATTGATGCATTTTAAAACAATAAGCCATTGTTTTTCCTTTTGTACTGTAATCTTTGTTTTCTTTATTTATTTCTTAATTTTTCTTTTATTCACATGATTATAAATATAGAGTTAATAAGGAAAATGATTTAGTGTCTGCATTTCTTTTCTGGACATTAGTAGTAGCAGTAGTTTCATAAGACAAGAGAAGTGTTTTAAAAAAAATAAAATAAAATAAAATAAACTATGTGCTCCAGGTATCATATATACTAGTTACTCTACCAAAGCAAGTAAAATAAATTATATTATTTAGCATGATTGGAGAATGGAATCTCTTGTTTAATCAAAATATCTAATTAATGATTTTCTAATACTGTGCCAATTCTAAAAAAGGAAATATTTAAAGAAAAATCAAATAAAACTAGATAGAGTACAACTAAATCTGGCCTTGATGATTAAAAATGTCTTCCATAATCTTTGAACCACTCAAAATGACCACTGTGATCAATTAAAACATCAATGATCATTATAGTATACATATGCAGAAAAATGTTGTCTAGTGGAAGGGGTACATTACACAGTGTTAGCTAATAGAACATTAAGAAGTTTAGACAAAAGCTTATGGTGAATGCTGTTTAATTCACACTTCCAACTCTCAAAAAATATAAAAGTCTGAACAGTCATGTGAAGTTTACTCTGTTGAATCTCAAATAAATTTCCCATGGCCCTGAAATACAAAAGAGGTTTTTATGGGGGGAAAAAATTGTCACATTTCTCACACTCCCAACTGATATTTATCTTTCAGTGAACTAAATAATATTTGAGGTCCTTTGTAATACAAAAGACTTGATTGCTCCAAAACAGACCATCATAGTCATTTTCTCTTACTCAACTATTCCTTGATCCATGCCATGACGAACATTCCTGAAACTCTCATGGATAAATTTATGAAGCAAAATAACTGCTACATGCCATTTCAGGCTCTTTGGTAGAATCAGTGCTCTACTGTTCATATCTCTGCATTTGCTTCTCAGTTGTTGCTGAAAACCAGTTCCTGCTGGTCAATGACGGTTTGGGGACCTTGGTCAGGTTTTCTCATTTAACTCAGCAGGTCACAAGAAGAGCCTCTATTTTCCACTCCAATAGCCTTAGGCACAAATAGGCACCTACAGGTTCATTTGGGCATCAATGGTGTGGCATAAAGCTCAATATTCATGCTATTCATGCCGAAGCTCTGTTATCTACATACATCTGACATCCTGTCAACACATTGACCCAAATTTGTATATGCAAAGATTTGCCTTAGCAACTTTGGAAGCTATCTAATGGGATCTCCTCTGAAAGGAAGCCTACTTTTGGGGGAGGAGATGGCTCCTCAAAATCTAGTCATCAAATTCTTAGTTTAAGTGATATTCACTGAATTTCATCAAACAGTAAAAACATGGGTGAATTGCAATTCACAAGTTTCCATAAATTTTACCACATTGTTTTCACTGCAGCTTTTGCTGACTGTGAATAAACCAACAGCCTAAACCAAAATTAATATAATTATTCAGCAATTAATAATGGACTAACAACTATGTCAGATCCCAAACTGAGCGTTATGCCTTTAAGAAGAAGCACATGGTAGGTACCTATGAGGGAATTCCTGAATGGTGCAAAAGGTTAACATGCTTGGCTAACCAAGGTTGGTGGTTTGAATGCACCCGGAGGTGGCTTGGAAGAAAGGCCTGTTTGCCTGCTCCCAAAAGGTGACAGCTTGGAAAACCGTATGGAGCAATCCTACTCTGCACATGTGGCATCAGCATGAGTCAAAATTGACTCAGCAGCAACTAACAACAAGTACCCATGAAGACAGGTCCCTGAGAATAAATATATGCAGCTAGCTAAAGAGATGACATGAGTGTGTATACATAGAAAATGAAACTATCATTAAAAATGCCAAGTGAGTAGGACAGAAGATAAGTGCTAGACATGTTCATAAAACAGAGAAATATCTGTAGGTGGAGGAGGAAACTATAAAAGTGAGTCTTGGTTTAATCTGAACACCAAATTTCCCACCAACAGCTTTTGAATGGCCTATAGAAATGTCACTCCTCCTTGGAAGGAAGGTTGGGCAAGCTACTTCCGTAGTGATACCACCTTGGAAACCCAAGGAGGGGTTGCTATGAGTCGGATCCAACTTGATGGCACATAACAGCAACAACAACATAGAAATACCACAGTATAGTAATAACTTCCTATTTAATGATGATGAATATGTTAGATTATAGTCAGCAGTGGTCACCTAAGATTCCCAAGTCGTTTTCAGTTATTCTTTGGATCTCTTATGGTAGAGGTAATTATTCTGAATTTTCCACCCTAATCACAACACTACTCTACCTTCTTACCTTGACATAAAATGACAATCTTCCTTCATGATTTGCCTTCCACAAATGGAGAATGCCTCTTCATTCATCACCTTAAAGAGAAGGTTGACATTTTCCTTAATCCACTTCTCATTTGACCCCCACCATTTTCCCACAAAAGGAGCTCTGGTGGTGTAGGGTTAAGGCATTTGGCTGCTAATCAAAAAGTCAGTGGTTTGAACCTACCAGCTGCTCCTCGAAAGAAAGATGAGGTAGCCTGCTTCAATAAAGATTTACAGCCTTGGAAATCCAATAAGGATTGCTGTAAGTGGCAATTGACTGAGTGACGGTAAGTAAAGAGTATTTTCACACAAAGGAGCTCTGGTGGTGCAGTGCCTAAGGCATTTGGCTGCTAATAAAAAAATCAGTGGTTCAAACCCACCATCTGCTCTGTGGGAGAAAGGTGATGTTGTTTATGTAGAGTTACAGCCTTAGAAACCTTGTGGGCAGTTCTACTCTATCCTGTGGGATCACTGTGAGTCGGAATCTGCTAGATGGCAGTGGCTTTGGTTTGGTTTTGGTTTATTATCCCACAACTTCATACTTTTAAGTCTGTGCCATCTTTGATGCTGTCCTTCCCTGTTACAACCAACATTTACCAACCTCCAGCACTTTGGTCCAAGGTTCTCTGCACCCCACCCCTGCTACCCCTGAGTGACTCCTTCAGCTTCTTGATCTCTTCAACCTCAGTGACTTTTATTGCTACTGCTTTCTTTTCTTTCTTTTCTTTACACTGATACAAGAAGTCCTAATTTTTAGAATCCTGTTGATGATTTTTTATCAACAAAATAAAATACACTTTAGAGCCATCTCATCAAGATTGTAGGATTAAGCAGTGTGTTTTAACAATGTGTGTGTTAACAATGTTAAGTATTATCTCCAAGTAAATATCTTTCTATATATAAAATACATATATCAGCACCACCCTGAACAAATTATTGTACTGTTTTTGAGGTCACCATGAGTCAGAATCATGAATAGCAACTAGAATAAGGGAATTCATGATCTTCCAAGGTCAATGCTTGGGAATTGCCCCCCAAAATTTAGAACTCATGAGTAATTTTTATTAGAGGCGACTTAGTAACTGCTAAAATAGAACTTGTTTTCATTTTTGTTAGCTGCCATTGAGTGGCCAGCCCCTACCCCCAAACTCATAGTGGCACATGGCATTGGACTATTGTGATCCATCTCATTGGTTGATTTTTTGGAAGTAGATCACCAGCCCTTTCTTCCTAATCTATCTTAGTCTGAAAGTGGCAATGAAATCTGTTCAGCATCACAGCAACGTGCAAGCCTCCACTGACAGGTGGGTGGTATCTGCACTGAAGTACATAGCTGAATAATCCAATCTGGGCCTCCTGCACAAAAGGAAAGAATTCTGCCTCTGAACCATTACCGCCCCCTTAAAATAGAGTTAATAAATACTAAAATATGATTCTTTATTAGTGACTAAATGTTTTAATAGTGGCCACTAAAATACAATTTATTTTTATGTATATCTAAAGCCATAAGTTAAGATATCTGGCCATATTTAAGCTGCAGCAGGATGCATGGCAGGCGGGGAGAGTGGAAGAGGGTGTGATGGAGGTTTTGGAAGACCTGAATCTAATTCCCAAGGCTACCACTTAATGGCACTGTGACCTTTGGCAAATCACTTTACTGCTCAGTTTTCCCATCTGTAATCTAGGGATGGTAGCAATATTAGCTCAGAATTGTTTAATGTTATTACAGGAGGAAATATATGTGAAAATGGTTTGTGCATTTTAGAAAAACAACAAATGCTAGTTATTGTTGTTTCACAATGTTTTACTGTCTAAATTTAACATAGTGGTTAAGACGAGAGCAGTAGTCTCCCACCTTTCACAGTTATTAGGGAACTAGTACAAGATGCAGTGGTTAAGCACGCCCTGCTAACTGAAATATCGATGATTTAAATCCACCAGCCTCTTTGCAGGAGAAATGTGTGATAATAGGCTTCTATAAAGATTATAGCCTTGAAAACCCTGTAGGCCAGTCCTTTGAGTCAGAATCATCTTGATGGCAAATGGTTTGGTTTGGTTGTTGTGTCCTCCACCACCACCACCACCCAACCATCATTTATTAATAATGTAACCTGGGAAATTCTTTATTCTTTGACTTCTCTAAGTCACAGTTTCCTCATCTGTAGAAAGGTATAGTATCTATTTTATGGAGGGTTTTAAGGCTTAGATGAGATAACCACTTACAGAAAGAAAAAGAACATGAATACTTTTGTGTCTGAACGTTGCAAAATATTGATAAATATGCATTC
>NW_006921901.1:621878-622811 GCF_000298275.1 Orycteropus afer afer | reverse complement strand
ACCCACCAGCCACTCCTCGGAAGGAAGGTTGGGCAATCTACCTCCGTAGTGATACTGCCTCGGAAACCCAAGGAGGGGTCGCTATGAGTCGGATCTGACTCCATAGCATTGTGTTGCATTTTTTGTTGTATTAGACCATAAACTCTTCACTAAAGGGTATAAGACAAAAACTCTGCTTTAGTCACTTTTAGAGCAGCATATGGTCTGTCATTCTGTAAGCAATGAATAAATGTTTGCTGAAATGACACCACCTGAGGAAGGCTTTCTATTATGAAATGTACAAGGGGGTCTCAAACTTGTCAGTTCAGCCTTACCTAAGGCTGAGTGCTGGGCTTCCCTTTCTCTCCCTCTTCTCTCCCACCATCCTACTAGGTGAGATATGAAGGGTAGAAGGCAACTTCTCAGAAGTGATATTGTTGGGAGTGATATTGTTCTTCTCCCCCTTTACCTCCTCTCTCCATCTAGGTGCTTGGAAGGTGGATGTTATGCTAAATTGCCATCTTAAACCGTGAAGACAAAAGCCACACTCCACTCAAGAGTTGATACAGGGGAAAGCTGAAAACAGCCCAGGTTGCTAATGACCCAGGAATTGCCATTCCAGCCTCGAGCTGCCTGCCCCTTGATTTTTACATGGAAAAAGGCTCCCAGCCATCTGAAGGGCTTGTGAGCATGCTGGGATTTCAAGAAGGGGTGTCCCCAGCAGATAAATTGAACAGAATAGGTGTGCTGCCTTTTCTTTTGGATTTGATTTGACACATACAAAATAAATTACTATGATGATTCTTTGGGATTTCAAGCTTTTGAGTTGTGGTGCTGGCGAAGAATGCTGAAAGTACCGTGGACTGCTAAAAGAACTAACATCTGTCCTGGAGGAAGTGCAGCCAGAATGCTCCTTGGAAGCAAGAATGGCCAGACTTCGTCTCACCTATTTTG
>NW_006921901.1:620216-621778 GCF_000298275.1 Orycteropus afer afer | reverse complement strand
GTTTTAAGGCTTAGATGAGATAACCACTTACAGAAAGAAAAAGAACATGAATACTTTTGTGTCTGAACGTTGCAAAATATTGATAAATATGCATTTTTTTTTTTTTTTTTCAATTTATTCAACAAGTATTTATTGAGTGCCTGTTCTATGCCAGATTCTGTTCTAGGACTGGGAACACAGTATTCGCAAGACAGATAAATTCCTTACTCTCATGTATCATATATCTTAGTTGGGAAGGAAGGAGTTGTAAATAATGAAATAAATGAAAAAACACTCAGAGGTGATACATGCTATGTTGAAATGAAACAAGGTAATGTGATCAAGACCTCTATTGTCAGCAGTCAGAGCCTTCTCAGTTGTTCCTACCTCCAAATTACCACCACTACTCTTCCTTCTAAATCTACATTGTTGAGGCGCTTCTTTCTCATGCATGTTCTCCACTTTGGCTGAGAGATGTAAACACCTTAAAGCATTTCCTCTTGTAGCAACACCACTTAAGAACAACAACACCCCCAAACAATATTGGGATTCCAAGCATCATGCCATGAAATCACAGTTTGTAGTCACAGAAATTAACAGAGATCTTACTTTAACCACACCTAAACCTATGTAGAACTTTGAAAGTCACTCTTTTATATACAGTACTCCAACACTTTTCAAATCGACATGTGTTCATTGAGCAATTACTACCTGAAAGTCTCTACATAGGACATAAAGTGATATAAGGGGGAAAAATGCCTATTGTCAAGAAAAATAATCCAGTTTGGGGAGAAAAGAAAGCAATAGAAAGTTAAATAACCAAAGAGACATAAATAACATTTTAAAATAACATTACAACACTACCAAATCAATTATCTGAATAGATCATTTCAAAAGAGAGAGTAACATGTCTAACTTGGGTAGCCAAGAAAGTTGACATTTGACAAACAGTGGATGAAAGAGTCCTTCAAGTGGGGACATAAGTATAAACAAGTGTCCAATGACATGTGAGTATAAGTACATTCCAAGTCGAGTGAGCAAAACTACTTGCCTGTAGAAGAATTCAAGGGAAGGGGTAGAAATGAGGCTACAAGGCAAATGACATTAGAATAGAAAGAAAAAGAACATGAATATAGTGAAAATATATATGCTGTGAAAATAAATAACAAAAATAAATAAATTCACCTTGGGATGTTTATGTTTTCCTACCATAGTGGGAAAGAAGGAAAAAAACTGAAAAGAAAACTAAGCAAGAAAAGGAAAGGAAACTAGGGGAACATATTTTAGGAAATGGTTGTGTATCATAAGGCAGATTATTGTGTTTTTATGAAATGGTCATCGTGCAGACTTTGTAGCAACCTTGGGAAAGGTGCTGATGTGTTAAATGAACAAATCAGAAACTGCTATAGTTCTCTATCAATTAAAAATAGGTCTGTATGCATGTTAATGAAGAATCTATATACAAAGGCTATTAAGAAAGGGCTAAGGGAAGGTTGGGCAATCCTACTTCCGTAGTGATACTGCCTCGGAAACCCAAGGAGGGGTCGCTATGAGTCGGGGCCGACTCGACGGCACATAACAAC
>NW_006921901.1:608814-612806 GCF_000298275.1 Orycteropus afer afer | reverse complement strand
AAGGATGTCATGCTTGGTAGGGTGGAGGGTCGACGAAAGAGGGGGAGGCCTTCAACGAGATGGATTGATACGGTGGCTGCGATGATGGGCTCAAGCATAGCAGGGATTGTGGGGCTGGCGCGGGATCGGGCAGTTTCGTTCTGCTGTGCATGGGGTCGCTATGAGTCGGAAACAACTCGACGGCACTTAACAACAACAACAAAGACAATAATGTAGGAGCTCTGGTGGAGCAGTGGTTAAAGCAGTCAGCTGCTAACCAAAAGATCCGTGTTCGAACCCACTAGCCCTCCCCAGGAGAAAGATAAGGCTTCCGAAAAAAATTTATAGTTTTGGAAACCCTATAGGGCAGTTCTACTTTGTCCTATAGGGTTGCTATGAGTTGGAACTGATTTCATGGCAGTGAGTTTGGTGTGGTTTGAGTTTTCATCATATTCTAGGTAGTATCTTAGCAAATGTATGGCCAGAAAGATGGACATGGACACATGTATTTACATGTGCTGCAAAAATATCCAAGGATTTTAATAAAGCATACAGGGGGCAAAGTTATGAAATCTCCTAGTCATAACCAAGCATCTTGAGGGGATGCATCACTGGGCATGGGGCTCAGGACCACAGTCTCAGGGAACACTATGGCATAACATAATCCACAAAGAAAACGTGCTACATCCTACTTTGGTGAGTAGTGACTGGGGTCTTAAAAGCTTGTGAGCAACCATCTAAGGTGAGACTTTTGCTCTCTCCCAGTCTGGAATAGAGGAGTGAAAAAAAAATCAAAGACTCAAGGAAACAATTAGTCTAAAGGACTAACCGATCACATGAACCTCAGCCCCCATGACCCTGAGACCAGAAGAACTAACTGGTACTGGGCTACCACTGCTGACTGCTCTGAAAGGGATCACAATAGAAGGTAGTAAATAGAGTAAATGTGGACCAAAACTCAAAATCATTAAAAAAAAAAAAAGAGAGAGAGAGAGAGAGAGAGGGAGAGACTAGGTTTACTGGTCAGATGAAGACTGGTAGAACCCTTGAGATCATGGCCCTTAGACACCTTCAAGCTGGGAACTGAACTCAATCCCCATGGCTCAACTCTCAGCCAACCGACAGACAGGCCTGTAGGATGAACAGTAATACCAGGAAGGTATGCACCCATTAGAACAATCGTCCATATGAGATCAAGAGGGCAGTATTTGCCGAGAGATAGAGCAAGGAAGGTGGAAGGGAATAGGAAGAAAGGATGAAGGGAAGAAGTGGGTGCAAAGAGGAAGAGAAAAGAATGCTATTGCATTGTGGGGACAATAGTGAATGTCACAAAACCGAATGTGGATGGATTGTTGAATGGAAAACCAAGTTGCTCTATAAACTTTCACCCAAATCACAATACCAAAAACAAATGGTTGGAAAAAAAAGTTGCTGAATGGATATTGGCTATGCATGTGTTTGAGCATAGTATCAGTGTAATGATTTGCCTATGTTTTATAATTATACCTTATACAAGATTTGTGTGTGTGTGTGTGTGTGTGTGTGTATGTCCGCCCCCCTCCCCCAGGATCTCTGGTAGCATGGTGCCTAAAGCATTTGACTGCTAACCAGAAGGCTGGCGTTCAAAATGACCAGCCACTCCTCACAAGGAAGGTTGGGCAATCTGCTTCCATAGTGATACTGCCTCGGAAACCCAAGGAGGAATCACTATGAGTTAGGTCTGACTAGACGGCACATAACAACAACAACATTTTTTTTTTTCCATGTAAAAATCAAGGGGCAGGCAGCTCAAGGCTGGAATGGCAATTCCTGGGTCATCAGCAACCTGGGCTGTTTTCAGCTTTCCCCTGTATCAACTCTTGAGTGGAGTGCACCTTTTGTCTTCACAGTTTAAGATGGCAATTCAGCAAAACATCCACCTTCCAAGCACCTAGATGGAGAGAGGAGGAAGGAGGGAAAAGAAAAGGGGTATTCTGCTCCCAAAAATATCACTTCTGAGAAGTTGTCTTCTACCCCTTCGTATCTCACTATCCAAAACATAGTCATATGGCCACATCTAGCTATAAGGTGTTGGTGGTTGTTGTTGTTGTTAAGTGCCATTGAGTCGGATCCGACTCATAGCGACCCCTCCTTGGGTTTCCGAGTAGTTACTGAAATTGGAAACAATATCCTTGTGGTAACATTAATCTGCATTGCAATGGTGTTTTTCTCTAGGAGGATGCTTCAGTAATATTTTTATTCAATTTCACAAAAAAATATATATTTTTTAAATTATTTTTTTTCCTGAATAGTTTCATGCCTGGGAGCTCTGGTAGCATAGTGGCTAAGGCACTTGACTGCTAACCAGACGGCTGGCGGTTCAAACCCACTAGCCACTCCTCGGAAGGAAGGTTGGGCAATCCTACTTCCGTAGTGATACTGCCTCGGAAACCCAAGGAGGGGTCGCTATGAGTCAGGTCTGACTCGACGGCACATAACAACAACAACAAGTTTCATGCCTAGATGAAAATCTGGGGGATATTCTCATTTGAAAAAAAGGGGGGTGGGGATCTTATGATACAAGTAGACTTTGAGCTACAATCATGGCTTACCTAATTGAAGATTATTCCAAGGTCCCAAAAGCAAACTAATAAGAGTTATAAAGACCAAATTCATATCTCATGAAATTTGTTTCGCTTACTGATTAAGGAGGGGAAAAATTATTTTAGGTTTCTGCTCTGTAATCAGCATTGTCCTGAAAGTTTATGTACAAAATATATATGTAATATTATCCCTGCCCTGAAGGAGTAGCCACACTAATCGGGAAGACAAGACATGAATCACTGAAGAAAAAGTCAAGGTAGCACATAATCAGTTTTGTAAAAGGATGTTACAATGGTAGACCTGGAAACAATTGGTTATATGGACACCTGTTTTTCAACATCAAGGAATCGTCCATTCCCTATGCCCCTAACTCCTAGAACGCTCTTCCATTCCATCCTTGATGGCTGGCTGCTTCCCATCCTTCAAAACAAGCCTCCAATGTAACCTCCTTAGGGCGATGCTATCGCATCTAAAGTAGGACCTTTCCCAGGAATGCTCTAGTTCCTTGAGGGCAGACTTTGTCTTACTAATCATTGTGTCCTGGGGACCTAGAATGGTGCATGGCACATGGTAAACATTCATTAATATTTGTTAAATGAAAGAATACATATATGAATAAAGGGCCTCTCTGGAGAAAAACCCCATTGAAATGCAAATTAATGTTCCCACAAGGATATTGTTTCCAATGTCAGCCGCTGTTCAAAGATAGTCTTTCTTACCCTTCTTCAGTCAGATCCGTCCACTAGGCCACTCAGCTGCAATTCCAAACCATCTTTTCTCCTTCAGGGCCCCAAACTTTACTTCCTACTTCTTGGAAATAAATAAATGGGAGCCCTCAGTCAGGGACCTCTTCATCTTCCTGGCCTGGAGCCTCCAAATATGGCCCTGTGCTCTGCCACTTCTAAACACAGATGTAAACAAAATTGCCCTCACATGCTGCATTCCTCAAGCACTGTCTCTCCCATCCTTCAACCAAGCTTCTCAAAGTAGCTCACAGTCAACATCTCTCTTTCCTCACTTCCCATTAACAACTCACCCAGAGGGACCATGTACTGACTTGAGTTTTCATCCCACCAACCACATAACCATCAGGAAAGGCAACAGTGTTTCCAAATTGCCAAGTTAATAAATGTAGCCCATTCTTACTAGATCCCTACACCTGGGCATTAGTCATTTTCTCCTCCCTTGGCTTCTATGACACTCCCTTCTTGTTCTCTTTTCTTCTGACCTTTTCCTCCCAGTCTCCTTTCCTAACTCTTCTCTCTGTCCACCCCCATCACTCTGATGTTAACCCAATGTCTTGTTCTAGGCTGTCTTCTCTTCTTCTGCATGTTCTCTACAGGCAACCTCACCTGTATTTTTATAATTCCTAAATATCTTTAGCCTACAAGTTTCATAGATATTATGTGTATATATATATGTATATATAT
>NW_006921901.1:605045-608714 GCF_000298275.1 Orycteropus afer afer | reverse complement strand
CTTCCGTAGTGATACTGCCTCGGAAACCCAAGGAGGGGTCGCTATGAGTCGGGGCCGACTCGACGGCACATAACAACAACAACAACAAGGGGAAACAACAAGGAATGGTGAGGCACCACTGGGCTAGCATCAGTGAAGAGCCATAATCACCCTAGGCTTGAAGGGTCAAGGTGAGGGAGTAACTGTGCAAACCTGCACAGAAAGGAAGGGTGTGAGTCACAGTAGGAGCTGTACACTTAGCTACAGTACACAATGCAGCCACTGTCTACCGACGAACCAGCAGGAAGAATGCCTGGAGAGTAAGTACCCTGACTTCTCTCTCCTCTTACTCTCTGATTTCTTAATGATGCCTCCCCTTGACTGTCACCAGGGAGAAGCCAGCCAGGTAGGAATCCTGAATAATACAGTCCATAGAGGTCAACCTCAGCCTCCCAGACACAGAATGGAGAAAGTAGAGAAGGGTGGAGAATGGATCTACCTGGAAGAACAAATGTTCATGTGTGTGTGTGTGTGTGTGCACACGTGTATGTATTGTTTCACAGGTGAAATAGAAGAAAGTCATCAAATCAATTAGTAAAAGACTACAGCAGGGCTATATTATGATTTTCGTGTGTCCTAGGCACTTTTGTTTTAGTGGAGCCCCTTCCTCTATTAAAGGAGCTCTGGTGGCATAGTGCCTAAGGCTTTGACTGCTAACCAGAAGGCTGGTGGTTCAAACCCACCAGCCACTCCTCAGAAGGAAGGTTGGGCATTCTACTTCCATAGTGATACTGCCTCAGAAACCCAAGGAGGGGTCACTATGTGAGTCAGATCCGACTCCATGGCAGTGGTGACATTTTGTTTGTTTATTATTAAATAAACAATTTAAGTGTTTCGTTCTGCTGTGCATGGGGTCGCTATGAGTCAGAAACGACTCGACGGCACTTAACAACAACAACAACAACAAACAATTTAAAATTTCTATTTTAAGATTGCATTGGTGTAAAGACAAATAAAATCCAGGCCAAATTACATTCATTTTTTTCTTCTGATTTTAAAAGAAATTAAAATATTTTCACAGGCCCCTGATGGTATCCTGGCCTTCGGCACTCTACCAACTGCACCTAACAGATAAGTGGGTCCTGGGCTGCAGAATACCAGAGAAGAGATGGTAAGAGCTGAACTGATTGGGGAATTAAATGATGCCGTCAGTCAGCATCTGGCAGAAAACAGAAAGGACACTCAAGATAATTCAAGGAGAGTTTATTTACAAAGGGACTCTGTCATCTGTAGGCAGTGAGTAGGGATATTACAAGCTCGTAGTAACCCATGGCTAGAAAAGCAAGAGTGTGTTTACTATCCCCAGGCCTGAAGGCAGGAGGAGAGAGCAATTGCCAGAGCCTTGAAAAAGAGTGGTAAAGAGAAGGTCTCCTTAGGAGGAACAGTGGCCTCAGGTGAGGAACACCCCCAACCTGAGAAAACCTTATGGAGGAATCCACTAGAATGAGTAATACCCTAACCTCACTGTCCTCCCTTTCTCCCCAGTGACTGAGACCAACGAGAAGCAAAAGTGGGGGAAAACCTCTAGGACTGCTCATACGCAGGACAGAAAACTGAGTGAAGAGTGGAAGATTAGCAGGAAGTGCTCTAACAGAGGTGACCTCTTTAGTATGGGCTTGCACTAAGCTCAGCAGTGGTTCTCAGCATCAGAACCACCCGAAGAGTTTGTTAACCCAGATTGTCAGGCACCATTCCCAGAGTTTATGATCCTGTGAGTCTGGGGCATATCCAAGAATCTGCATTTCTAACAAGATGATGCTGCTGATGCTACGGGTGAGGGATCAGACTTTGAGAACCACTGTCCTGGAGTTTTCTTCTGCTCTAAATGCTATAGTTTTTTCACTGTGTCTGGAACGTCTTAAAAAGTGCTTAGTTATACAGTATGTACTGAACAAATATCCATTGAATTAGTAAATGAGCAATTAACTTAAAACCTTAACTAAAGCAAATTCTCCATGACTCAATTAATCATCTATAAAGCACTCAACAATCCATGGCATACGTTGGGGTGGAGTCTAAATTATAACAGATCTGTTCTGACAGGCACCTTCTAAGTAAGAGTACTGTTCTAAGCCACTTCAAATCTTCTTCCATGTCATAGGTGCCTATTTGCTATGCTAACATGATGCTTCAAATGTTTTAGTCAGTGTGAACAGAATAGTGAATGACTCCATCATCAGTGTTTCTATTGCATATTATATATAATCATTCATCCATCAGACATTAAGTTACAGAGCTAAGGATCATTTGGAATGCCAGTCTCTGGGAAAAAAAAAAAAAAATGGGTGACATCTTCTCTAAGGGCCTTCAGTTTGATGGGAAGGAAATAGATATATACACAGAAAAGTGCATTGTGGTAAATATCATCTTAGGAGTACAAATGGCAGGCTAGGAGCAGGAAGGAGAAAAGAGGTAATCTGCCTAGGGGTTTCAGGGAAAGCTTCATAGAAGAAGTGATTTTAAGATGGGTATTAAAGGATGAATAGAAGCTTTTCAGATTCGTAAGTGGGTGAAGAGTGTTCCAATCAAAAGTCTAGATTTGTGCAGACGTGTGGTGTTTGGAAATTAGTGAGGAGTTAAGTGTAAATTACTACATAGAAAATCAGGAATCATTGGCTGGATACTGACAAGGGATAGGCTAGAGAGGTAGGTTATATGTGTTTTTGTTAGCGCCCATCAAGTCAACACCTGACTCATGGCAACGCCATGTGTTACAGCGTAGAACAGCTCCATGGTGTTTTCTTGGTTGTTATCTTTACAGAAGGAGCTCTAGTGGTGAGTGATTAGAGCATTTGGCTGCTAACCAAAAGATCAGCATTTTGAACTTACCAGTTGTTCTGCTGGAGAAAGATGAGAAAATCTGCTTCCATAAAGATTTACAGCCTTAGAAACCCTCTGAGGCAGTTGTGCTCTGTCCTACAGGGTCACTATGAGTTGGAATTAATTTGATGGCAGTGGGTTTTTTAATCTTTATCAAAACAGTTTGCCAAGTGTTTCTTCCATGGATCTGCTGGGTGGGTCTGAATGGCCAACATTTAGGTTAGCAACTGATCACAAACTGCTTGGCCACCCAGTCTCCTAGATTATATGTAGAGCTAGGTTCTATACAGTCCTGAGAACAGACTCAGAAGACTCAGTTCATTGGTCTTCTCCTCCAGGAAGCTTTCCATAACCTCTGAGGCAGGATTAAAAGACCTCTACATAACTTTTATGTCAGCTGCAGGGATCCAGGTGAGGAGAGAGAACCCAGGCACACCCAAAGCAGCAGGTAGGAGAGTGGGAGAAAGGGGATTAAAAGGCCCTGGAACCGGGACAGAGGAGGAGTCAGCCACAGGGACCCAGGTAAGGGTGGTAGGAGAGGTTTCCAACAGGGAGACAAACTGTTTGTGCTCCCATGGTGATGTGTTGAAGTGAGTTTTGAGGCTCAGCCACTGGTGTTTCAAACCCAGTGGGATGCACATGGTGCACAGGTATCAGCCCAGCTTATAGACTGAGACAGACTAGGAAGAAGGAGGAGCCCATCCACTTCTCAAATAATTGGCCAGGGAAAACCTTATGAATAGCAAAGAAACACTGTCTGATACATTACCATGCAACTTTATGAATAGTCCAGTTAGGTTAGAAGGCTCT
>NW_006921901.1:548985-596500 GCF_000298275.1 Orycteropus afer afer | reverse complement strand
ATATATATGTATATATATGTATATATATATATATATACATATATATATATATACATATATATATATACATATATATATACACATATATATATTTGACATCTGTGCCTGGATATCCTATAACACCTCTAACTCATGATGTCCTAAATTAAACCATTACCCATTATACTTATACTTATCCCCAACCTGTGTTCCTTCTTCTCTATTTTCTATTTTGATGAATGGCATCACCATCTACTCAGGTACCCAAACCAGAAAACTTAGTGCTCCTCTCCCACACCAGCTGCATTCAATATTTCATTAAATCCTTTACCCTCTTTCTCTTAAATACCATTTCCCTCGCTCTACTACCAGATCTTCATCAGCCCTCAAAGTAGGATTTATCCTACTCATCCTTGTGTATTCAGGGATAGCCAAGTGACCAAAAAGGGGGAAAGGAAGGTTGTATAAGATTATTTTGATAATGGATTTTAAATGTATTCATTCACTCAACATGTGTATTTAGCACTTAACATGTATCAGAAGCATTTATAATTTACTTAAATTATCACCAGTTTTGTAAATGAATTTTCTTCATTTTGCTGGCTGCCAATAGCAGCCATATGTAAAAGTCTGTAAAAATCCAAACTCCAGGCTTCCCAACTTAAAATTGTTACTAACGAACACTATTGTTACCTTTTACAGTGAGGCTGGGGACACAGCCAACAATCAGAAACCGTTCATGGAAATGTTCAGCGAAAATTCTGACTTTAACACTAGTGCGTTGCATTGTTTAATCAGAAAGGAAATCTCGAAACATACCTGATCCTGCAAAGTAATTCTGTCCACAAAATGGGCAATGGGAGAGATTTCCTATTTTGTTCAATGGGCAATGGGAGAGATTTCCTATTTTGTTCACCAACCCGTAATTTGGTAGGAGGGGTTTGGGCTATTTTAATTAATTGTTGCAAATTAAATATTTCAACAACTTGAAGTGAGCCCTTAATAGAATGGAAAAAAATATATACATAGCTCCCCTCTGCTAAGACTGCAATTGATGGTAGAATTCCTACTGTCTAATCTATAAAAATAAAACCCGAGTTTTCAGCTAATTCTGTTTTCTCAAACACAAAAAAACAGTGCAACCCCAGTTAGATGCTTTAACACGCATGTTAATTTTCACTCACAGCTGTGGCAATTAGAAAGTGTACTTAATGGAGTGTCATGTTAATTGTTTTCAGAGTTAACCAATTTCTCTATTTAATTGTCAATTGATTAACCTATTGAAATGTTAAATGACTCAGTTTCCTCCCAGAGTAAACAGCCGTGGCAGCATATGGTAGCCTCATCAGCTAAAGGGAGCACTCATTTGCTTGGATTCAATGTGCTGGTATTTTTCTACACCTCCCCAAGCTTTTAATTAGATGAGGCAATGTTACATGCATTTGTCTGCTGGAAGGGTTATCAGTGCCGTAGCTGACCTGCCAAGGCAAGGTTGAGCCTAGAAGCTTTAATAGAAATGGTTTTCGGCTATGACTGTTGTACGTGACTCATTGTGATGATAATTAACTCGAGACCAATTTCCTAGGCGTGTACGTGTGTGTATCTTTCCTGTAGCTTTAACTACGCAATGAGATGTTTCTTCTGTCATATATGCACTTATTAAGTGCTCAGTGGATTCTAATATGTATGCAAATAGTCAAGAATTTCTTTGGGCTAATAGTAAACGACTCAGATTTTGGTGCCATTAAATAAGTACAAAGATCGTTGCCTATAGCACATTTTGCAGAGGAAAAAGATCTGATCCCATTGGTGAAATCTTGCTCCTTTATTTTCCTGGTATCTCATCCCAAAGGATCTTTACAGCTAGAAAATAAAAATGACTTTATACTTTAAGACGTGTATGAGGCCCTTGTGAGTTGAGAGAGAGAGAGACAGACTTGGATTTGCAACCATTTTTCCAATGTTCCCATTAAAGATGACTATGTTTGAGTAACCAAACATAAGGCCCCAGTGGTGAGCTACCACTTCAATTTTCTCGTGTCTTGCTCACTGCTGTCTGACTCTGGGTACGTGTGTTGCTTGCATGTGTGTTTTTACAGTACCACACTATTGTTTAATTACCGGACAATCCGCCACAACTGAGCCAGTATTATCATCCTTGATAATGTTGATGGCAGGCAACTGAGACAAAATGATTACAAACCCATGTTGTGTTCAATAGTTCTTTAGAGGATTTCTCTCTTAATAGTTCTGGCTCATTCATGTCTGATTCAGCACATTTGTTCTTTAAAAAAGGCATAGCTTAGAAGAGTTTCAGGGTGGGTTAATAACTCAACTGAAAATGGCTGCTCGCATTGTAAAAGCTTGTTCCTGCAGTTGGTCGGGGCTTTCTTCAGTTTTGCTGCTCTGCAACTTCGGCCCAGTTGTTAAACAGCTTAAGTCCAGACATCTTTTCATTCTCTGAGCAGCGGATTGAAATAAAAATGCATATAAGTGGCGACCGACTGGCGCTGGCCTAACAATAGCCTGTAACATTATGCAAGGGTATTTACATAGGAATAAGGCCTTACGAAAGGAGATGGGGCAATTAATGGTGAGGGCCACACATATAAGGAAAGTTTGTCCAACCCTTTCCACAATAAAGACCTTTTGTAAAGTGCTATGGAAACTTGTGGGGGCCCCCAAAGAGATTAAGGGACTTTAGTGAGACTTTCATTTTTTTTTTTTTAATATATATTTGAAAAAAAAAAAAAAAACTGTATTTAATAAATGCATGGGGGAAAAATATGAATTATATGTTTTTTTTTTTTGCTCATTTCAGGTAGTTTCTCCAACCTTAAATAAAGACCGTGTTTTCATCCCTCCTCTCATGCTTTTCTGGTTTTTCAGTGATGTGCATTGAGGAGACAATCACTCTGAGATGGACAAGCTCCTTAGTCATCTTAGAAAATGAAAGTACCATCTTTGAGATATTAGGAAAGTTTTGCTATAGTTTCTATTTCAAGTAGTGTTCAAGCAATGGTTAGAAAAATGGCCCAGGGACTGAGCCTCAGGGGAAAATAATGGGGCCTCAGGATTTTCAGGAGTGTCAGGCTCGTACAATGAGAAGGAACAGCCACAAAAACATACCCCAGAAAATGCAGCAGGCGTGTCACAAAGAGATGTGACAGCATTAATTCAAACCTTGTCCTTCTTCAGGATCTATGTCGTCAAAGAACAAATACTAGTTCACATCAAATTTGAAAGTCAAATGCTTAAGTTATTTTCACCCCCATACTGTCCCAAAACTATTGAAATTGAATATGTTTGTTTTGTTTTGGAAATGGAAAGTCCTCCCACTGGACACCCATCCCAAGTCACCAACCTCAGCAGTAATAGGCCAGTGTGAGGTGGCGCTTTCCCGTTTTCATTCTTATCAGAGGTTCACCACCTACTTCTGCCCTTAGCCAGACAGCATTACTGTTGTTACTGCTTTTGGTAAGAATACATTTTTATAAAATATAACCAGCATTTTAAAAAATAAAAGACAAGAAATGTTAATCTTCGTATAACTCCAACCCTCTTCGCTACATGTTTTACAACTATCTAATTTAGGCAAAGCATTTCAGTTGCTATTTTCCTTTATTTATTTCTTTTTTTAACCTCACTCAGGGACGTTTTCTAGAAAAACCTAACTTTAGCAGGGAGTTCTCAAGCTCTGTTTGCCCGTACAAGTGAACAGTCTCCTACTTCTGAAGTTGTTTTTTATCCTATGTTCTCATTTCTGGTTGGTTCAGGAAGTGGGTGCACATACAGGATGAGTGAAATAAAATCTTATTACGATAACGCATAAGCCTTGAGTGCTTGTGTGTATGTGTGTGGTGTACAGAGAAAGCGAGTTCAGCCACAGCCGTGTCAAGCAGGCAGAAATCAATGGCTCATTCAGGACTATTGATCAGCACTAAATTAATTAGACTCCAAGGCTTATGGCAGTTGATAAGACAACTTGTTAATTTAGTCAATGATAGTGTTTTCCCTAAAGCAGCAAATACCCTCTTCTTTAGAAAAGGCATTTCTAAAGCTTGCTGACAGTTCTTTTTTATTATTTTCCTTTTTTTTTTTTTCCTGAGGAGGGATTCGTTAGGGATTCACGGGGGAGGGGGGAGTGTGGAGGAGTGAGGTGAGATCAATAGGCCAGGAGATGCTGTAAAAATGTATATACTAGAAATCAAACTGGAATATTCATAAACCCACTCCCATATTTGTTCTGTTGCCTAATGTAGTTTCAGGATGAAAAGAATGCAGCCAGATTATAACCTGGAACTTGGATTTCCTCTGGGGCTTTGGCCAATGTAAGGCCATTCTAGCCCTGCAAGGATGTTCATTTGGAAGGGAGCTACTTCCTGAAAGTGCATTTAGAATTGACTGATAGAGATTGCTTTTGCTTTTCATTTGAACGTGCAACAGTGATGGTCATAGTCAATAACAAAGACTCTGGCCCTGTCAGTTATGCAAACTGTGAATGGAATGAAGGTATCCCAGAATGCCCTGAACATGGGGCAGTACTTCCTGCTGTCTTGGAAGGACAAAAGGACAAAGCCTGGGAGTGTAGGGGTCCCACCAACAGCTCTTGGAGGCAACAGCCTGCTATCAGCAGTACTCCAACCCTCTGAGAATGCTAATAAGCTAGTGAAGAGCTCAGCTTTCTTGCCATAATTCTATAGTGTGGTTGAGGACCCCATAGTGCTCACTAAATAAAGACAACTAATTGAGAATTTTTTGCACATTTTGCCCAGGGGACGTGTTGTTCATTCGATTCTTTGGGGAGAATGTACCCCTACTGACAAGAGGCGCTGATTGTTTTGGCAGCCTCATGTTACTCTTCCCCGGGACTGAGATTGACTTTTAAAGTATGACAAAAATGTTTGATTTTCATTTTTTTTTTTTAATTATGTTGCTGAGAATTATTTTAGATCTCAAAGCATCAGAGTTCTAGTGTTCATCTTGAAAAAGGAAGAAAGAAAATTCCTGGCAGAGTTTTTTGAATTAAAGTCTTGGTTGTTTTTTTTTTTTTTTTTTTTTTCTTAAATTGTATTTTCTGTGGTGAGGCCTACATTTTTGTGTCTGCAGGTGACACGTTGATTGAAACTAAAATTAATAAATCAGCTGAAAAGCTCACACCTACAGCTCACAGCAGGGCCTGGAAAACACGTTTATAAAGGGAGCTTTATGCCCTCATATAAAGAAGGAATAAATTACAGAAGCACTTGTTGCCCTGGGACTTGATTTTGCTTTGCAATCTGGTATCTTATTTTTGGAGGCTTATTGTTAATCAACAGGTTCCTGGTTGCTCTAGCAGGTGACTTTGTTATTAATCTTTTATTTGACCATTACAGCATATTAATGAAGGAGGCTTCTAGATGGAGCTCTATCTTCTGACCAAGGAATTAGTTTAAAAGGTGCACTTTTTACTCATTGGCTTGCAGTTAGCCACATTGAGGACCAAACGCAAAGTAGCATTTCCTATAGCGTGTGTAGTATTAAGGAGTGTTTTACTAACATATGTGTCTTACTGTGCTTTTCTTTTCTCCTACACTTATTTCTTTCACCATGGAGGGCGATTATGGAACTTACCAGTCTCTGTTCATTTTTTTTTTTTAACAAAATAACGAAATTATATGTAAATAACAAAATGATATCCTTTCTTATTAATGTGCATGTTCATTTTAATCAAACAATGTCAACATTCTTTGAAGGTATGTTTGGAATTAAAATGTATGATTTTGGAAAGCCAGAGGTTCAACATTTCTCCCCGGATCTAGATTAATAAATGTCATTACAAGTGCAGGAATGTAACCATCCACATTTCCCTCCAGAGTCTGGGGTAATTGGAAATGTTTAAGCTTGACAAAAGAAGGAAGCAAATATACCTATGGGGGTAGTTTAGAAATATAAAGAAGAACCGAGGATTTAAGTCTTAAATTTGTAATTACAAGGATCTCTGAAGCACATAATGGCACCAAACAGCCCCGACAACCCCATGTATGGGAAGAGCTGCTTTGTAGCAATTTGCAAATATTTCAAAGAACATCCTCTGGCATTATTATTATTGTTCATTTCCTTTCAAATCTTCAGGGCAACTCGGTCCACATCTTGAGCACACATGCTTTCTTTTTTTCTGAACCTGAGAAATGTCAATCTTGTATTTTTCATATATATAACTTTGTAAAATTAAGGGTTTGGGTCATCTGAGGCACATTTGATTGTCATTGTCTACCTCACCTTTTCACACTAAGACCTGAATTGTCTTCATTCCATGGACTAATATCAATACCATCATCTCCTTCAGTAAGGAATTTTCTGGTTAGGTTTCATGAGAGAAGGAGGTAAGTTAAAAGAATTACTAGAAAAGGTGAAAGCTAGTCACAGGAACGCATGAGAGTAACATTAACAGAACCTTCAGATTTAACATTATTTGTGAAATGTTTATCCTTAAGCTTTTTGGGTTAGTGTTCAACTTAAACGAAAATGTGATTAAAAATGCATAATGCATGTTAACAAAGAAAAAAAAAACATTAAGGTTATCCTATGGTTGTAATATTAGACACTCCCAAGGTAATTAGAAAAACTGGTATTCTCTTAAAAGGGTTATGCAAGTTACTAGCTTAAATGTCCAATTAGGATTATTCTACCAAGTAGATTGTTCTATAGGGGGAGAAAAATCTTCAACTGCTCCAAAACCAATATTGTTGCCTGGAATCTGGAATCTATGAAGTATTCTAGGTTTTTTGTTCAGCCCAGTAACCTAGGAGACCTTTCACCGGGGTCACACCCACCTGCCTCCAACACCAAAACAAAAATAGTTGAGTCAGGAGTTGTCTTTAGAGCTGAGGAAGAAATCTGTTCTATCCTGCACAGATCCAAAGTTTATGCACCAGTGGCATTGGAGTTATGGATGACATAAAACCAACCATTTTAGGTCTCCATGTACCATGGAAGAGTTGTGTGTGGAGTGGGGGGCCAAAATCTTGTTAAGTGAGAATTAGAAGAAGCATCATATTAAAATAAATTAAGCAAGTGGCTAGTATATTATAGGAACTGTCATGAAATAATCTGGATGATTGCAATATAAGATTCTGGAAAACAAAGTTGCAAACATGTTCCAAATTATTGCGGAGTGTACCTGTTCTAGCATGTGTTTACAAAGGAGGACAGTTACTCTTGAAAAACTTTTCCCCTCCCTAGTTCTGTTGGAACAATGTCCTATTGCATATATGTCTGTGCATGGTCCTATGCAGTTTTGTTTGTTTGTTTATTTGTTTGTTTTAAGGAAAAGCAGCCCTCCATTTGTTTGTTATTTTCCCCTCATGGTTTTAAAGAACCCAAACCCAGACTTGCAGCACTGAACCAGGGGGTGGAAATAGGCTCTTGTGTTTAGTCCAGCAGGCAGCCAGGCAGTGACAGAGGCTCTGGGGCTTGGACTGCTGCTGCCGCTCAGGCTATCAGAACAGCAGTTGGGGCTGGGCACATTTCACTCCCTCCTTACGTATTTCCTCTCCATCCACTTCTGATACCAACCTCTCAGCCGCTGCTGCTGCCACCGCCCATTCCTCCAGCCTTCTGCAGCGACTCCAGTAGCAGCAGCGGCGGCAGTTGTGAAAAGCACAACTGGAAGAGGGCTCCCATTGGCTTTTAAAATGGGTATGCACAGCATCCAAATCATGCAACGTCCCACTTCATAGACATATAGTAGCCATTAAGCAATACATACATATCTTCCAGCCAGGGAAATTTTCAGTCCTTTTTGTCTTTCCAGAGCTTAGCAAGATCAGACACATTCTGCAGCGTATACACAGATTTCACCTCTTGTTGTTTCTCTAATGATCATTTACTTAATTTGACAGAGGTTTTCATTTCCAATCCTCCTTTTGTTTTCTTTCACATCCACTAGAAAGTCTTCAGGGAAAAATTAGTGTTAGTAGATTCAAGGAGGCATTAGCAACATGAAATGGTAACTGGCCACAATGGGGTGAATCTCAGTGCTCTACAATTACCTCATCCTCCTACCACCCCACTCTGTCCAGCTTCTATACAGGAAGCACATCTGCCAGTCTCACAAGAAAGCATGTATTTTAGTAGGTAAGGATTTTCCTTTCTCTTTTCAAGAATTAAAAACAATTAGCTGTTATTAAACACTTGTGCACAGAACTTTCTCATAGCCTAATGCCCCCCTCCTGCCAAAAGCACTTTTAAAAAGTTTTATGCTATGGGACAAGAGAAAATACCTTGGGACTCTCCCATCAAATTGCCCAACAAGGCTCCCTAAATTAAGTGCCTTTCCAGCCTGGGAGTGGGGAGCAGAGGGGTGAAGGCCTATATTATTATTATATATTATTTGCCTTCAAGGCAATTCTGCCTCTGCCGTGATGTGTGCAGGGTAGAACCATTCCATAGGTAAGCAGATCTCCAGGCCTGTCTTACAAGGTGCCTCTTTTACCATCAACCTTATATTGAAGAGCCAAACTCACTGCCATCAAGTCTACTCTAACTTATAGTGATCCCCGTTGAGTTTTCGAGGCAGTAAATCTTTACAGAAGTAGGTTGTTCCATCTGTCTTCTGTGGAGTGTCTGGTGGGTTTGAACCACCAACTTTCGGACTAGCAGTCAAATGCCTCAGGCACTTTATGCCACCAGAGCTCCTTTGTAGCTAGTAATGGAGTGCTTAACCATTTGCGTAGGACTCAGGAACACAGGGGCAGACCGCAGATGGATTTCCAGGGAACAGGTGATGGTAGCCAAAGTTCTTAATCATTGTCAACTCAACGTGAATCTGCTACTGGATGACCTAACATGTGACAACATATGCCATTAGCAGCCCACCCCACCCTCCAAAAACAAAGTGAATTCTGGTCCCTCTCTTGCCTCCAACCAGCTGAAGTTTTAGTGGGCGGGAGCAGCATCAGAGAAGCCTGATTTACCCCTCATATTCGAGTTTCCCCTGCTCCCTCCAGCACCATTCACGTCCTTAAGCCTCAGCTACTGTGTAACCCACCCACTTGACTCCCTTTCACTTTGCCAGGGCCAGGAAAATCACACTAAGGGGAAGGAGGGGCAGCCCTTCAACTTCCAGAGGTCTGTGCTTGGTTAATCTAGTTTTGTCTTTCCTGATGACTCACAGTACCTTTCTCTAGGACAGCTATCCATTACGCCATATTAACAACCAATTGTTCACCTTCAACTGAAATAGGAAGTTTAGTTTTAAGACAATCAGGGTCTGGTCTCTATTCAGAGGTTATCACTGGAGCTTGTTAGGTCACTGACAAATCTTTCTTTTCCTGTCCATTTGGATTAAAGCTGGGAATCTACACATCCTACCTGCCCTAACTTGAGTCCTTGTTTTACTTCACAGGCTGAATCTGTTCTAACCACAGAGAATCTCCCACAGGGATTCCTCAGAGGTCAAATAACGAGAGCAGTTCATTTGAGTTTGTGTCTTGGCCTCAATCTGGATACTCTGAATTTGAAGATCTGCGCTAACATTTTCAAGAAGTGTAAGTCCATCAACGGTTGAAGAGAAGGTCTTCATTATGTCATCTAAAGTCTTTGCTCCTTGTTAGAAAAGCAGGCTTCCAGCCCCACTCCAAGGCCTACTTAACCAGAATCTGCATTTTAACAAGATTCCCCAGGTGATTCATACGCAAATTTCTTAATTCACTTGGGGGAGCTTTTGAGAAGGCAGAGATACAAAGTACTCTTCTGGATTCTTAAAGAAGCCCAGATGGTGTAGTGGTTAAGGTACTCGGCTGCAAATGGAAAGGTTGGTGGTTCGAACTCACTGGCCTCTCCTCAGGAGAGCAATGTGGCACTCTGCATTCATAAATATTTGCAGCCTTGGAAACCCTATAGGGCAGTTCTATGTGTCCAGTAGGTCATTATGAGTTGGAATTGACTTGGTAGTGGGTGTGGGGTTTGGGTGGATTCTTGACATTAATTTTCCGTCTTCTACTCATCATCCCTAGTCAGTCCAGGAGAGTATGGAGTTTGAGTTGGAGGGTAAAGGGAGGAAAGAAAAATAGAAAGTCAGGAACATTTTCATTATTACCCAATTTTCTAAGACATACACTATTTTAAAGGTATTAGGCCCCTAGTCCTCTTGGTAATAATGTAGAATTTTATCTGACTCTGCTCCTCTCCTTTGTTTTGCCAAATCACTCTGATTTTTTTTTTTTTTTTTTAAACCAGATTGGCTTTCTCTCTTCAGTAATCCAGTTGTTGAACCCTGATTGCTATTTTTACTTAAGATCGATTTCTATGTAAGCTTCATTCTGGACAACTTTATGGTGTTGCTGAGCTGATAGAGGAACTTCTGGAGGTATGTTCCTGGTCCCTGCTACTTAGGATGCCCCTTTCAAAAGTTGAGCTATTCTTCATCTAATACCTAACCACCCCACCTCCGTGTCCCCTGATGTGCTGTGAGCAGGGACAGTAAACTCAAGGAGAGCATGGTCCTCAAGGGCAGGGAGACCTGAATTTACAACCTAGTTCCTCCATAAATAATGTCTGTGACCTTTGGCAAGTGATTTAACATTTCTCAGGTTGTGGCTGCTGTTCTGTGAATAGGAGATAATAACCAGAAGAGTTGTTAGGCTGAGTAAGCAGGTAACATTTCAAAAATGCCTAGTGCAAAGTTGGAGTTGGTCATGGGGAGTTCCCTTCCCCTTTGTGCCTTCCTGGCAAGGCCTCAGAAAAGCTAGTCAAAAAGGAAGCCATCTCAACTGCAAGAGCATAGGCCCTCCCACTTTGAAGTGAGTTATTTTGAGGTAGGTGAGAATCCATGCTCCTTGAGTTGATAATTATAATAGTGCCCTTTTATTAAACACCTACAATGTGCTTGTGATACTTGGCAAGTTCTTTAACCATCCTGAACCACTGGTTCCTGCTCTGTATAATGGGCATTGCAATGCCCATTATACAATGGATTGTTGTGGGTGGTGAAAGGAGCTGCTTGGCATTCAGTGTTTCATTGAATCCCCCCAACAACCCGGTGAAATAGATTTTGTTTGCCCCCATTTTATAGCAGAGGAAACTGAGGTTTGGAGAGTTCAGGTAACTCATTCAGGGTTATACAGCTGATAAGTGGCAGAGCCAAATTTGAACCTGGGCCCTTTCTAATCCAAAATTTACGTGTTTTCCATTGTCTCTCCTGTGCTTTAGGGAGAGATTGATAAATAAAAGGAAAATGGGAAATACTTTAGTCTGTTATTTCTGATCCTTAAAAACATTTCAGTTCAAATTCCGGAAAGAGCAACTGTTTTCAAACTTCTTAACTTTTTTCTGTTTTAACCTGAAAAAAAGATGCAAGTAATGAGAGAAGAGAAATTTCCCCCATGGATTGTGTCAATCTCGGCACAGAGGGAAGCAGCTCATTCGCCTCTGAAAGATGATCAAGTTGGATGTTGGGATATGAGAAGATTTGTTTTTCACTCTGCTACTCAGAGTAGAGTCAGAGTTTCAGGCTTCAGAGAGACACTCTCCACAAAAGCTTGTCAGGCCCAGAGCAGATGTTGCTCAGAACTGGGGGGATGTCATTCACTCCAAAGTTGTTGTTGTTGTTTGGTGCCATCAAGTTGATTTCCGTTCACAGTGACCCCATGTGTTACAGAGTAGAACTGCCCCATAGGGTTTTTTCTTGGCTGTAATCTTTAAGAGAGCAGATTGCTGGGCCTTTCTTCAGAGGAGCCATTGTATGGGTTTGAACTAACAATGTTTCCATTGATTAGCAGATGAGTGCTTAAGCATTTGCACCACCAGGACTCCAAAATTACACTTTCATTAATGACATGGCCAAAAACAAAACAAAAAGCCAAACTTACTGCCATTGAATCGTTTCAACTCACAGCAACCCCCTTTGGGTTTCCGAGGTGGTAGATCTTTATGGAAATAGATTGTGGAGTGACTGGTGGGTTTCAACCACCAACTTTCTGGTTAGCAGTCAAATGCTTTAGGCACTACACCACCAGAGCTCCTTAATGACGACAAGACCAGTCACCTTAATTCAGAAAGAAGGGGGCTGAGGAATAACAGGAAACCAAGGTGGATCCCTTGGGGGCCAGTTAAGGAAGAGAGAGGCAGGGATAATGGCTATGGGTTTACCAAAACCCCACTGCCATCAAGTGATTTCCGACTTATAGCGACCCTATAGGTCAGAGCAGACCTGCCCCATAAGGTTTCCAAGGCAGTAAATCTTTAAGTAGCTCTAGTGGTGTAGTGAGTAAGGCATTTGGTTGCTAATCAAAAGGTAGGCATTTCAAACTCACCAGCTGCTCTGGAAGGAAGATGGGGCAGTCTACTTCCATAAGGACTTACAGCCTCGGAAACCCAATGGGGGTAGCTATGAGTCAGAACCAACTCCATGGCAGTGAGCTTGGTTTTTGAAATCTTTACGAAAGCAGGCTGTCTCATATTTCTCCCGTGAAGCAGCTAGTAGATTCCACTTCAGATCTTTTGGTTAGCAGCGGATGCCTTAACTATTGCGCCACTAGAGCACCTTTGAAAAAACAAAACAAAACGACAACAACAACAACAAAAAAAACCCAGCAACAGACCATCAAAACTCAGGCCGCCACACTGAACCAGTTCCGCACATTTTCTCAGGACTGGGGGGATGTCATTCACTCCAAAGTTGTTGTTGTTTGATCCTGGCAAGTGGAAATGCATTTCTGGTGCAGTCTGTTAAACACGTGTGTGTGGGGGGGGGGGCTTGCTGTGTAATATGAACATGCTTGTGTCTACAAGCAACGTGCTGGCCTACAGGACTCGTCTTGGAAATCTAAAATGGAATTAGACTTGATAATGAGTGCATTGCTGGTGAGACTGTTTCCTGACGTTGGTATTAGGGGCAGCTCGGGAGGGAAGGTGACACTCTCACTACAGCAGGTTGGCCCTTCAGAACCTCAGCCTTGATTGGCTTCCCTATTCCTTGCTATTTCCTTGAACAGTGATGAGGAGTTATGTCTGTGGAATGACGTCAAATTAAGGACAGTCTTTGAAACACCTAAGAATCGTGATTTGTTTTGAGTTTGTGCTGTCAAAGTGCTGTATTTTGCATAAAGTCCAGAAGAGTATTTTAATTCCATCCACCTGTAATGTAGTTGACTGCTAACCAGAAGGCTGGCGGTTCAAACCCACCAGCCACTCCTCGGAAGGAAGGTTGGGCAATCCTACTTCCGTAGTGATACTGCCTCGGAAACCCAAGGAGGGGTCGCTATGAGTCGGGGCCGACTCGACGGCACTTAACAACAAGAATCGTGATTTGTTTTGAGTTAGTGCTGTCAAAGTGCTGTATTTTGCATAAAGTCCAGAAGAGTATTTTAATTCCATCCACCTGTAATGTAGTAGTGGTATGGCTAATATTAGAGGAACTGCAATTTACTGACCTTTTTATTCTTTTCTTTTCTTTTCTTTTTTAATGAGCGAAACTCCACTCTTTTGTTTTGGTTGTTGGTTTTGTTTCTGTTGTTGACTCATGACTTAGGAGAACCTACGCATTACACAGTAGGGTTTTCCTGGCTGTAATCTTTAGAAGCAGATTGTGGGTCCCAGTTCTTTCAGGTGCTGCTGGGTGGGTTGGTTCTAACATCCAACTTTTTGGTTACCAGCGGAGAGGAAACGGTTTTTGCCACCCAGGTACCTTTGACCTTAAAGTCTTAAAGGAGGGTTTGTTGTTGTTGTTGTTTTTAAAAAGAAAAGAAAAGAAATTTGCTATGATAAGCAACTTCCTTCTTTTCTTCTTCCATATACAGCTTTGTCCTCTTTTAGGCATTTATTTCTTGCTCAGCAAAACTGAAGGGAACCCAGGTGTCTGCTTTCTTAATAAAGACAGATATCATTTGAGTGTCTGATGAACTCAAAATAGCTTTCTAACTGAAATAGTTAAAAACCCTAAAAGATCTGATATTTCTAGTGGAATATGAGTATCCCCATTGTTTTTAATAGAAAAAGGGGCCCAAACATCCCTTCCTAATAAAACTCTTAGCAAAGCAATCTCTCTGCTCTGGACTGATCAGCAAAGCATTTGCTGTGTTGGGGTCACCCAACTCTTAAAGAACAATTTCCAGTAAAGCCCAATCTTGCCAACTGCATCTTAAAAATAAGAACACACACAGAGAGACTGAGAGAGAAAGAGAGAGAGAACACCTACCCAAAATATTCCTGTGTGGGTCTTGTGAGGGGTTTTTCCACTTCAGATTTTTATTTATTTATTTATTTTCCAGCAAACCTGTGCCCTTATTTCAAAAAGCCCACTGGACTGCTAACTCCCTAATCTATCTACGGATATGAACTGCATCCTTGTTTTATAAGGCAGAGGGCACCAAGTGATCATGAACAACTTTTTTTTTTTTTTTTTAAAGCCCGAACAGGTTTGTTTTTGTAACTGTCAGCAATGTTTTGGCTATTTTGAGAATGTAGGACAGGGTTAAGGATTAGTACCAGCATTCTCTTTTCTGTATCAGAGCTGCTTAGCAGTAATTAATCAGGACATTAGGTTTTGTACTCTTGGTTCAGGTCATTTGCCTATGAGCTGCTAGATCCTTTGACAAAGGCATACTGCATATGTTTCTGGGTACCTTTTTCAGAGAAGATTTAAATTGGCCAGATGAATAATACTTTGTTACAAGTGTTTTGCCCTAGGCAAAAAGGTTTTCTTCATATTATCATAGCCTGAAGCAGCAATCCTCAAGCTTGATGTGACTGGTGTTACCCTGTCACATGGCAATGATGTAAGAACAGGCCTCTCTGTGTCAGACAAATCTGGATTTAGGGGAATTATAGCAGATGTTGCAAAATGGCAACAGTTTAGCCAGTTCCTTTTATCCCACTGTTGGGAGGCAGGACTACTAAGTGTACCAGACAGAAAAGAATGTTTTCTTTGATCCTTTACATTCTGGGGTGGGGACTTCCCCAGTTAGAGAACATCATTAATGATATAGTTATACAGTCACTGATGGATCAGAATACAGAATTGAGGACTGGCTTTTCGTTGTTGTTATTAGTGTTTGTTTTGACTGAGCTGTGTACTTGGAGTCATTTACATTGTTAAATTTCAGAAAATCTCTAAGATTTATTTTTAGTAAAGAAAGCTAAATCAATAGAAGAAATAAGCATAACAAAAAAAATGACAATAACAAAACCTAACCTGTGTTTAAAAAAAAAAAAAAATTAACCTTAGCAGCCCTGTCCACTCTAACCTATCATATACACCTGAATTACATGAATTAGAAGAGAAAATACAGTGTTTCAATTTTCACATTCTAATAAGTATGAATGAACATATTCAACTATGTTTAATAACAAAATAAAGCACACTGTCAGTGTTCCTGCAAGCTTTATTTTCTGAAAAGAGAAAGCTCTTTTCAAGAGCCTGAGATTCCTCTGATCCAGGTTCCTTTCCCTTTCATTTTAATAAAATTAATTCATACACATGATGAAGGTGACTAAGTAGATGACAGTGATGTAAGGACAAAAACAAGCACAAAAGCGTTTCCTGATAGTAGAAGTGATGCCAGGCTTGATTTATGCGAGCTGCTTGCAGTTTTCTGTGGCTTATGCGTATTTCCAGGACTATCTTTGAGTCTTTAGAACCTTCTTTTGGAAACGTGGTATTAAATATCATTACGGCATGTTGTCTGTAGGCCTTCATAAGCTACCTACAAAAGACTGCATGTACACGGAGGATAACGCAAAGTAATTTTCCACTAGTTAAAGATTTCCAATTATTATTAACACATACACACACAATAATGAATTTTCTCTTTTTATGCAAATGTTTATTGATCATTTCCATTCGAGCATTAGACAGTGAAATGCGTGCAAACATTTAGACAATTTCTCTAAAAGACCTCCAGCTTTACGAGGAGGGTTTTTTAAATTTTAAAAATGTTTATTTGTATTTGCATATTGTGATCACCACTGGGAGCCCCTGAAATAATTACTGTGTCCTAATTTTTCAGATAGTTTTCAATTAAAACAAAGGAAAAAGAATGAACATAAAGTGTGTTTAAGATTGTAAGTACAAGTAGCTACATTTTGTATATTTTTTCTGAAGGTATCAAAGGTGAAAACAAACCCCAAAATGGGCTGAAGGCTTTGAATAGGACTGCATCATTCTTTATAAAACATTATCTCTTGCTGTATTTAATCATCTTTGTGTATTTCATCCATTTTACCACTTTCTGGCCTGGAGCAAAGATTCACTTATGCAGAGCAAATACAGAGAATATTGAGGAGGATACTGGGTTTTGTCATTTGAATAATATTATTCTATATAATGGGCTCTAATTACATATATTGCTATCCCTTTAAAGGGATAAGCATGTGTTCTCAAAATAAACATGCAAGGAATCCATGTAAAATTCATGCTTTAAAATTTCCAAAATCGTATTTTACTGAAGTATAAGACTCGGCACATGTCCTGCTGAAAGCTTTAAAATTGGGAGCATCCTTGAAATGTTTCAGCCTCACCTTTGGATTTAAGGTTACAGGATGAAACTTACACTTATTGGACACTTTCATCTAAATCCTTGACTGAAGCCTTTCCGATGATTTAAATTAACCTCTTAATCACCCAAACCCGATCAGTAACATTTTTTATATTTGATTACAAAGACAACCATTATGATTGGGTTATGTATCACACTGCATGTATTGGTGTTTCTGTAAACATTAGAAGGGAGAAAAATGAAAGTGACTTTATGAAACCTGCTGTGTTTAAAGCTCTGAGAGACTGCAGAAAACGTTTGCAATAAAAGGTTTTTGTTTTTAAATTTTCTTTTCCCTTGAAGTGTCTACCCCAGATATCTCAGAAACCAGAAAATGCACATCTTTTTCAGAAATCCCAGTTCAACGCTGAAACATCCTGGCATCCGGCAGTAATTCCCACACATACGTAGCTCAAGCGAAGAACAATTTGGAAGAGTTTGCAGCACCGTGGTAGCATCTGTTGTTTCACCGTTCAATAATTCACAGTTAGCCAAAGTAGGAAATGCAAACAATCCTTTTTCATATTTGCATGCTGGAATTTGGCTTTTTGATTCATGATTGTTCCCATTAGCTTTGAAAATTCACGTTTCTGTCGAGTTGCGTGCTTGCTTGAGTGAGCTCAAATTATGCTCTTGAGTCAAATATTATTACAAGTGTAAATACTTTGGAGATGTAAGTGTCTGCCACTGATTTGGGGGTGTTTGTTTTATTGATTTTCATCTGGCGAGTTTAAAATATGAGCAAACTTTTCGTGGAGGGTTTGAGGCATTTGTTTGAACACTCCTGGAGTAATTGGAAATGCAACAATTGTTTAAAAAGTGGCATTGTCCATGAAAAGATTTAGTGAGGGATGAAGAAATTTCTTGAACCTAAAGACCTAATCTGGTGATCCAATTCTCCCCACTGTGTCCATTCCAGTGAAACTCCATTTACTTGGCCCTGTCCCTCACTAGCTCCCTGCATCCTACCTAGCCAATCCTCTAGGTTTCCCACATTGTCTCCTCTTTTGTCTTTTCAGTCTAAACAGAAGAACAACAGATAGGGTTCTGAAGGGCAGGGAGCATCAGGAGCTGCAGGGGAATGGCTGAGATGAGGGTCAGAGTCCTGCCCCTACTGCCAACAGTTACTAGGGTTTGTGCTGCCCTGCTGAACAGTGTTCAAAGGCTTTGCTGGGCTTTGTTCCACTGTGTAGGGATTAGGCCTGGCGGTCTGAGAATTTGCCTTCTAATTAAAAAGGATAAAAGATAGAAGTAGCATTAGACTAAAACAGGGTAGTGATACTTCACAGGCTGATTTTTTTTTAAAGTCACAAGACAACGCTATAAGTTGTCAGGATATTTTATTTCTTTAGTCTTCCACTCAAATTTTAAAAAAAACTTTGGAAACTCTTCCCAGCTGTTGTGCATGGAAGTCTAATTGCATCTAAAATATCTGCTGTTCTACCTATTCTCTTTTCAAGGATCAATCATTCCTTTCATCTCCTTGCAGCTGTATACACTATCTTAACCAGGTGTGAAATGCAATTAAGAAATAATTCTGACCTCACAGTCTTCTTCTTCTTCTTTTATTTAATAGCAATCTGATGGAAGGCAATTTTTAGTCTTTTGCATCATTGCTGTTTATGTTTTGTGATAGTGAACGTGATTCTGTGCCTACTTTTTGTTAAGAAAGAAGCCATCCACAGACCTTGGGGAAGACTGGCAGCATGTAAGCAGATGATGGACCATCTTAAAATACCCTCATCTGCCATCAAATGTGGTTCTTTCTGCCACATATAAAGAACTATATGCTTACAGGAGAAACTCAGCTGACACTTGTTGATTTAAACACAGAGGCTCAGATTTGCCAAGTACTCCAGAGACGGGTTCTACTCACCCTATCCCAGGAAGGAATTGGAGGTGAGAATTTCGGTTAGTTCGGTTAGAAATGCTGATGAGATTATAGACATTAGTTGGGGTGGTTTTTTTTTTTTTTTTTTTTTTTTTTTCAGAAGGAAAAAGGGAGGCAAGATTTTTGTAGAGGTCTTTAGAGCTTTAAAAGCCACTGAGCTCAGATTGCATACAAGTATAAAGGAATGCTCTCTTGTTCCCACACAGCTCATGTTACGTCATGAAGCTAAAGGACTGAATTTCTTATTTTCCACTTTTCTTGTTTTTGTTTTCAATTTGCCCAGCATAAACAAGTAAAGCTGAAATTAGGAAAGGGTTTTATTTGTTAAGTATGAGATTACAGTGGGAATAATCTGTATATTTCAGAGACACATGTAAGCATGCTCATATTCACTTTTTTGAAAAATCCATATTATTTGAATCTTAATTTTATCCAATTGAGCTAGTTACCAATGAACAATATTTGAGAAAAATGGAAACCTTAGGAAGGACACGTGGCCATCTCACTCTCTAGAGTTAAACGTTTGGGCTCAGTGAATATTGTTTAGGTAACAAGACAGAATTCAGTATTTCTTCTTTTCTGAGGTTTATCTATTTTTATTTTCTTTTAAAACCTCAGTAAAATTACTGTGAAATTAGTTTTTAATTTTCTTTTAAAGTGTAATTGGAATTAATGGGCCAGGATCTGTATTTTTTAAAATGAATGAATAACTTTGTGCATTTATGGTAAGTAATTAAGAAACAATGCTTGTAAAATAGTCCATATGAATTTAGATCATAAGCTTTGTATTAAAGAATAAAAAGATTCTCCCCAGTTCTGAGTTCAGGGACAGCCACGGTAATTTATACTAAGTTTCAGTCCCTTCTTTTATTTTTGTCTTTTTGAGATGACTATTCTCCCTGCTGATTTTCCAAATGTAGCAAAGCTGGATCTGCTAGTTCCACTCTAAAGAAAACAAAGATAATAATCTGATTTAGACGTTGAAGAACATCAGTGTGAATGACAACAGTAGTAGGTAACAGTGAGTCAACATTTCTCTTTCCGGTCCTGGATTCTCTTTAGCATTTAAAATATGCCAGCCAGTAGTACAAAGCCAAACCATTCTAAGAATGTAATTCACAATATTTTGGCTTCCGTGTTCACCAGCTTCTGAGTAATATATTGTGCAAGAAAGAGGTCTTTGTTGTGTTTATAATACATGTATAACCTGGTGGAAAGCTGAATTAAAAAAAAAAAAAAGTATATTATTTGCATAACTTGAACTAAAGAACCCAGTGCATTATTGGTTCTTGAATGTCTTAAATTTACGTGAGCTGGCTTAAGAGTAATATTACCCTATTACTGTGCTGTAATTCACATAATGAAATCATACAGCTAAAAAAAATGTAAGGTCTTAACAATGATAAGTGGAACCTGATTTTTGAACTCCTTTTTAATAAAAACAGTAATTTATAAACTGGCAAATGCGTGCCCCTTTTTGTTTGCTGACAATAAAAGGCATTTGTGTCCTTTCATCTGCCCTCCCCTCTGTGCATGAGAGACAAGCCCATTTAGCCTAATGGAAGTTACGCAAATGCTAGGCACCAAGGACAAACAGCCTCCTGGAAAATGGGGGATCTGCTCCCCAGAGGATCACTGGAATGTCTGGAGTACCATGCAGCTCTCTGTGTTCTGGCAAACCCCACCACCCTCTAACCTGTGTTTCCTTCAACCCCACCATATGAATCGTGTGAGCAACTTGTGCTAGACTAAAGGGCCAATGCTCTCATGTTTGCACCATGCATAGTAAGGGTGATATACATCATCTCACACAGCTGGTGCTAGGCATCCTCAGTCCTTAGTGGCTGAGGGATGTTTTCCTTAAGTAGAAACATAAGCCCATAGCAATGCCCCACTTCAAGAAGCTTGACTTTGTTTCTAAAACAACTAATGCTATTTAATATTTTGATAATAGAATAGTCTCTTAAATGCTCTGACAGTACTATCATAGTTTGGTTGTTTGCTATAGACAGATTATTTATATTTAGTTCTCTATATTTAGAAATAAAGGATATGTATATAAACAAATATTAGAATTCTTCCTTCTTGCTATATCAAATAAATATTATTATAATACACACTAAGTGTTATACTCTACAATTATTAGCATATTTCTTGAAAAAAACTTAGGAATGACTTCATTAGCAAATTAATAAAAGATAAAGGAGGTGATCAAATGTACAAAAGCCAAGAGAAAATTGTCTAAAATAAGATCACACTTTTGGGATGTATACTCATATCTATAATCAAACAAGTTGAAATGTGGAATATGAACTATATTAGCTTTTATTAATTTGATTTTTAATTTTTTAAATTTATTTTTTAACACCATTCACATGGGCCCAGTAATGTTTTTGACAGGTGTACTTTTTCCCCACAGTTCTTTCTGAGAGTATGACACTACAGGCATAATTGTATAACAGTTAATGCTGTGCTCTAAATAATTGTATCAAGAGTGTAATAGCTAACAATTTTTAAAAGCTAAGTCTCAATTGGAATGATCTTTTCAGAAGATTAAAACCATCACACTGGTTCCATAAATGGCATCCTAAAGACCCTTTGGTTTGACTTCTGCTTTTTGTCTCTGGAAGGAAAGAAGTGGGTGAGGGGAGAGTTTGGAGAGGAGGTGTTGGCTTGAAAAATAGACTTGGATGAGTTGCAAGCTTGAGAACAGATTTCTTTATTTGCAAGCCAGGTTGGAGCTCATCCCCGGATTGCTGTTCCAAGCTGCCCTGTCCAGTTGAGAAGACTGCCATCTTTAGGATGGTGTATGAGCTGGGTGCTTTTTCACTTCCATGTCTCCGGACTTTTGTTTCCCCCTGGTCTCTCCTAAGCAGGGGAAAGTCCAGTTTTGCCAATCTGTGTTCTTGATGATATAGACCTGTGTGTATCTGTCTACCTGTGTGGGGCTGAGGTCAAATTTCATTAAATCTGCCTATTTCACTGGCAGTCGGGTCTGGATTTGAACCAGGGTCATAAGGTAAATAGCCAATGCTTTATCCTCTCAGCCAAGCCCTTGAAAAGGGGCCCTCTTTGATGTTGAGAATGATAGTCGGCTTTTTCAGAACCAATATCCAAAACAGTAATACATAATGCATTTGCAGCTGTAAGATGGTGTAAGAGTCAACAAAGTTGAAGGTTAATTTAAAGATTATTTAATGACAAGAGCTCCTTTAAATCAATTGCATGCTTCAGAGAGCAAAAATTATCTTCCATTACAAGCTACAAAAAATTTGCAAGCAAATATACCTATAGTTTTCAATTCTTCCCAAAAATTCATTTTATTTCTTCTTTTAATACAAGCCAGCAACTGGCTGGTTGAATCCCTTTCATGAATGGTGCCTCTTTCTCCATGGCTTCATCATGATAAATTATTTACATTGTACAAGGCCCTCTCTAAAAGGTATACAGACTTCTGCTAATGTATAATATAGTAGAACAACCATATCTACATGTTGGTAGTAAATGGCTCCCATTGCAACAAAAAGCTGTTCATTTCTTCACATTCTTTGGTTCTAAAGATCATGTCTCTTCTTTGCTTAACTGAGCAATATAAACATGGAGCACATGGAACATTCACTGTTCACAGGCTTGTGTCAGACACTTTACCAGGGCAAATGCTACTCACAATACCCAGAACTTGTGCAGTTTTTCCTTGATAAAATCATTGCTTCATCTGGGCATCCTAGTAACCGGAGTCTTTATTGTTTCTCCTTTGACACCTGGTTTTGCTGAACCTCACCTTAACTGAATTTTAAAAGATGTAAGGAAGAGGAATAGCACAAATGGAGAGAGAAATGGAGATCTGAAGGCTAAAAAATAGCAAGTGATAGGTTATAGCACAATGAACGTCACAGGAAATACAGTTTCCTCTTTTAAAAAGAGGGTAGCCACATTATATAACTTTCTGCCTCCTAAGTTTTTAAATTATAGATAAATCCAATCTGCTCCTGATTCTAACCTGTTCCTAAGAGAATGGTAATATAATAAATGACAACAATAATTAACCTTTATGAATACTTGCTATGTCTCAGGTACCTAGGCATCCTATATGTCCCCACTCATTTAATCCTCGCATCACACCCATTTTACCAAGCAGAAAACTTACGCACAGAGAAGGAAAGTACCTTGCTCAAGGGCACCCAGCTGGAGGGAAAGCAGCATAACTTAAACCTAGTAGTTAGCTCCAAAGATTGCCCTTCTAACATCTATATTATGAATAACCAAATACCATCCTATGGAAAGGAAGGTCCTAGAATAGTACATCCTATTATTTATTAAATAAAAACATGTTGCCTTTGAGTCCATTCTAACTCATGGTGAACCCACGTCCTTCAGTGTAGAACGGCACACCATTGGAGTTTCAATGTCTGTGATCTTATGGAACTAGATTGCCAGATCTTTCTTCTGTGCACCACTGGGTGAATTCAAACAGCCAAGCTTTCAGTTAGTAGCTAAGGGCAAACTCTTTGCACCACCCAGGGACACATCTATCAAATACGAGTGCTTAAAAGCATAGACTATAGAGCCAGACTGCCTGGGTTCAAGTCTTTTACTAGTTATATGATGTAGGGCAACTTACTTACCTTTCTGTGATTTCCTCTTCTGTAAAATGAGAACAATCTCAAAGGGTTGTTGACAGGTTTAGATGCAATGATATATAAAAGCTCTTTTTAAAAGCCTGATTTTACATGGTCAACATTTAATAAAAGTTTTAATAAAGTTGGTTTTCTTAAGCTTTATCCATGTACTTTTCTGTAGCCTGATGTGCCACTTGGTCCACTCTGCCAGAAGGTTTGCCCACAATCGCCAGCTAGCCCAGTGGACAAAAAACCCTTCTACTAGCAACCAGAAAGAAAATGCCAGGTCTCCTTTCCTTTGTCAGAGCCCTTCATCAAAAGCATGTGTGTATGCATGTGTGTCGTATTTTTGCATATTACATGCCACACAAATAACACACATGCATATAACACACATAGTGTGCATAGGAAACTAACATGCTGGGGGTTGTGCAGTTTGCGAAAAATCATGTAACATACATGTCATTTGTGTGATAATATGGTGTTTAGAACACAGGGGCAAAATAGGGTTGTTGTTGTTGTTGTTGTTATTTGCCATAGAGTCGGCCCCCGACTCCTAGCGACCCCTCCTTGGGTTTCTGAGGCAGTTATCACTATGGAAGTAGGATTGTTAATAAAGCATTATTATAACTTTGTACACGTTTAAGATCAAAGATAAAACTCAAAAGCATTTTTAATGAACTCAAATTTTTTGAAAATGGAAACATGTTAGCAACATCATTAAATATAAAGTCAAACTCTCACAACTTGTAAACTGGAGCATTTAATAATTTTTTAAAGTGCTTAGCACTAGTGCACAGAGCCAATTGCGATACCTGCATACGTTCTCTGGACTTGACTTTGTGTTTCTGACTGTGATGTTAATGGCTCCTTTGAAGAGGTTAAAAGCATATTGAGAGCAGCAATCGATGCAACTGTATTTATATGTTGTAATTTTATCAAATATTAGGAGACCCCTTAATCAGAAATGCATTCACCAGACTAAAAGGTAAAGGACACTCTCATTAATAAATATAGCTAGACTGTCTTTGATCTCAACCTAATGATAACAAATAGAGATTGTGTTAATATTCTAATGCTAAATTATGTTCTATGGCTCAAAATAAATTCCTAAAAATCTTTGAAAAAATAAATTGAGCAAATTTTTCAGAAATTCTTAGTCTAAATGTCTGCATATTTAAATTGGCCAGGTTTTTATTTAAATGCTTTCTTGGCCATGTTGAAGTCATGACCAGTGTCCCTGGGAAGTCAACAGAAGTTTGGCAGGTGCAGAAGCTCTGCAGGGCAGAGAACAAGAGGAGAGGTGAGCTCAGAAGGTAATTGTAAAATATTGGACACCTCTCCGCAGCTTTAATAACCCAAGCCCAAAATAGTACTCAGGGAAAGACGGCATTTGGGAGAATATTGAATCAGTAGTTGGCTTTTTTTTTCCCCTGGCTACGATCTGGAAACACTGAGAGAAAGTCTCTTCTGTCGAAGTAAACAGGAATCCATACATAAAATAGACACCACTTGAGTGAGGACATAGGCCACCAATGCTTACAATGGTCCACTAATGCCCTCACTCCCCTGAAGGCGTGGCAGTCCTTTAGGTAGCTGTGGGCACGGCCATCTGACACATGGACCCAGGAAGAACTGGAGTATGACGTGGATTTCCTTTTCTTTGTATTTCTTTGTTTTGATCATACTGCTAATGTTCTTTGTCAACATGCCTTTCTCCAATTTACTCAGCCCAGCAGTTGGAATGTTTCATGAAGTAGACACATATGAACCGTGAAACGTATTTGAAAATAAATGTTTTAATTAAAATGGACATTTCTGAGCCTACTGCTGAGGGCAGCTGCTTTTTTTCTAAAATTACTTTGTCCATCTCCATAGGAGCTCAAAATAAGAGGAGTTTCCATCCCATTTTAATACTAATTTAATATCAAAAGAACAGCATTATTGCATACACATAAATTTTCTTCTTTGGGCTGTTAAACATGTTCTAACAGACTACAAATGGGCTTTCTCATAAAGTGTTGGCCTGATTTGCCTGTTTTCTCAGATGTATGCATTTAATAAGATGGCTGTCCAAGACAGGTGGAAACTCTTCTCACTCGGCTTCATGGATGGAGAGACTGAAAAGTGTAGACATCCATGGCTGCCCTTACTCGTGTGACCTCAACCTTGCTGGAGCTGGCACTGCTGGGGAGGTATGGAATCAGAGGCAGCTGTCGTGTCAAGTGACACAGCACATGGCACCAGATATTTGGGAAGCAATCATAACTAACTGGAACTGAACACGTACTATATGGTAGACATCATTCATTCACTCAACAAATATAGCAGCATTCTGCCCCCATAGAGCTTATATTCTCATGGGAAGAAGCAGCTAATAAGCTGAATATATTCTAGAGTGTATTAGAATGTAAGAATAATAATGGAGGAATATAAGTCAGGGAATGGTAAAGGGAGGTGCAAGAGTGGAGGTGTATGTTATTCAATAAAAGGGTGATGACATTTGAACGAGACTCAGAGGGCACAAGGATGTGAGGCATGGCAATATCCTGGGGAAGAGTGTCCCGGGCAGAAGGAAAGAAAGTGCAGAGGCCCTGAGGTGAAAGTGTGCATGGTGAGTTTGAAGAGACAACAAGGAGCAAGGTGAGCAGAGGAGGAGATGAACTCAGGCAGGTAGAGGAAGCTCAGGCCATGGAAGGTGACCATGATAAGGACTTTTGGCTTCACTCTGAGTCATTGTAGGGGTGACATGATTTGACTTCTTTTATAAAAAAAAAACTCTGAGTGCTGTGTTGAGAACAGATTGTAGCCCCTTCTAAACACAACCAGCACCAGCAAAGAAGGTATTATTATTATCTCCATTTTATAGATGAAGAACTAAGACACAAAGACATGACTTGCCCAAGGTTATACATAGGAAGTAAGAAAGCTGGGTTTCAAATCCAAGCTAACTGGTTCCAGCGCCTTGTTCCTAACTGCTATGCTCTCCAGCCTCTCTTCAAATAGATCCAAAAGTGATAAACACTGCTGCAGGAAGAGCTTACTTTTGATTGGGCAGCCAAACAAGTACATATAGAGATATAACTTAATATCTTGCTCATGGTGTATATTAAATATGTCATCAACACCCAAACTTCAGTTATCACCTTTAACAATCATGGAAGTCTCATTCTCTCACCCAGAGCTTGCACTGAGTCTCTTAAATTCAACTGTGTAATTCAGTTCAGCCAGCTCAACGTGCTTTACTGATAGCCTGTTAAATGCTAGGATCTATACTAAAACTAAAAAAACCCCTCAAACTCATTGCCATCGAGTCAATTCTGACTTATGGTGACCCCCATTTGGTTTCCAAGGCTGTAAATCTTTATGGAAGTAGATTGCCTCATCTTCCTTCCATGAGTAGCTGGTAGGTTATGAACCACTGACCTTCTAGTTAGCAGCCAAATGCCATATCCATTAGCCACCAGAGCTCCTTGGTCTATACTATCTATACTACTATATGATACTATGTTATCTTTGTTCTTAAGGAATTCATATTATATATCAAAGAGAAGTAGCCACATAAATATTGTTAGTATAATGCGTCTGCTGGTCATCTCTACCTTAATGTCTAAGGGATACTTCATAGCAATAGGCCCCAAATCAAAGAATCTCTGCTCTCCTGCCACTGCCCTGATCCTCCCTCCTATATATCCTATGTTGGACAATGATACTTCTATCTGCTGTTGTCCAAACCAGATTCTTTGACTCATTCTTGACTCCATCTTTTCTCTCATTCTCCACCTCCTACTTGTTGTTGTTGTTGTTATGTGCCGTCGAGTCGGACCCGACTCATAGTCATAGCGACCCCTCCTTGGGTTTCCGAGTCAGTATTACTACAGAAGTAGATTGCCCCATCATCCTTCCAAGGAGTGGCTGGTGGGTATGAACCGCCAGCCTTCTGGTTAGCAGTCAAGTGCCTTAGGCACTGTGCTACCAGAGCTCCTACCTCCTAGGAATGGCTTTCCTTCTCTCCATCCCCTCTCCCCCATTCCCCTGAACAGGCACCAGATTTGTCCTAGAGCTGGAATCTGAAAACTTTTTCTGTGAAGGATCAGATAGTAAATATTTTAGACTTTGTGGGCCTCATATAGTGTGGTGACATATTCTTTATTGTTGTTTATTTCTTTTACAGCCATTTAAAAAATGTCAAAGCCATACTTGGTTCCTAGAATGAATTTGGCCTTTAGGTCATGGCAACAGCTCCCAGTAGGTCTACCTGTTCCCAGCATGTTCCCCTAGGCTATCCTCCCGCCACTGACCTTCCCCCACCCATCTTTCTATATTAGACATTTTAATATCCCAAGGCTTCAATTCTTTGATTTTCATTTAAGTAATTTAAAACACACTCTTATCCATCTCCTCCTTTAAAACTTTCAATTTATCTCCTGTTGTTGTTGTTATGTGCCGTTAAGTCATCTCCGACTCATAGAGACCTATGGACAACAGAATGAAACACTGCCCAGTCCTATGCCAGCCTCACAATCCCTACTATTTATCTCCTAAAGGCTACAAAATAAAACGTAAACTCCTTATGCACAAAAGAGCCTTCCAGCCACACCTCCTATTACTCCTTCCTTCACACACACTGTGTGCGTGCAAACCTGGAGGAACTTCTTGCCATTTCACAAACACTCTATAGTTCCCCCCCCCCAAGCCGCCTACTTTTGCATGTGCTAATCCTTCTGCCTGGAATTCCCTTCCCTCCTTCCTTTCTTTCTCATTTCCTTCCTTCCTTTTTTTCTTCTATTTATTCTTTTATTCTTAGTTGATTTACCCTTCATGTTTACCCTTCAAAGTCCAGAAAAAGGTAATCTCATCCATTAGGAGTTCCAGATCCCTCCTTTGCCACTACTCCCTGAAGATGTCCAATCACTTGCTCCCTGTGCTCCCACAAAATCTTGTGCACCCTCTAGTACAGTGGTTTGAAGCACCAGCAAGGTTGCCTATGTTCTATCTCCCTACTAGATAAGTTACTTGAAGGCAGAAACTAAATTTTCTTTATCATTAAATACTCAGAGTAAATATGGCTTTGAATAAATATTTGTTGAATGAATTGAAGGAGCTCTGGTGGCACAGTGGTTAAGGCATTCAGCTGCTAACCAAAAGGTTGGTGGTTCAAACACATCAGCCACTCCGTGGGAGAAAGAAGAGGCAGTCTGCTTCCCTAAAGATTTACAGCCTTGGAAGCCCTATGGGGCAGTTGTACTCTGTCCTATAGGGTCGCTATGAGTTGTGATTGACTTGATGGCAGTGAGTGGGTTTGAACGAATTAAAGATCCCAAATACAGGGTATCTGAAGCCAAGTATGGTTATTCACAATGAGCCCTTGTGGCAAAATGGTTAAAGTGCTCAGCTGCAAACCAAAAGGTCAACAGTTTGAACCCTTCAGCTACTCTATGGGAGAAAGATGTGGCAGTCAGCTTCTGTAAAGATTTACAATCTTGGAAACTCTATGGGGGCAGTTCTGCTCTGTCCTCTATGGTTGCTATTAGTTAGAGTCTTCTCAGTGTCAAGGGTTTTTTGTTTGGTTTGTTTTTGGTTATTGTTATCCACAAAACTCCCCTGAAATAAGAAAACCTTTCCACATCCCCTGGGGATGCTGGTAGCTATGGGAAGGAGTAGTATCCTAATGAGATTGGTAGCAGCAGTTCTTTGAGAACTGGAAGGTTGAGAATGCAGATATTGAGATTGTGGGCCCTCCAATTGGCAGTCTGAACTTATAAGCCATTCTGCCACTTATTAGATATGTAGCTTGGGGCATATTATTTAACTCCTCTGTTCCTCCTTTTCCTCCTCTGTGAGAATAATAATAGCACCCACTTCATAAGATTCTTTGAGGATGAAACTACTTGTACATTTAAAACACTTACCATGTCTGTACATAAAATAGACATTTAATAAGTGTCAACCAAACCTCAAACCCACTGCCTTTGAGTGGATTCTGACCCATAGCCACCCAATAGGAAAGAGTAGAACTTTCCCCAGAGAGTTTTCAAGGCTGTAAATCTTTATAGAAGCAGACTGCCACATCTTTCTCCCATGGAGCGGCTGGTGGGTTTGAACCATTGACCTTTCAGTTAGCAGCCAGGTGCTTCACCACTGCACTACCAGGGCTCCTTCACCAGTGTCAGTTATCATCATTATTATTGATATTATTCTCCGTTCAGGGTTTAGGGCTACATCAGCACAGAGCCATGCTTCAGCCTCTGGGTGCAATCCCATTGAGTAATGTCACTACATATTTAAATTTTGCAGGCTCAGAAGATATCAGAGCCAGCCCCAGGCACAGGTGAAGTGAAACTATTAGGTATGCCATTATTTTCTCACCATGTGTGAGAAGAGATTATACATTAGGATATTTTACGCTTTAAGTAAGAGAGGCTTCTGATTAAACTGGCCTAACAATGAGGGAAGTCCCTGGGTGCTACAAATAGTTTATGTGCTCATCTGCTAACAAAAAGGTTGGAGGTTCAAGTCTACCCAGAGGCACCTGGTAAGAAAGACGTGGTGATCTACTTCTGAAAAATCACTTATTAAAAGCCCTATGGAGCACAGTTCTACTCTGACACACATGGGGTTGCTGTGAATTAGGGTCATCTTGAAGGCAACTGATAAGTAATAATTATTAGTTGCATATAATACTTCAGAGGTAGGTGGCGCTGCAGCGGATTAAATTACAGACTCAACAGAGTCATCAAGCTCCCATATGCCTTCCACCTTTCTGCTGTACCATCTTCAGTGTCTGCTGGGACTATAGGCGAGGATTTTCATGGTTACAAGAATGCTGCTGTAGCTCTAGTCTGGGAATTATATTCAGACACAACAACATTCATTAGGCAAAGAGGAATGTCTGTCCTTGTGTGCTATTTTGAGATGAAAGATACCTTTTGCAGAAGCCCCAAGCAGACTTCCCTTCACAATTTATTGGTCAAATTTGTGTCACGTGCCCCTCCCTAAACTAATGACTGTCAAAGGGATCATCGTGATTGGTTCACTGATCAGGATGTTCCCTAAATTAGGAATGGAATAGATCTGCAATTAAAATTGAGATTCTATAAGAAAGGAAGAAAGAGTGAATGGCTGTTGAGTAGGACTCTATGGAGAATTTCTGGTATTTTAATATTTTGGTACTGCTGGTCACACAGTGGTTTGTTTTGGAAGAGGTGGTGCAGAAGACAGACTCATTCACCCTAATTAAAATTTTTCAGTAAGTTGGTGAACTCCTTGTTTATTTTCATTGTATGTATTTTTTTGCTTTTAAAATATCGACATATTTGAGCTTCTGTTTAAAGAAGTCAGCAGTGCAGGTAATGAAATTTAACCCTCAGGTATAATTGGTATACAGTTGGCAAAGGGCTTTACCTAGGAACCTGAGGAGAATATATATTTAAGAGCAGAATTTTAATGTCAATGAAAACTGAAGAGCCATTCTCATTGCTGGGATTCATATATGGAGAAACTTTTGCACCATCTGGAATTAAACAAAGTGGAAAATCCCAAGAAAAATGTGCCTTGACCATCTAGTAGGCTCAAGCATTCACTTTAATTATAGGTCACTATCCTTGCTTCACTTCAAACTAGAGAGAGCCCTCAATATGCATCAGATTTCTGAAAGGACACCGACCCTGTCCACCATTGTGTAGAGAACTGGACTTCACAACTGTAATCCACAGCTCAGTAAAGGCGTTGTCCCTTAGCTTTCAAAATATATATCTTCTGCTCAACATTGTCATTTTGTCAACATCTTGGATATCATCAAGAAGTGTGGAGAATCCATAGTGAATTCATCACTCATGATGAAATCTTATATCGGTTTCTTCAGGCTGACTCAATTTTATATTTATATAGACACAGAAAAAAATGCCTAGACACTGGAACTAGGTAATGTCTATTCCAGATAAATTTTAAAAGAAGTGTCTATTATAAAGTTTGTGTATATTTTGAAGGCAGAGAGGCCTTATAATTTTAAAGTGAAAGAGCCTTTAAAACATTCACTCCATTAAAAACCATCTGTATGTGATCAAAATGTCAACAATTACTCTAAAGCAAAGGTCAAAAGACAAGGGGGCAGGGGAACTAGAGCACTGGACAGAACAATAAGAACACAATTAAAGAGAAAGTTAATACGTTGTGAAATATGTAACTAATATCACTGAACAATTTGCATAGAAATGGTCAAACGGGAACCTATTCTGCTCTATAAACGTTCATCAAAAACACAATAAAATATTCTTTTTCTAAAAAGATCAGTCACCAAATTTTCAGCATTTTACAGAGGAAGAAAATGATTCTCAGCAAGAGCAAGTGATATGCCTCAACTCAGAGTTTGAGAGCTGCACAACTGAGACTATGACCCACGTTCCTGTTGTAGATTCAACATGGCCCCAATTTTTTGCTACTCTTCCCACTAAGAGATAGAGTCTACTTCTCTTCCCCTTGAATCTGGCCTGCCTTCAATGACTTTCTTGACTACTAGGATGTAACTACAGTGATGTTTTGGGACTCAGGAGGCTGGGTCAGCTTCTACCGAGAACTTCTTGGAGTGCCCGCTCTAGGGAAAGCCAGCAGTAAGAAGTCTGACACCCCTGAGCCTGCCATGCCGTCAAAAAGTTCAACCTAGAGAGCAGAGAGGCTGCAAGTAGAGAGATGTATGGCCAGCCCTCAGAGTCCCAACCATCCCAGACACATGAATGAGGGAAGTTGTGGGTGCCAGATATGCAAGCAAGGAAGCCGGCAGATTACTCCAGCCCCAGCCACCATTGGACTGCCAACACAGAAGAGAGCCCAAGCAAGAGCCATTCAGGTAAGCCCAGGCAATCCACTGAACTATGAGAGATAATAAATTTTGTTTTACGCCACTGAATTTGGAGATGGTTTATTTTGCAACAATTGATAACCAGAACATCTTCTGAATCCATACCTCTATCTACAGCATTAATAAAATACAGAAAACAGGAAATTCAAGTTCTAGACAAAACAAACACTCTTCTTCAGGTGGTGAGGGAGTTATAGACTCTCTCTGCTCACAGTCTGTGAAGCACTGTATCATTTTAAGTCCATTATAGCATAGCCCTTAAAATGCTTTGAGAGTCCACATCATATCAGTGATCACAAAAGTGATCTTTATTATTCATGCACCATGTAGTTTACGAGTTAAAGCTCCAGGGTAAGATACTTCTGGCTTCTGCACTTTTCATACCAATATTTATAAATGACTCTGAATGCAATTTAAGGGAAAGAGATCTTCCACAATAGTTTTAAAGGCCCTTTCAAGGATTATTGAGATCAAAGTGCATTCCTCAATATTACAATTACACAGTTGATATCATGTGAAAGCATATTGGTCGTTGTTTGGTTTTACTCCACAAAATTCTCTTAGGAGGAAACTAGATTATTACAACTAAGGAACCAATGATTCCTTGCCACAAATAAATCAGGACATTGAGTCTATCACAGCAACCTTCCAGAATAAGTTATCCACAAATATCTGAAAATTCCATAACCTTTTGGGGGAGAAACCAATATTGTCCCCTGAGGATGCAACTCTGGCATCAATTCACTTATACACATACCTCAAACCCTCTCTGCCTGCCTCAACCCAGTTGCCCCTCCTATTTGACTTAAAAATCTCATTCTATTAATGTCAATCCTCCAGGTTAGACAACTAAAGCCGGGTCATGGTCTCTTGAAGATCACTGCTGCTATGCACATATGTTACCTGGCAGGAGAAGAAGGGCCCCTGATTAGGAGGTAGGGGAAGGACAGCCATCTTTTGTAGTCCTCTTTCATTAGCACATTAGCATGAATGAGCTTATCAGATTAGCTAATTGTCACCTGGACACTTTGGACAGTGCAGAGATACTGGCGAGGCACATTTCCACAAAAAACAGAGGGAAAAACACAGCATGATAGATAAGTCCCAGAGGAGCTTAGAGCCTCCTGGGAAGGCAGGACCAATGATGAAGGACAAAAGAGGTGCTGCAGAAGACAGGGGAGTTAAGAGACAGGGTTCTTAATGAGAAGGCACTAATGATGGATCTCACCATTTGCAAGATTTGCTTGGGATTCCCCATGTTTCTTGCTTGAGGAATAGCAGGGGCATAAAACTGCTCAGTCACAAGCAGGTAACTTGACTTCTGCTTCTTGAAAGACAAAGAAATGTTCTGATAAGATGGGCAACAAGATACCCTGCAATCCCTTCCCCTACCGATACCTACAAATGCTAGATAAAACATACAAATATTTGTTAATATATAGCTAGCTAAGCATCTAAGAAAAGAAGGGAGAGTATAGGACTTTGTTGGAGCTCTGGTGGCATAGTGCCTAAGGCATTTGACTGCTAACCAGAGGGCTGGCAGTTCAAACCCACCAACCACTCATCAGAAGGAAGACTGGGCAATCTACGTCCCTAGTGATACTGCTTGGAAACCCAAGGAGAGGTCGCTCGATGGCAGTGAGTTTGGTTTTTTGGTTTATAGGACTCTGTAACAAAAAGACTTAAAATCCAAAATGAGGTGGGTTTTTTTTTTTGGGAGGGGCGGTTAACAAACAGAAATTTATTATCTTACAGTTTATTATTTTACAGGAGGCTAGAAGTCTGAGTTCAGAGTGCCAGTTCTAGGGGAAAACTTTCTCTTTCCGGATTCTGGGTGGAGGCCCCTCGACCTTGGGCTTCAGCTCTGCCTTGCAGGCCCACTGGTGCAAGCTAGAGGCTTCTCCTGACTCATACAGCTGTAGGGGCTGAAGTTGGCACGCACTATAGCAGGTTACTGGCTACAGAGGCTGACAAATCCAAGATCAGGAGATTTTTGGCTCACAGGCTGCCAAACCAACAATTCCAAGATCAGCAGGCAACAAACACGCCAGGCCACTGGTTCAAGTCCAGGAACTGCAGATGATGACTGGGCCAAATGTGGGATCCATTCCGTATACACTGGAAGCAGGCCTCACCCCAAAGGCAACTCCTCTTCAACTGAAAATTGTTCACAGCAGATTCCATCTACCATGAAGGTGATTACACCACATCCAGTCTCATCATGGAAAATAACACAGCTGCCAAGCCACTCAAAATCACAGTCCAGCCAAGTGGACACATAACTTTAACTACCACACATACCTTCCCTCTTTTATTGAAATCAACTGATATCAGCTTACAAGGTGGTCTCTGGCCCTCCATCCACCTGTGGCACACCATTTGAATTTAAATTTGGTAAACCTGGCTTGAACAAGAAAGAAAAGATTGGCAACTTTGGGTGAAAGAAAAGCCACTGGCTAGGTTAATTTTGGTCAGGAATTTCTTTACAGTGAATATTTGGTTTCACGGTAGAAAACCTTTCCCCCCCCCCCTTTTTATTGTGATTTGGGTGAAAATTTACAGAGCAAATACACTTTCCATACAACAGTTCACATACACTTTGTCTCATGACATTGACCACAATTTACCACAATGCACCATCTTCCCTCCTACTTCCTCTCGATAATTACCTCTTCCCTGTGTCTATCCCTCCATGCACTCCTGTCCCCTGAGCTGTCTCCCCGTGCATAAGCAGCCCTTCTTTCTCCCATGCTTGTTCTCTCCAAGGAGTGTATCTACCTGAGGTAAATGTTCAAGTCATATGCCTGTCTATTGTTTCAAAATGAGTTTTAACATCCAAAGTAGGACAGAAGATAAACTCTGGGCTTGCAGGAAGTGGGGGGTTGAAGCTAAGGCACTGGCATAAAACCTTCAGATCTTCAGGGAAAGAAAGGCCTTGTGTGTGTGTGCTGAGGGGGCAGAGGGAATCTACTGAATGACACTGAGAGATGATAAGGAAATTTATCTGAATCTTCTTCAGTTCTAAGTGAGAAATCACCTCCTGTGGAATTCATACCACAAGATCTGGAAGTCTATTAATGTAACTATCATAGAAGTGTTTGCAGGACAGCAGTAGCCAGCCTTTAAGATGTCACTCAGTGATCCAGAGACATCACTTAGATGGCTGGGCAAAAGCAACTGCTCCAAAGGGACATAGTTCAACCCAGACCCCACACGTTTCCCACAGATAACATCTCACTGGAGATGAACTTATAGTAAAAGCATATCATAATCAAACTTATATAAGCAAGTCAAGCAAACACATACAAAAAACACACATATAAATAATATTTCACCTCTAAGAAACTCAGCTAATAGAACTGAGTGTTATAAAATAAGTATACTTATTATATGAAGAAGGAATCAAACCCATAAAAATAGAGGACAGTGAAAAACATATAGGCACAGTTGGAAAAAAATAATAAAACTTCTGGAAATGCAAAAGGCACTTATTTTTTTAAAACTCAATGAATTGATTAGATTCAGATGAAGTGAGAGTCTAGGAAATAAATGTGAGAGAATTCTCAGAATGAAGTACACAAAAATGAATATTAGACTTTCTTAACATTTATTAACCTCCCATATTTTCCCCAATTTTATTTAATAGGAATTCCAAAAGAATAGTTGGGAGAGAATGAGGGAGATAATGGCTGAAAATTTTCAAAAATATTAAAAGGTGTAAGTAAGTAGTCAAATTTAAAGCCAGAGTGAGTCCCAAGTAGATTAAGTGAAAATAAATGTGTATCTGGACCTGTTGTAATGAAAATGGAGAACATCAAGAGAGAAAAGAGAGAGCTCCTAAAAGCCTCCACAAAGAAAAGACAGATTACTGACAAAAAGAAATGACAGATTTAGAGCAGACTACTCAGACGCTACAATAGCCACCAGGAGAAACAGAGTAATGTCTTTACCTGAACTAAGGAAAATACTATCAACTAGAATTCTACCTACAGCTAAACTATCACTTGGGAATGAAAGTAAAATTAAAGTACTTTCAGACAAAGGAGATAAAGGCTTATCACTTGTAAATTTTTTCTGAAAGAACTTTTAAGAGAGAGATTTTGGGAGAAAACCAACAATGAACTCACTGCCATTGAGTCCATTCTGACTCAGAGCACCCCCACTGGGTTTCCAAGGCTGTAAATTCTTATGGAAGTACATGCCTCATCTTCCTTCTACAGAGCAGCTGGTGGGTTTGAACCATTAACTTTCTGGTTAGCAGCCAAATGCCTTACCCACTATGTCACCAGAACTCCTTTAAATTTTAGGAGAAGAAATGAAAAATCAACAGAAAAAGAAATAAGGTACAAGAAACAAAGGAAAGCAAATAAATTGGTAAACAAACATTAATATTTAAATACATATGCACACACACACAATAATGGCAACAATAGTAATGAATATGACTGGAGTAGGACAGCGGAATGAAAGTGTTCTAAGATCCTCACGTTGTTTAAGATGAGAGAATGGACAGTCATTAACTTCGGACTTTGTTAAATCAAGTATCCATGAAGTGTAAACTGGTACCATCACTCTGAAAAGCAATTTCAAAATCTAGAAAGCTAAAAGTTTGTATATTTTACAACTAGTAATTATATTTTTAGGCATCCACTCTAAAAAAATTTCTTGAACATGTACACATAGAGACACCTATTGCTAAACTGTTTGTATTAGAGGAGAATGAGCAAACAGACAGCCTGTCCCTTAGTCCAGGAATGGATATATTCATTAAATGGAATACTGTGCAGTGGGTACAATGAATGTGTTCATGCTATGTGATTAACGTGAATAAATCTCAAAAACCTGATGGTAAATGAAAAAAGCAAATTCCAGAGGGATGCACAGTGTTACTTATTATTATTATTATTAAATATATATCCAACACGAAAAACAACAGCTTATGCATCCATATTGTGAAAGTACAAAAGCATTCATAGGAATGACACACAATAATTGCAGAATAGTAGTTGACTCTGGTCGCTATGAGTCGGGGCCGACTCGACGGCACATAACAACAACAACAACAACAGTTGACTCTGGGAAGTGACGGAAAGAGAAGAAGGAATGGAGATGAGTCTTTGGAAGTGTCTGTTATATTTTATTCCCCCAAAGTAATAGAAAATTATTTTTAAAAGGGAAATATAAATCAAGAAATATAAAATATTTCTAATGGTGGTGGTGGGTAGATAAAATTTTGATATATTGTTTTCTGGTCTTGTGAAAGTGTTTAAATATATCATGTTTAAATATATCAACTGAGTAGTTGAACATGGGTGCGCATGTGTCTGAAGTGAGAGCCATGACAAGAACAGACACATGCACACCCACGTTCATTGCAACACTATTTACAACAGCCAAAAGATGGAAACAACCTAAGTGTCCTTCAACTGAGGAATGGATATCCAAACTATAGTACATACACACAATGGAATACTATGCAAAGCTAAAGAATAATGTAGAATCTGCAAAACACTGCATAACATGGATGAACTTGGAGGACATTATGCTGCGTGAAATAAGTCAATCACAAAAGGACAAATATTGTATTAGTCCATTATTGTAATAGTCAAAGAAACGTTTATCTATGGAAGGTCATTTTCTTTGTTGGTTACCAGGGGTGGGCGGGGAGGGTAGGGAATATTGTTAGATAGAGAGAGGTAAGTTTTGATTTGGGTGAAGAAAAGGGCAATGTACCAAGTGTGAGTGATCAATATAGTGGCACTGAGGAAGAAAAAGACATAGGGAGGTATGTGGGAAGTACAGACAACAAAGATGAACCCTTCTGCTCATATAGTACGGCATAGTCAGTGAAGGCAAACACGGGTATATGGGTGGATAGATGGGTGGACAGGCTGAAATATTAGGTATGTATATGAAGGGGAGAGTGCACCCAAGAACATGTATAGGGTTGGCAAACAATGGTCCAATAACTTTATGTGTAGGATCTGAATTCCCAGGTGTATAATGGGGCTGAAAAGGGGCAAGGTTGTAGTCACTGCTTGGTCACAGCCAGCTACCAAGAGGGACTGAGTAGTTGAACCTGTGGGCTCGGGACCATGGTCACAGAGGACATGAAGCTCAATTGGCATAACATACTACACAAAACATTGTTCCACCTCTTACTGTGGCTAGTAGCGACTGAGATCTTAAAAGCTTGCAAGCTGCATCTAGATGCAAAAATGGGTCTCTCCTCGTCCAGGACCAAAAAGAATGAAGAAAACCAAAAATTTATGGAAACAATCAGCGAGTAGCAACCAAGATTTTAAAAGCTTGCAAGCTGCCATCTAGATGCAACAATGGGTTTCCTCGTCCAGAGCCAAGAAGAATGAAGAAAACCAAAAATTCATGGAAATAATTTGTCCTAGCAACTGGTACACCATCCAATCTGCAGTCTATACAACTATGAGACCAGAAGAAATAGATGGTGCTCAGCTACTACTGTCAACCACTTGGAAGAGGATCTTTGTAGGAGATCCTGGATAGACAGGGAGAACAATGTGGAACAAAACTCAAAATCATTTGGGTGGAAAAAAAAAAAAAGCCGGGAACAGGTTTGCTGGCCAGATGGAGTCTGGGGAAACCACTGAGACCATGGCCCCTAGCTGCCCTTCAGGTCTGGAATTGAACGCACATCTATGGCTTCCAGCCAAACAATAGACAGGCATATCAATTGAGCATTTACCTGAGGTAGATACACTCCTTGGAGAGAATAAGAATGAGAGAAAGAAGGGCTGCTCAGGCACAGGGAGACAGCTCAGGGGGTAGAAGTGCATGGAGGGATGGACACAGGGAAGAGGTAGGGGTCGGGAGGAAGTGGGAGGGGAGATGTTGCATTCTGCTAAATTGTAGTCAATGTCATGAGACAAAGTGTAAGTGAACTGCTGTATGGAAAGTGTATTTGCTCTGCAAATTTTCACCAAATCATAATTTAAAAGAAAAGAAGGAAAAAAAAAGAATTCAGAGAAATGAGAGTATGGGTGTTTTATTTTTCTATTATTTGTTTTTAAACCTCTACAATGGAATTTTTTTTAGAGTGGATGCCTAAAAATATAATTGTTCTTGTTAGGTGCTGTCAAGTCATTCCCAACTCATAACGACCCTATCTGTGCACAGCAGAATGAAACACTGCCTGATCCCACGCCAGCTCCTTGATCCTTGCTATACTTGAGCACATGGCCACAGCCACCGTGTTAATCCATCTCGTTTAAGGCCTTCCCCTCTTTTGTCGATCCTCCACCCTACCAAGCATGACATCCCTCTGACAACAGAAGAATGGTCCCTTCTTACAACATGACCAAAGTAGGTCAGACGAAGTCTGGCCATTCTTGCTTCCAAGGAGCATTCTGGCTGCACTTCCTCCAGGATGGATTTGTTAGATCTTTGAGCAGTCCATGGTACTCTCAGCATTCTTCACCAGCACCACAACTCAAAAGCATCAACTCTTCTTCAGTTTTCCTTATTCATTGTCCAGCTCTCACATGCATATGAAGTGATTGAAAATACCATGGCTTGGGTTAGATGCACCTTAGTCTTCAAGGAGACATCTTTGCTCCTCAGCACTTGAAAGAGGTCCTTTGCAGCTATTTTCCCAGTGCTATTCATCATCTGATGTCCTGGCTGCTGCTTCCATTGGCATCAATGGTAGAACCAAGCAATGTGAAGTCTTTGACAACTTCAGTCTTTTCTCCATTTATCATGATGCTGTTTATGGGTCCAGTTGTGAGGATTTTTGTTTTCTTTATATTGAGCTGTAATCCATACTGCAGACTGTAGTCTTCAATCTTCATCAGTAAGTGCCTCAAGTCATCCTCACTTTCAACAAGCAAAGTTGTGTCCTCAGTGTATCACAGGTTGATAATGAATCTTCCTCAAATCTTGATGCCACGTTTTTCTTCATATAGTCCAACTTCTCAGATTTTTGCTCAGCATATAGATTGAATAAGTATGGGGAAAGGATACAACCCTGACTCACTCCCTTCTTGATTTTAAACCATGCAGTGTCCCCTTGTTCTGTTTAAACGACACCCTCCTGATCAATGTATAGGTTCCTCATGAGTACAATGAAGTGTTCTGAAATTCCCATTCTTCTCAATGTTATCCACAATTCATTATGATCCATACAATCAAATGCCTTTGCATAGTCAATAAAACACAAGTAAACATCTTTCTGGTATTCTTTGCCTTGAGCCTAGATCCATCTGACACCAGCTATATAATTACTAGTTGTAAAATATACAAACTTTTAGTTTTCTAGATTTTGAAATTGCTTTTCAGAGTGATAGTACCGGTTCATACTTCATGAATCCTTGATTTAACAAAGTCTGAAGTTAATTACTATCCATTTCTTACTTTCATAATAAGAAAAATATGTGGAAAAATCCTTCTTTTACAACCTCTCGAGCCACCCCAATCCTACATACAGACCTTCATTTAACAATCATTTAAAGTCACTTTCTAAAGTTCGGTAAACTGATTGCCAAGCAAGCATTCATCATAAGATTAGGTGTAGCACAATGAACTGAATTATTTCAGCTATCTTGTAATCAAAGCAGTTTCTGTACCAATGATCTGAACATAGTTATGGGCTTCATTCATTACTGATTGCATATTGTTGTTGTTATGGTTTGACTTCAAGCAACCCTATGTACAACAGAATGAAACATTGCCCAGTCCTGTGCCAGCCTCACAATTCCTGCTATACCTGAGCCTATCATTGCAGCCACTGGGTCAATTCATCTCATTGAGAGCCTTCCCCTTTTTCGTTGACCCTCCGCTTTATCAAGAATGATATCCTTCTCCAAGGAATGGCCCCTTCTGATAACATGACCAAAGTAGGTGAGTTATGCATATAATGTGAGAATTTTCTGATTGTATCAATGTAAAAAATGGTTACATTTATTTATTTATTTACTTATTCAGGTGTGTGTAGTAATATGTAAGGTGACCTGGTAATGCTGTGGTTAAGTGCTCAGCTGCTAACTGAAATGTTGGTGGTCTGAACCCACCAGCTGTTCTGCAGGAGAAAGATGTGGCAATCCGCTTCTGCCTGAATGGAAACTCGATGGGGCAGTTCTATTCTGTTCTATAGGTTCACTCTGAGTTGGAGCTGACTCAAGGCATTCGGTTTGGGTTTCTCTAGTTTATGGTAATATGTGTGTACGTGCATATCCTTTTTTACATATACATATATAATGTTTTTAACCCTCATGAAACGTCTTGCAGGGATGAGAAGTTGAGGTGATTAATTCTGGGAGTTCAATGAAGTAGAGATTCTTTTACTCCTGAGTCATTGTTTTGCCTCCAAACAGAACATGTCAACAGTTGCCCAGTGACCTCTGTGAAATGTTTGTAGTCTAGTGTCAGTTCCTAACAATGACTTGTCCACATAATAGAAGTACTTTATTTATTGTATATCCTCCTTTGATGTCTGTCAAGTTTTTTATTGTCTCCTTGTCTTTTCATCTGGTTTCCCACTGTTGATATTGCCCCATTCTTGTCTTCCTAGACTGAAAGGACCATGTCCACTTAACTAATTTGGCATGGCAACCACCACAATTCTGAGTATGTGGGTGCTTGACAAACTATGTCGATGGTGCTGTTGCTATCGATATCACAAAATTGTGTTGACAATAATGCCTGAAAGGGAGCACCTGATCTATCTATTCTTCCCATAACACTAAAGCTCTGGTGTCCATTCCCAGGCACAGGGTTGACAGATTTAGCAAATAGAAATGCAAGATGCCCAGTTAAATTTGAATTTCAGACAAACAGCAAATAATTTTTAGTAGAAGTATGTTCAAAAACACTGCATGGAACATGTTTATACTAAAATATTATTCATTGGTTATGTGAAATTCAGATTTCACTGTGAATCCTATATTTTATCTGACAACACTAGCCATTCTTTTTAAGTCTCCAAAACATTTGGCAGAATAGTCACCCAAAATGAGAGAGGTGAATATTTTCTTAAAAGAAATTCTGTCATATTCATTTGGATAAGAAACAAAGAAAACAAACACAAGTTTAAATCCGCTTCACAGTTGCAGAGGTCTTTATCTCAGTATACAAGCTTCATATCTAAATTACTGTGAGCTCTTTTTGGGGGGAAAAAAAAAAAAAAAGCTTGAATGACATATGGTTATTTTGTGAGTCACCAAAACTCTCCCTGCAGTGGCAGCCGGCAACTTCCATGATGCTGTCACTAAATGGCAGAAATTGACAGGAATGTAAAATAGTGGAAGGAAATGCAACCAGGGGGAGAAGTTATTTTCCAGAAGAATTTGCAACTCCTCCCCACCTCCAGTCTTCCCTCTCACCATCACCTTTTCTCTCCCAGAGCATTCAAGCTCTGAGAGTTCTTGGAGGAAGTGGTACTCTGAGGAGCATGCAGGGTGGCTTACCCAATAATCAAGGTAAGCACGGGGTTGCTTGGGTTTCCTATCTTTCATGTGGTGAAAAACATGTGAAACTGTTCACTACAGATGAGTAAGTAAGCACAAGTGAGCCTGTGCTTGTCTTGCTTACTGGGTATTCCATCCCTATCAGGGATTGTAAATTTGAAAGGAGGCTTTGATTTTGTAGGAAGGTGTTGTGGGGTTGGGAGAGAGACAGATACCAGCCATGCCTAGAAGCAGAATCTTTAATGTGGTGAAAAAATGTGAAACTGTTAACTACAGATTAGTAAATAAGCTTACTTTGCTTATTGAGTAATCTGCCCCTGGTACCCAAACATGTCAAAATAGGACAGAAGAAACTACACAATTCTAGTTGAAATCAGTCCACAGGAAGGAAAAAAAGAGCATAATGCTAGCTACTGATTCAAGGGTGGACTATGAGGAGGATGCCGTCTGCTGTGGGACATGTAATAAGGCAGCTTGAGGGAAATCCCTTTAATAACAGCATCATAACTACTAACATGAAAAAATAACAGGCTTAGTTATTTGCTGCTTAAGAATGATGGCAGGAATAAGCCCAGAACTGGTTTCTAGGAAGACATCTGTGCCTTTCTGGATTGCTTCCTGCTCAGGAGTACACCTTCAAACCAATACTTAATACTAGGTTGCTCTCCTTGCTGTATCTCCAGATCCTAGCTCTATGCCTGGCATACAGTAGGCACTCAAGGGTGTTTATGAAGGAGTAAGGAAAGGAAACTGCAGCCACCCACATAAAATATTTCACAATTTATTTTTCTTTTTAAGAACCCGTCATTTATTAGGGGACAGTGAGTTTATGCTAATAGGAGAGGAACAACTCAGAGAAGGAGGGTAAGAAAGGTTTCACAACTCAAAGAATGTAATCAGTGTCACTAACTGGTACACGGAGAAACTGTTGGCTTGGTGTATGTTTTGCTGTGTATGGTCTCAACAACAACAACATTAAGAAAATTTGAAAAAAAAAAAAAAAAAAACCTAGTCATCTAAGGATATAGACCAACAGGTGGAGAATATGGCTGTACTATTTTTTTTTATTTCATACTTTATCTTAGTATAACAGTACAATAGTTTTAATTTTAAATTAAAAAAATTAAAAACCAACAAAGGATAGTGTGAAGTTGCTCATGTTTGTTTTGGCTTTTAAGCTTTTGCCTTATGCTATGTGAGCTAAAAGACTCAAATTCAGAGAGCAAAGTGGGACAACCAGTGTTTTGTTTATGTATTTTTGCCATGTGTGTTTTAGCAAATGAGTGGTTAGGTATTTGAGCCTCTAGTTGCTACACAAATAAGTCCTGAGACCTCCCTAACATTACAGAGGCCTATCGCATCCCTGAAAGAAAGGTGTGGCCTTCTACTTCTGAAAATTCCATCAGCGAAAACCTTATGTATCACAACAGTCGAATTCCATTGTTCATGGGGATGCCGGGAGTTGGGGTTGACTCAACAGCAGCTAATAACAACAGGGACTCCCTGGGTGGTGCAAATACTTAACGGACTAAGATGCTGACCAAAGATTAGAAGTTTGAGTCCATTCAAAGGCCCTCAGATGAAAGTACTGGTGATCTACATCATTGAAAACCTTGTAGAGCACACTTCAGCCATGGTTCAGATAGACTTCACAGCAATTTTTTTTTTGGTGTTTACTTTGTGACAGAAATCTATCTTGCTGTTGCTGTCAGGTGCCATCAATTCAGTTCTGACTCATCACCACCCTACCTACAACAAACCAAACGCTGCCCAGTCTTGTGTCATCCTCAAAGTCGTTGCTATGTTTGGGCCCATTTCTGCAGCCATTGTGTCAAGCTATCTTGTTGAGGGTCTTCCTCTTTTTTCACTGACCACTACTTTACCAAGCATGATGAGCTTCTCCAGGGACTAGTTCCTCCTGATAACATATCCAAATGATATGAGATGAAGTCACTTCATCCTTTCTTCTAAGGAAGATGCTGGCTGTAGTACTCCCAAGACAGATTTGTTCATTTTTCTGACAGTCCATAGTATATTCAATATTCTTCACCAACACCATACTTTAAAGGCATCAATTCTTCTTTGGTCTTCTTTATTCATTGTCCAGCTTTCACATGAATATGAGACAATTGAAAATACCATGGTGCAACTTTAGATCTGGTGCAACTTAGAGGCTGCTTATTGGTCCAGTTGTGAGGGTTTTTGTTTTCTTTATGTTGAGGTGTAATCCATACTGAAGGCTTTAGTCTTTGATCTTCAACAGGAAGTGCTTCCAGTCCTCTTTGCTTTCATCAAGCAAGGTTGTATCATCTGAATATCACAGGATGCCAACAAGTCTTCCTCCAATCCTGGTGCTGCATTCTTCTTCATATAGTCCAGCTTCCTGGATTATTTGTTCATCATACAGGCTTGAATACGTATAGTGGAAGGGTGCAAGCCTGATGCACACTTTTCCTGATTTTAAACCACTCAGTATTCCCTTATTCTGTTCCAATGAACAGGCCTCTTGGTCTGTGTACAAGTTCCTCATGAACATAGTTAAGTGTTCTGAAATTCCCATTTCTCACAATGTTATCCATAATTTGTTATGTTCCACACAGTAGAATGCCTTTGCCTAATCAATAAAACGCAGGTAAACATCTTTTTGGTGTTCTCTGCTTTCAGCCATGATCCATCTGACATCAGTAGTGATATCCCTCATTCCATGTTGTCTTCTGAATTAGCTTGAATATCTGGCATTTCCCTGTCAGTATACTGATACAATTTTTGAACTATCTTCAGCAAAATTTTACTTGTGTATGGTATTTATGATATTGTCAGACAATTTTCTAGTAAGTCCCCTTTCTTTGGAATGGGCACAAATATGGTCAATTAGCCAGATAGGAGCCTTCCAAACTTCTTGGCATAGATGAATGAACACTTCCAGCATTGCATCTATTTGTTGAAACATCTCAATGGGTATTCCATAAATTCCCAGAGGTTGGTTTTTCATCAATGCCTTTAGTGCAGGTTGGACTTTTTCCTTCAATACCATCAGTTCTTGATCATATGCTACCTCCTGAAATGATTGAACATCAACCAATTCTTTTTGGTACAGTGACTCCGTGTAATCTTTCCATCTTCTCTTGATGCTTCCTGCATCATTCAACATTTTGCTCATAGAATCCTTCAAGACGGCTACTCAAGGCTTTCATGTTTTCTTCAGTTCCTTCAGCTTGAGAAATGCTGAGCAAGTTCTTCCTTTCTGTTTTTTTAACTTCAAGTCTTTGCACATTACGTTACAATACTTTACTTCATCTGATCAAGACACCCTTTGAAATCTTCCCTTTAGCTCATTTACTTCATCATTTCTTCCATTTGCTTTAGCTATTCTGTGTTCAAGAGCAAGTTTCAGAGTCTCTTCTGATATCCATTTTGGTCTTTCTTTCCTGCCTTTTTCATGACCTGTTGCTTCCTTCATGTATCATGTTCTTGATTTCATCCCACAACTAACTCCTCTGGTCTTCAGTCATTAGTATTCAATGTCTCAAATCTATTCATGAGATGGTCTGTAAATTCAGGCGGGATATACTCAAGATTGTACTTTGTCTCTTATGGACTTGTTTTAATTTTCTTCAGCTTTAAATTGAATTTGCATATGAGCAATTGATGGGCTGTTCCATCAGCCCCTAGCTTTGTTCTGACTATGATATGGAACTTCTCCATTGTCTCTTTCCACAGATGTAGTAGATTAGATTCCTGTGTGTTCCATCTGGTGAGGTCCAGGTATAGAGTCACTGTTTATATTGTTGAAAATAGGTATTTGCCATGAATAAGTCATTAAAATAAGCCTTGCATAATTCTATCATGCAATCTCTGGTGTCATTTCCATCACCAAGGCCATCTGGGAACTACTGATGCTTCTTCGTTTCCAACTTTCCAATTCCAATCACCAGTAGTTATCAATGCATCCTGATTGCAGGTTTGATCAATCTCAGAGGGTCATATATACATATGTGACTTCAATTTCTTCAGCATTCGTGGTTGGTGCATAAATCTGAATAACAGTTATATTAACTGGTCTTCCTTGTAGGCATGTGGATATTATCCTATCACTGCCAATGTTGTATTTCAGGTTATATCTTGAAATGTTCTTTTTGAGATGAATATGATGTCATCCCTCTTCAATATGTCATTCTCATCATAGAAGACCAGAAAGTCATAGGCTTTCTGATTCAAAATGGCCAATACTAGTTCCTTTCAGCTCACTAATACCTACGATGTTGATCTTTATACTTTCCATTTTATTTTTGACAGCTTCCAATTTCCCTAGATTCATACTTCGTATATTCTATGTTCCAATTATTAATGGATGTTTGCAGCTGTTTCTTCTCATTTTGAGTCTTGCTACATCAATAAATGAAGGTCCTGAAAGCTTTATTCCAGCCATGTCATTAAGGACCAGTTTACTTTGAGGAGTTAGCTCCTTCCCAGTAATATTTTGAGTGTATTCCCACCTAAGGGGCTCATCTTGCAGCACTAGATCAGACAATGTTCCACTGCTATTCAAAAGGTTTTCACTGACCAATTATTTCAGAAATAGATTGCCAGGTCCTCCTTCCTAGTTTATCTTAGTCTGGAAGCTCCAATGAAACCTGTTCTGGGTGACCCTGCTGGTATTTTTAATACTGCTGGCATAACTTCCAGCATCATGAGAACATGCAAGCCCCCACAGTACAACGAACTGACAGACAAGTGGTGATATCTTATTGTGGGGCTCTTAGGACAGATCAAATGTGATGGATCTGGAAGTAGCATAAAGATAAGCATTATTTAGTCATAAGAACCAATCAATTCTCTGACTTTTCTTTACGAAACACTCTTGCATAGAGGTTCCTGACCAGCTATGGTATCTCTGGGTTAGCTGTATCATTGCTCTTAAAAATACACCTTCAAGAACCAAAGAGCCTGTGATTGTATTGTAAGCCTGAATTAGCTTTGAACATTTTTCTTTCAGTGTAACAAATTAAGAATAAATCATAAAACAACTATGCCTTTTATAAAATCAATTTCAAATTGGTTTTCTATTTCAAATTAGTTTATCTCTTGCACTACAAAAAAAAGAGAGAGTTCCAGCAAGATGGCGGACTAGGCAGAAGGATTGCACAGACCCTCTTCAACAAAGAAAAGGGAAACCAATTAACACAGACACAGAAGATAATCATGGACCCCTG
>NW_006921901.1:510188-544705 GCF_000298275.1 Orycteropus afer afer | reverse complement strand
AAACTGCTGTATGAAAAGTGAATTTACTCTGTAAATCTTCACCCAAATCAAAATAAAATTTAAAAAAAAAAGAAAAGGAAGATGAAAATGGTTGCACAACTTGAAGAATGTAATTAATGTCATTAAATTGACATTCATGTAGAAACTGTTTAATCAGTGTATGTCTCAACAATAACAACAAAATAAATAAAATTTAGGGGGAAAAAAAAAAGAGAGAGAGAGAGAGAGACTCCTGGCTTTATATTAGATAAGCTTGCCTTGAGGGTCATATATACATATGTGACTATCCTAGTGAATGCTCACAGCCAGCACAGCCAGCTGAAAGCTGAAATCCATGAGGCATCCAATGTACATGATTTCTGACCATTGCACAATATCTGATACTTGGCTAAAAGTTTTCACTTTCATTGAAGCAGTTGCTATGCAGACATAGCCAACAGAAAGAGATACACATCATCTGTGCTCTGCCCAAACCAGAGTCGCAGCCAAATTAAAATCCCAGCCTGATGAGTTGATTCCATAGTGAACTGTTACGCAGAAAAGCTTCAGTCACATACCACTGCCTCCTCCTGTTCATTTTCTGGCAGAACGTTAAGACTGAAGATACTGACAATTAGAATTTAAACCCTTTCTCTGATGAATAACAAATCCTCCCCATCCCTGTCTAGCCAGAAGCAATCTGCCTGTTTATTTCTATTTTCATGTCCTCTCTTCTCAGATTAACCTTGGTTACATTCTCATTTCTAGATAACATTACTGGTCTTGAGTCAAGATGCCTAAGACTTGGCATATAAGAAGTGCTAACGAATGAACGGTTCACCTAACTTTTGAAATCTAGCATGAAAATTCTGTTCTGAGCATACTGAGACGGTAAAGGATTTTGTGGTAGCTAAATTTGTATGTCAGCTTAGCTGGGCCTGGTTGAGTAACTGGGCACCTGGTTGTAGTTATTCTCCATGATAAGACTGGAAATCACCTCCATGGTGGGATCTACCACAATCAGCTGAGTAGCTGCGTTTGGGATGTGCTCTCCTTCCCATATATAAGGAGAAGGCTTGGGGATAGTCTCTAGCTTATGGCATGCTTGGACCCTGCATGTAGCCGTGTCATTGTTCAGCAGCCTGCCATGCTCTGCCGACCTTGGGACTTATAATGGGTTTGAATTAATGGCATGCCATGTGGTTTGGTAACATCTGGAATATGCCATTTTATTTGTCGACCTTGGGCTTGTCAGCCTCAACAGCCAGTAGCTGCCTGAGTGAAGAGATGCCTCTAACTTCAGTGGGCCAGGAGCAAGAGGCAGAGCTGAAGCCCAAGGTCGAGGGTCCTTCCACACAACCCCTAGAGCCTGACACTTTGAACTCAGACTTCTAGCTTTCTGAACTGTAAGAGAATAAACTCCTGTTTGTTAAGGCCATCCCATTTGTGGTATATTCCTGTCAGAGTGGTACTAGGTAACCAGAATAGACTTATTTAAAAAAAAAAAAGTTACTATCAAGTCCAACTCATGATGACCCCATGTGTTGCAGAGTAGAGCTATGTTCCACAGGGTTTTCAAAGCTGTTATCTTTCAGATTCAAGCCACCAAACTTTTGATCAGTAGCTGAGATTAACCATTTGTACCACTCAGGGACTCCTAAAGAACTTTATAAAGATGCACAAATAGCCTTGGGGAGTTCTGATATTCTACCTGTAGCATTGGTTACTGTAGACTTGGACCCTTAGAGTAAGAATTGGGCTCAAAAGTAATAGTGTAGCTTTTTCCTAGAAAAACATCTATAAGTCTCTCTCCTCAACACTTGCAATGGCTTTCTATTGCTCTTAGAATAAAATTCCAACTCTTTATCATAGTCTTCAAGGCCACCAAACCTCTGTAGCCTCACCTCACACCACCTCCCAGCCTCCAATGTTTTGGTCACTAAGCTATAAATGCACAGAGCACAAGTGCAGGACTTTGTATTTCCTGCTCCCTCTTTCTGAAATGCTCTTTCCCTAGCTCTGTGCATGACTCCTTATCATCGTCCAAATGTCAGTTAAACATCACCTCAGAGAGGCTTTCCCTGGCCACTGTGTCTGCGGTAGCTTTCCTCAGTATCTCCCCAGCCTCCTGAAGTTGTCTTTATCACATCATTCTGTTTATCTTCTCTGTAGCACTAATTATCAACAGACTATAAACTCCCAGATATCACCACTATATCTCCACCACCTAGTATAGTGCCTGGCACATAGTTGGTGCTTGATTAATTTTGTCAAATTAATTCATGAAGGAATGAATGAATAATTATGCTTGTAACATGTATTGTCCCTTTTTGTTCTTATATATATGTTTAGCATATCAGGAAGAATTTAACACTCTGATGCTTTTTTAAATTTTTTAAATAATATTAAGAAGCAGAGATTTATGAACATTGCTGAACATGTGCTAAATAAGCCCGTACTTTGAGAAATATCACTGGTGTAAATGTTGGACAGATTCCCTGGGATTCTTTTTCCTCTTCTCCTTTCCTTCCCTTCTCTTCTTTCCTTTGCCTTCTCTCCTCCTCCTTCCTATCTCCTCCGTTCCCTTCTCCTTTTCCTCCTCCTCCTCTCTCTCTCTTTTAAACATATATAACATTGGTCATTAGTATCTTAGCCTTCGGTTCTTTCAGCATAGTCTTTCCTCTGACTCTCACACAAGCTCATGATCAGGGAAGACTTGTCTCCTTCAGTCAAATGATTCCCTAGAAGACAGTCTTTCAAGAACAAAAAGCATTAGGTAGAGTCAGACCTAAGGTAGAAAGCATCACATTCATATCTGGAAGCAGCATGTTGGAGAAAAAAAAAAAAAAGACATTAGCATCAGGATACCAGAATTGGTAATAATAGAAAGTCATTTAACAACTCTGTGCCCTAATTTCCTGATCTATAAAAGAGAAACAATGTGTCCTATTTTGTCCCCTTTCACAGATGGGAAAGGATACATTGAGACAATCGTGCAAAAGCACAATTGTACAATATCATGTATTGTCCAAGCATAAAATACTATATTAAAAAATAAATACTATGCCTGCTTTAGTAAACTAGAAAAGGGCAGGAAACAAAGATAACAGTCATATTTGGGGAGCAATGGATATAGTGATGATATTTTCTAACCCCAAATCAGGACATATCTTTTGGCATATGATCTGACACATGGTTAGACCACATGATGGAATATTCGAAATCAAAAATGTCCTGAAAAAATCCAGGACATGTGGTTGCCATGGCAATGAGGAGCCATAGGGAGGCTGTGGGCAATGAAAAGACAGGGTCAAATTGGCAGGCCTGGAAAACTATTTTGCCAACGATGTGTAGGACAGTTTGGAATCACTCAGTGTGGAAGAGTGAAATAACAAGAAGGAAGAAATTTTACTACCCTGAGTGTGAGGTGTAAGTAGTAATCTTGAGTCATCCTCACTGTAGAAACTTCTCCCCACCCATTCTAGGAAATACAAGACAATATGGATCACATGAATGTGGAGAAGGAAGAGGGATTTAGTACAAGAATTTCGTTGGAGTGCACCTAGCCTCTACGGTGAACTTATATCGACTCTCAATATGCAAAGGGCACCTTTAAACTAAGGCTTATCTCATGCTAGCCAGTTCTCCAGACCAAGGGAGATTCCTGAGACATACCCAGAGAGGACATAAATCTACTTCCAACCGGATGGAAAGACTCTTCAACTCTTGGAAGTCTCTAATCTCTCTTCAACCATTCCCCACACAAAATCAAAACAATCCTCCTCTCTGTGCAAGGGTTCAGGAATTGATGTGATCTACAACTCCATCCAAACTCCTGACAACACAACTTTGGTATTAGATGAATTCTACCGCTGAATTTCAGGACAGAAAGTCAGATTATTTTTATGGATAGTCAGTAGTAAAATGTAGATAAATTTCAAGAAAGTGTAATGATTGCACTCCAGAAAGGTTGATAAAAGGGTTGATCTTTTCCTGAAATTAATATATCACATATTTCTAAGGGGCAAATATTGCTTAGTGGGGCAGATTTCCACCCCCCTCCCCCTTCAGCTCTCTTATTCCCTTCCAGCCCTTCAAGACCCCAAGACCTCTAAATTCCACCCAGTGCCTATCACATGCTATTGAGTTGGCATGTTTGCAAATTGCATGCAGTGAGATCCTTCCATGCCGACAGCCCTGTCTCAGATTCCCCAGCATCGCAGCCAAACTAGTATTGCCTGCACATTTTCTTCATCTTTTCATTGAGTTCAGTGTGGCGGCAGCACATTCCTCAGCACAGTCTCCAGTCGGCATGGTAACTAGTTCGGGAGTGCAAGCTGCCTTCTTGCAGACTCCTATTTCTTTCTGAAAGTGCTTTTTTTGGGGGGTGGGGGGTGGGAAGGGGTGGCGGTAGAGGAAGTGGAGAAAGAATCGATGGGGTTGGCCTGGGGGAAGGGGGTCGGGCAGAAGAATGACTTAAATCCACTTTTTAAAAGAGTTATCTGGTCCATCCTTGGTGTTGGTGCTAAATTGCCTGGGCAGAAAAAAAGTCCTAATTGGGGTGGGGAGACACTGACAAAGCAAAGCTTGTTCCAGCCTGGGAATCTGCACTGTTGATAGTGCAGGTACCTCAGGGCTGTGGGGAGTGATTGCTGTGTTGACTTTGTCTAATTGCAGGGGAGGAGTTACGTGAGCTGTGACGGGCAGTGTTACACCCAGTGGGGTGGTTGGGAAAAACTGGCATAGCCACGCAGGGCTAAATAAACTGACGACAAAGCTCTTGCGTATTATCAAAAATCTGGCAAAATTTTCATCTCTTGACAAAAATGTAGGAAGGCTGGTAATGCATAACTTTATCCCATGTTGGATTTTAAAATGACGAATGGAATGCCAAGTTGTCTGTCAAAATTAATAGGGCATTTCTTCTTATAGAACCAAAAAAAAAAAAAAAACCTCATACATTTTATTCATTTATTCATTGCTAAAAAGTCATGTATCTGCTGAAATTTTCATTTAAGGAAAAAGGTTTGGAGGTGGTTAACCTTGATTGTTAAGTACTGTGTATGAAAAGCTACTTTGGTTTTCTCATGTTTGTTATGATCAAAGCCATAGTTCGTTAAAATGTAAAGCATTTTATTCTTTCAGAATACATTAAAAGTCTACATCCAAGTTTATATTAAGCAAGGCATTAAAACTCCAATTATTGATTATATCTTTATATGAGTTTGGGAACTTTTAAAAAAAAAAAAAACTGCATTAAATTGAGAAAAATGTTAAATGGTTAATTGACTTCGAGTAGATACTCTCCATCGTCATAGGAATTAATCAATATATTGAATGTGACTGTTGGACTTTGCTATTTCGTGTGTTAATTCCACTGTTTCTCCTTCCTTCTTGGCGTTCCATGGAGCCTTTAAGCAGACTGTTCTGTACAAACAACTTTTTATTCTAACTTTTACACATAGAAAGGAACTTTCTATTATCTCTTTGAAGTCTGAAAAATACGTTTTGTGTGTATTGAAAGTTCAAAAAGGAAGTGTAAGTAATCCTCTACCTTGTTATACGTGTGTGGTGCATATGATAACTATTTCTTTCCTTATTTTCCATGTTGCAAGCCTTGTAATTAAATGCAAGCGATAAAAGACTCTCTGAAAATAATTTTCTCTTTTGTAATGTATTTCAATCCCTAGTTTGCTTTACAAAACGATGAACATTTTTCACTTCTAAGTTTAGAATTAAAAAAAAAAAATTTCCAAAAAAAAAGTTTTCAAAATGGCATTTCCCAAAAAATTCTATATTTTCTCTTATTCTGATTTTTTTTCTTTAAGGCCTTCAATAAAATAGAAGACTCAGTGAAGCTGGTGGGGAGTCTTTGCTCTGAGACCTTAATAAATGATTTGGTTTGGGGATTTTTCTCTTCTTTGTGTTCTTAAAGCACCTGTCCAGAGTGGAGTCTACAAGCTCTGTTTGAAAACGAAGACCCTTGAGGCGCAAACACGGTTGTGCTCCCAGGTAAGAGAAAAACGACGCACAAATGTTCCTTAGCTGCTGAAGGAACAAACATTTAAATAAGAGATGGGATGATTCCCCACTGTTCATGTTTGCTCACTGCGAGCATTTGGTTCACTTGGCTTGGCTCATTATTTCAGCTGGGAAAGTCACTATATGAATTAATAGCAGATTTCCCAGCTGAAAATAAATGTTTTCCAGTTTAGGGGGCTGGGGTTTTTTGGCAAAGAATTGGCTTTTTGTCTGGCTGACTCCTTTTTTTGGCGTGCACATCCCTGAGGTGTGTAATTAAAGTAAGGGAATTTGCACATAGTGCTTTAGGGCTTTAATGAATAGAAAACACAGGATATTTCAGCAATTTGGTGCCTAATGTCAGAGTGTGCATTTCCTGTGTGAGGTATCACAATAATAGGGCTCTGTGATAATAAAGGCGCCTGCAATCCCATGCAAAGAAAAAGAAAAGTGACAGCATTTGTTCCTAAATTCCAATACAAAATACATGAAAAAGAGCAATTTACATTTAAAACAGAAGGACTTTGAACTTGAACATACCCTCAGAATTAATGGCTATTAAATCAGCCCCACTTTGCTGAATATTGAAATTCCCTTCAGGACAAAGATCTTGGCTGTTGATATCAGGTTACATTACAAAACTGAATACACAATATCAAAAGGTTTTAATCATAATCATTGTAGCCTTGCTGTTGAAATTTTTTGAAAAGCTCAAAACCTGCAAAAAAACAATTTGTGAACCTCAGGAATCTTGAGGGGAGGGGAAGAGAAATGAACATTTATTGAGCACCTGTTGTAAGGCAGATACTTTTACATGTATCACATTTAACATTTTACAATAACACTCATGCAAAAACAAAAAAGTATTAGCATTCTTATTTTTGATATTGAAAAAAAAGTAAGGTTCAAAGAAATTAGGTGACTTTCCCAAGATCATCTCTGGAATTAAACATGCTTGTAATCAGTGGTAGTAGGAGGTGAGAAGACAAGGCCCAGCAGAAAATGAGCACTCAGTGCATTCTGGCTATTATTATCATTATTGTCAGACTCCAAAAGCCCAAGCTTTTTCCAAATAGCTCACTGTTAAATTTTATTCCAAACAGTGCTGAAAACTTTCCTGGGTCATTCTCATGAATAAGGTTTAAATCCAGTTTGAACAAAGAAAATCTGGTACTGTCCCACGCATAATAGCACAGGAAGTAGCAACCTTGTGCTAGGGACTGCTTCCTGGACCATGGAAGGGCTCTCACAATCCTCAGGCAAATAGCACTTTCAGTATTTTTAATACAGAACATAAGAAGTCATTTGATGACTAGTGTGTGCCTGCCCCAAGCCATGGTCTTTTCAATCACCACATATGCATGCAAAGGCTGGACAATGAAAAAAGAAGACACTGCAGTGTTGGCAAAGAACAATGAATATGCTGTGGACTACCAGGACAAACAACCAGAAGACATGCAACCAGAATGTTCTTTAGAAGAGAGGATGGCAAGAGCTAAGCTCATCTGCTTTGGATACGTCATCAGGAATGACCACTCACTAGGAAAGGACATCATGTTTGGTAAAGTAGAGGGTCAGTGAAAATTAGAGGGTCATCCTCGGTGAGGTGGACTGACACAATAGCCACAACAAGGAACTCAGACACATCTACAATCATGAAAATGGCACAGGACCAGATAATGTTTTATCTGTTATACATGAGGTCGCAATGAGTCTAAGCTGACTGGATGGTACCTAGCAACAATAACAATACAGAGCAAGGACAGCCATGGCACAGAACAAGTCTCCAATAGAAGCATGGAAGAAAGCAATGCCTGACCACAGCCAAAGGGCGGAAGATGGAGCCCATATCACCACAGAATAGAGAATTGTAGAGCACTTTGCTAGGCCTCAGTTCTGTCATCTATAAAACGAAAGGACTGGCCTGGATGATCTTAAAGGCCCATTTCTGATTTAAGATGCTAAATTACCAAATAACCCTTGGTTGGTGACCAGAGTGTAGAGGGTAGGAAGCTGACTTAATCCACAAACAGGAGAATTCCCATAGGATAAGCTTTAGACAACTACCTATCTTCTTGTCACTGCACAAAGAAATCTGCCAGCATTTGCATAGCCATATCCCCTAATGATATGATTATCAAGTTTCCACTCTATATTTCCCACAATGACATTTCCCAATATCACCTACAAACTGAATTTTGAAGGTAAAACTTTGTCTTATAAGGCTTTTCTTTGCCTTTTCTTCTCATGAAATCTCACTCAAGTTTAAAAAAACCTTATACTGACTTTTATACAGCTTTTCTCTTATTCTTAAGAAACCTTTGAAGAATCATAGACACACCAATACTTGGGCATAGGACAGTATTCTAATGCTTTATAAACAAGTGTGTGTGTGTGTGTGTCATGCTTGGGGTCTAAGAACCTCTTCCTAGAGTCCTTGGAATATAAAACTCGGAGACTGATTGAAGGTCTTTGGAAGGTACAGTTTGTGCTGGGCTGGTAACCAACAGGTTGGTAGTTTAAACCCATCCGGCAGCACCATGGAAGAAACAGGCCTGGCAATCTGTTTCTATAAAGGTTACAATCAAGAAAACCCTATGAAGCAGTTCTATTCTGTAACACCACGTGGGATCTCCTAAGTCAACAACAAAACTCAAGAGACTGGAGACTCTGCGACCTGCTATTTCCCTGCCAACATTTCTCCTCCTTGATGAGGAACTCTTTCCACAATCTTCTCTTTTCTCCCTTGTTAATAACTACTGATGCTGCCAGCTCCCCACCAATAACGACTTGGACAAAGGAGCCCCATCCCTATGAAACAGTAAAGATGTTATTATTATCTCCATCAATATGTAACAAAATTTGAACATCAATATTTTGAGAGACATATTAGTGAAAAAGGCAGCAAGATACTTGGAGCAGATACTATTTTACTTCACTGGGACTTACAGTCCCCTGATTCTTTACCTTGTCACTGTCCTCATTCCTCTCGTGTCCTAAATTTCCTCCTCCTTGCCCTGCTTAAGTTCCATGATTCATCATCATTATTATTATTCTCTTACAAATGCCTCAACCTCCTTTCTCCTCTCTCACTGCATTGCTCTCACCTGGCAAATTCTCTGATACATAATTAAATCCAACCCTTTGCCAAGTCTATGTCTGCATTCCTGCAACTAAACATGCTGGAATAACACACACAACCACGTTGGCTAGTCTCACTCTAAATTCATAATAATGATAACCTCCAATGGGTCCTTAATGCTGCCAGGCTCTATCATTCATTGTCCTAGTCCATTCTCTCTTCCACTTTCCTCAACAATCTTTGACCTCTTCTCTTCTCACCTCACCTGCCATCATTTACTTGTTTCCTTTCTCGCCAAGAAAAGAGAAGCATCTAGAAAGACCTATGTTTTCCACCACCACATCTCCCCACCTACCAACATCAATGCTCATACACTCCACCCTTCCTCCTGTGAGTCTTGTTACCATGTTTATCAAGGCCAGTCCTCCTGCTTGTTCACTAGATACCAATCCCTCTCAATGTCACAAGAACGTTTCTCTTTCCTCTTAAGAACCATTGCCACAGCATACAGATATGCTTTTGTTTCTTTCATTAAAAATAAAAACAAAAAAACTTTAAAACCCATATCCTCTTTCAGCTAGCTACCACTCCATTTCTCTGCTCCCTTTGACAACAAAACTCCTCAAAGAAATTGCATATACTCACTGGTAATTTCTCTTTTCCTGTTTTCTCTCAAACCCAATCCAACCGTGCTTCCTCCATACTCCTGCCCTCTAGCGCCCTTTTGCAAATTTTTTATCAAACTGCTCCTGTCTGTGTCAATAAGGGCCATGCTAAATCTAACAGTCAATTCTCAGGACTCATCTACTATACTTTAAACATTTGACATAGCTGATCCTTCCCTCCCTCTTGGAACACCACACTCTTTGGAGTTTGTTCCTACTTCTTAGGCTGTTTCCTTCTCAGTCTCCTCTGCTGGTCCCTTTCCATCTCCCTGCCTCTAAGAGTTGGAGTGCCTCAGGGCTTAGGGCTCAAACCTCTTAACTACATTCAATCTTTAGATGACCTCACCAGTTTCATGGCTTTAAATATTATCTCTCCACTGTTGCCCAAATTTATATCTCCAGACTGTATGGCCCTTGCCTTGGACCTCTGTTGTGAAATCAAAATCCAGATTCCCTCTTGCTCCCTAGTTATGCTAAGTGCGGTTTTGTCTTATTTCCTTGTCTAATATCACACTCCCTTGAAGCCTGAGACCCTATATTAATCTTTTGGTTCCCTTTCAAGGATTCTGAACCTTATACCTGCTGATAGACTTTCCTAATACTGCCCACCGGACCAGGAGGTAGGTACCTGCTTTGTAGGAAAAAACGAGAAGTACACAATGACTTGTGGTTCTTATGCACAGTCCTAAGATGAGCTTGTTACAGTTGTCAGCTGTCATCCTTAGGGAAAAGGTTGTTGTTGTTAGGGGCCATTGAGTCAGCTCTGACTCAGCGACCCTATGGACAACAGAAGGAAACACTGCCCAGTTGTGCACCATCCTCACAATCCTTGCTATGTTTGAGCTCATCATTGCAGCTAGTGTGTCAATCCATCTTATTAAGGGTCTTCCCCTTTTTCACTGACCCCCTACTTTACCAAGCATGATGTCCTTCTCCAGGGAATGGTCCTTTCTGACAACATGACCAAAGTCGGTGAGACAAAGTCTTCCCATTCTCACTTCCAAGGAGCATTCTGGCCGCACTTCTCCCAGGACAGATTTGGAAAAGGTTTGTTGTTGTTGTTATGTGCTGTCAAGTCGGACCTGACTCATAGCAACCCTCTCCTTGGGTTTCCGAGGCAATATCACTATGGAAGTAGATTGCCCAACCTTTCTTCCACACCAGAGTAGGCTCCCGTTAATTACTTTGGTGAATTTACTGTGGTGAGTTTAAAGTAATTTACTATGGCCTAACAGCTGCTAGACTGACAGAATAGAAAGAAAGGCTGGGTGATCTACTTCAGAAAGTTAGTCCGTGAAAACCCCATGAATCACAACCTTCCAATCCACAGGTGATCATGGCATGGCACAGGACCAGGCAGCATTTCGTTCAGTTGAGCACGGGGTCACATGAGTTGGGGGCTAGCAGCTGACTCTAAGGTAGCTGAAAACAAGGCAAAGCCCATCCTTAGTACTGCAAAGCAGAAACTTCACTTTTTTTAGAAAGTAAATCAATCTTCCTTGGACCAACTGCCTAACCTATTTCTTAAGTCCAATATATCAAATCAGGATATTTTTGTCATTGATTTGCAATAATAAATAGCTAGAACTAGAATACTCAAATTCACGTGAACAACATATTCTGGCCATACAGTCAAGAATCTTGAAAAGTCATATCATGCTGAAAAACTAGTATATTAATTAATAGAAATGTCCATCTTGGTGCACTCCAGTGATTTATTTATTTATAGTGTGCCATAGGTTTTCCATGGGAGCTCTGGTGGTGTAGTGCCTAAGGCATCTGACTGCTAACCAGAAGGCTGGTGGTCAAAGCCACCATCCACTCCTTGGAAGGAAGATGGGGCAATCTACTTCCATACAGATACCACCTCAGAAACCCAAAGAGGGGTCACTATAAATTGGATCAACTCAACAGCAGGGTTTTTTTTTCCTCATTTTTTAATAGCTTTCTCCTCAGTAAAATAAGAATAAAGATAATGCTTCCTCAGAAGGAAGGTTGGGCAATCTATACTTCCGTAGAGATACAGACTTGGAAACCCAAGGGGTGGTCGCTATGAGTCAGAGCTGACTAGACAGCACTGAGTTTGATTTTTTGGTTTTTATCTCACAGGCTTGTGATAAAAATTCAGAGTAAACTGCTTTTAACAATGTCTGACACCTACTAAGTACTCAATAAATATTATCTATTATTATCTAAAACCGCTCTGGGTCCAGCCGCACCAGCATTCCTACTATCCCTTAAATATGCTGCCAGCCAAGATCTTTCCAGCCTGGTGATGCTGCCCCGTTTCAAATACTCTCCCTACATTCACCACTATCCACTGTTTAACTCCTATACTTCCTATGGATCTCTGATCTAGGTTTGGTTCCGCAGGCAAATCTTCTCCCAGGCCCCATGAGTTTCCCTCATCAGAGTAATGTTCTGTTCCTCCAGCATGTCTAGGGGCAGGTCAGTTTGCGCCACTAGATGCCTTCACTCTTGGCACTTTCTCCTCAGAGCCTGGCACACAGTAGGCATTCAGTACCAATTTGTTTGAGTAAATATTTAGTTGATGCTTAACCCATCTTGAAGGACTTCTTGAAGTCCTATGGCTGGGCCTGGTCTTTCAGGGGCAATACTTGGTTAGACCATTGCTGCCAGCTTTGGCCTCAGGGATTCTCTGTTACCAACCTACCAAGGCTGACCAACCCCCTCTGACAACACATTCTTTCTTTGGATATGTTAATGTATTTGCTCAGGCTTCTTAGGGCCCTTCTAGGGCTGCGAAATAACTTTGCATATCTATGCTCTGTTTTACTCTACATTGTTTTTAAAGTTGCACTCCCAGTGGGCATCTTTTTTCCATTCTTTCCAAATTCTAGTGGGGGTGGGGTGAAGCAAGGTTGCCTCACTGTATCTCTCTGTTGCTGACAACACACCTGGGCCAGGATTCTATCTATCATTGAAGATAGCCTGATATTTTGTATTAGACTCACCTTCCCACTGGACTTCTAAAGCCTGAACTGAGTTGGCTCTACAATTCCTCCTGGCAGGGTCCTAAGATACTATCTCTGTTGTTGTTGTTATATGCCATCAATTCGAACCCAACTCATAGCGACCCCTCCTTAGGTTTCTGAAGCAGTATTACTACAGAAGTAGATTGCCCAACTTTTCTTCTAAGGAGTGGCTGGTGGGTTTGAACCATCAGCCTTCTGGTTAGCAGTCAAGTGCCTTTGTCACTACGCTACCAGAGGTCCTGATACTTTCTATAGGGAATACCAAAACCAAAAACTGAACTCACTGCCATCAAGTTGATTCCAACTTTTAGAGACTCCCATTGTGTTTCCAAGCCTATAAATCTTTATGGAAGCAGACTGCCTCATCTTTCTTCTGCAGATTATCTGGTGGTTTCAAACCTTTTGCTTAGCAGCCAAATGCCTTACACACCACACTACCAGAGCTCTCTTTTGGATACATACTACTGTTATTGTTGTGAGGGTCCATCGAGTTGATTTCCGATTCATAGCGACTCCATGTGACAGAGCAGACCTGCCCCATAGGGAGCTCTGGTGGTGTAGTGCCTAAGGCATTTGACTGCTAACCAGAAGCCTGGTGGCTCAAACCCACCAGCCACTCCTCGGAAGGAAGATGGGTCAATCTACTTCCATAGTGATACTGCCTCAGAAACCCAAGGAGGGGTCGCTGTGAGTCGGGTCTGACTCAACGGCACATAACAACAACAACAATCTTTATGGAAACAGATTGCCAGATATTTCTCCCAGAGAGCCACTGGATAGGTTGGAAAAGTCAATTTTCTGTTAACAGCCCAGCACTTAACCATTGCTCCACCAGAGCTTCTGCGAACCGCTAGGTAGCTTACAACTCCACTCAATGGAAGGTAGGTGGTCAAGTGTGTTTTTTAATAAATGAAGAATAACAGCCCTGCTCTGGGGGAAGAGTTATTCTGTTGTAAATGGAAGTATTAAAACTGATGCAAGATTGATAGTAATAGATACAGAAATTCATCATTACCACAACGTATTTGCTCTGGACAACGAGACAAATCCAGATGAGTGACAAATCTCAAGTGAGTGACAGGCAAAAGGTGTAAAGTTTATTTACATCCAGTTCTTCCAAAGCTTCTGTCAAAAAGACTCAACTCTGTGTTAACAAAAATAATTGGTCTTCAATACACATCCTGAAACCCTAAGAGATTAAAAAGCATTGCTCTGTGTTTTCGTACTGTTTCCACAAGGTTGAGATCTAGTGTAGGCCAGAGATTTGTGTGGAAATGCCACTGGAGAGGGCTGGTCCAATCGAATGCAGAATTTAGCAGAAGGTAAGAAAGAGCATAAAACTCAGGTTGAAGAAAGCCTCTCCCTGGGGGATTTCTAGTCTTTTATTTCTACCCCAGATCCAAGACTTGTGGTTAATTCAGATAAGCACTTGACCTTTATGGGTGCTTATCCAAAGTCAACCTTCCCGTGTCTGGAGGGTCACCTGTAACTCATTAATCTCAGCCCATTATTGTTTTGCAGGGATGTCTGTTCCATTTAAGATATAAAACTCCTATACAGATAACATGGTAGGTTAATGCACTCACCTTTCATTCCTTCATTGCTGAGTTCAAGCCTAACTCAATTCTGTTATGAGTAAGGATTACGTTTTGATATGTTCCCTGTCCCCAGGAGCCATTTGTCTACAGGTCTTCAAATCCTAAAAGGATGTTGCAAGCATCAGCATCCTCTTCAGGGCCCTGTACAGGAGATTCCAGGGAATAGAATGGCCTGGAGGTTACAAGGTAGGGCCTGGAGAGGAAGGAACTATTTAGGGAATCTTGCTGAGTGCATGCTTCTCAGGATGCTATCTGTTTTTCACCACCCTCCACTCTTAAGATGAAAACAGGGTCGTTATCACTTAAAAAAAAAAAAATTAATTAATTGCTTTATGTAGAATCCAAGACTATTTTACCGTGCTTCCCTGCGGTAAGAAATGTGCCAGCAAACAGCCAGGAAAGGCACAAACTCTTCCACTGCAGTTTTTTCTTTTCATATCATACTTTTCAAGCATTCTCTCACTTATAACTTCACTTCATGCTGTCTTCCACCAGGAAGTACAAGGTGATGCTGTCACCTGTGTCAACTGAAGATGGAAATTGAGAGGAAAATGACAACTATCTACAAAATAGTATGGCCTAATGGTTGGTCAAGAGCTCTGGTAGCATAGTGCTTAAGGCACTTGACTGCTAACCAGAAGGCCGGTGGCTCAAACCCACCAGCCACTCCTCGGAAGGAAGGTTGGGCAATCTACTTCCATAGACCCAAGGAGGGGTCGCTATGAGTCGGGGCCTACTTGACAACACATAACAACAGCAGCAGTGGTTGGTCAGACTGCCCAGCATAGACTCCTGGGCCGACTGCTGTAATCCTTAACCTCTCCCAGCCTCAGTTTCACGGACTGTGAAATGGAAATAAGAGCACCCCCACCAGAGAGTTGTTGTAAGAATCAAACAAGACAGTTATACAGGAAGCACTTAGAATAGACTGGCAAATATGGGGGATTCAATAAACGTTTGCTGTTATTAGTGCTTAATTGCTCTGATTCATGCTATAATGGAATTTAAAAAAATTCTGTGGCTTCCTTACCAATCACCTGACAAGGGACTGTACCCTAGACAAACACTTCTCTCTACCTTGCACGTCTGTACCACTCATCCCTCCCCACTCCATGGCCCTTGAATCCTGACCAGTTAAAGTACAAGGGAGTGGCTAAGGAGTGCGGATGGTGCAGTCCAAACCGCCTCACTTAATTAATTTCAGCCAACTCCTGCTGCTGGCCACGCTGCTGCCGCCTCAATTACCCTTGGTGTTAACAACGGAAAGCGGCGCACAAAGGCTTTCACTTTATAGCAAGAAAAGGAAAAATGTACTGTCGATACATATTACTCGTAAATGTAAATGCTTTCAGGAGCCCTTTGCTGTTTCTTTTCATGTTCTTAGAGTCTAAGAATCATTTAGAGAAGTCCTGCTGTTCTAGCACCCTAAGGACATGTAACAGGATGCGCACAGGCAGCTGAGAAACAGAGCTTCTATTTATGCGGAGCAAGTCAGTCCTAGATCTTTGACTAACAATAAGCAGAATATCTTAATCACAAGCATTCTGAAGTCCTGCCAGGTGGAGTGCTTAGTGTTTGCTGGCTTTCTTTTCTTTCTTTTTTTTAGAAAAATACAACTTAGGAAAGACATCCGCACTTGTAGGTAGGATCTTATTTCAGGACGGGCTGTTATCTTCCCATGGGGAGGGCTGGGGGAGAGTTTGCACATAAATAGCCATCCAAGTCACTCTGCCAGTAGTGGTCCAGTGTTTCTAGAAAGGCAGGGTAAAGGGTGCCAATCTGGTAGGAAAAAGGGCCAGAGGACCTACTTTGAAACTGTTTGCACAGTTAACAGGCTATTATTACAAGTCCATACATACTGGGAGGAAGCATAGTGCCTAAGGCACTTGACGGCTAACCAGAAGGCTGGCAGTTCAAACCCATCAGCCACTCCTAGGAAGGAAGATGGGGCAATCTATTTCCATAGTGATACTGCCTTGGAAAACCAAGGAGGGGTCGCTATGAGTCAGGTCTGACTCGACGGCATATAACAACGACAACAACAACAACATACATACTGGGAATGAATTTGGAAGGCTGATGGAGATTCTGAAGGACTGCGGTCCCCCTAACCATCCTCCAACACACACCAACTCTCATTCCCCATGCTTTTAGGAGGCTTTGCTGGGTATTCCGTCCCTGGGTGGTGCAAATAGTTAACACTCTTGGCTGCTATCCAAAAGGTATGCAGTTCAAGTCCACCCAGGGGCACCTGGGAAGAAAGGCCTGGCAATTGACTTCTGAAAAAATTACCCGGTGGGATTCTGTAGAGCACAATGCTACTCTGCCGTGCAGCATTAGTTGGAGTTGACTAGACAGCAACTGGTTCAACTGGTTACTGTATATTCTAAGGCAATGTCTCCAACAGAGATGATATAGTAGAATACAGTTGTTTGTGGCAGAGGCAATAAGGATATTTATCTGCCTTGAAAATATCTGGCAAAATAGTGCGCAATAATATTCATTGAATCGATTTCTAATTTTATGGAAGCTACTAAGGTCAAAACTTTGGAACAAAGCCCACAAGAGAATAATTAATATCTCCTTTAAGGGTGTAAGTTAATCATTTAATATATTTAGAATGATCCCTTTCCCCCAGTTGAAGCAATAAAATGATTTATGATTTAGAAATTTTTTAGTAGTACATAAGAATAGCAGAAACTGCCTGCTGTCTTCCAATATTTCTTCTCCCCATCGTCCTTTAAGAATAGAACCCCAAGTTTTAATTGGGTACATAACTTGGCAGATAAAGATTATATTTCCTGACCCATCTTGCAGCTACCTGGCGGTATGTCACTAAGTTTGGGCCAATTGGGTATGAACAACTTGTAGACCTTGAACTTAAAGGAAACTGATATACTTTCTTCTCTTCCTTTTACCCTTTCCACTGGAGGGGATGCAAGTGTGACGGTAGCTGCTGGATCACCATCTTAGTCCCTAAGGTAAAAGCTGTGAGTTGAGGATGATGGAGCAAAAATTAGAAGCAATCTGAGCCTCTGAACCATCAAGCTTCCTTGAGGTAAAACGTGCTGTTGATACATACTACCCATAAATGTATGTGCTTAACTAACACAGTTACTTGAGAGGGAAATAAACGTCTATCTTATTCAAGCCATTGTTTTTGGGAATGCTTCTGCTACTTTAGACTGTTGTTAGGTACCGTTCAGTCAAATTTAACTCACAGCAACCCCGTGTGACAGAGCGGAACTGTCCCATAAACTGTCATCTTTAAGGAAGCAGATTGCCACAGAGTACTGGGTGGGATTGAACCACCAACCTTTCAGTTAGCAGCTGAGAGCTTAACAGTTGTGCCAGCAGGACTCCCTCTGCTTTAGCCTCATCTGTATTTTAACACATACTAACATTAGGAAAGAAAGGAAAAAGGAAAACTCAATCTATTTGAAATAAAATCAAGTATAACAGGACAAGTTATTTAGATATTAATTAGTTCTCATCCTTTCCCTCTCCCAGTTCAACTACTGCTTTCAAAATACATTCCTATTGCTGCTGGCTCACAGAAGAAATGTTGCTCCTGATTTCTAAAGCTGTAATAGTTGGCAATGACCCTTTGTTGTTGTTGTTGTTATGTGCCGTCGAGTCGGCCCCGACTCATAGCGACCCCTCCTTGGGTTTCCGAGGCAGTATCACTACAGAAGTAGGATTGCCCAACCTTCCTTCCGAGGAGTGGCTGGTGGGTTTGAACCACCAGCCTTCTGGTTAGCAGTCAAGTGCTTTAGCCACTATGCTACCAGAGCACAAGCTAAATCTAGCCTACTGCCTATTATTTCTTGGCCTGTGAGCTAAGAGTGGTTTGTACATCTTTAAATGGTTGTAAAAAAAAAAAAAAAAAAAAACTTGAAAGAATACTATTTAATGATGTGTACAAAATATGTATAACTCAAATTTTAGCGTCCGTAAATAAAGTTTTATTGGAACATGGCCATAGTCATTCATTTAAATATTATCTGAGGCTACTTTCACACAAAGTTGAATAGTTAAGACAGAGATGTATGGCCTGCAAAGCCTAAAATGTTTATATATGGCCATTTAAAGAAAAAATTTGATATCCTGCCCTACAGTATCTTTCTTCTTGTGAAAGGAAGGTGGATACATATTATTTGAATTGACTTGCTTTACTTTGAAGTTTCAAGCTACAGGATCATATTCATGCACTTAGGAACTTCCCCCAATAGCTTGATTTCAATTATGAAGAATATTTGATTAACTGATAACAAACTGAAAGAGTTAACAGTGGCTAAATTACATAGTCAGTGTTTCTGTAAGCAATATTTCATGGATTTTGATGACTGAAATTTTAGTCATTAGCTTCACTTCGTGGGGTATTGAGAGCAAGTCTGTTGAAGAATGCTGCCTTTACAATATAACTTCTCCCTCTTTCCTCAACTGCATTCACTACATTACACATTACACTCCACAACCCTAGCCATTGCTCTAGTTCAGTTCATTAGTACTCCTAAGCCAAACTTTTGCAATAAGTTCTACTTGGTCTTCCTGCCTCCAATCTCTTATCCTCTCATGTATCTCCTGTCACCAGAGGGTCTTTCCTTTAAAAAAGAAAACCATAATTTCATAGCTCCTTCTCCCATATCAAAAATTTCAGCTCATCCATTGCTTGTAGAATAGAATGCAAACTCCCTAGCCTGGCATTGTGATTCTTTGTGATGCGTTCCTACCCTAAACTCTGTCCAAACTGAACCACTTTCTCTTCCTCATGTATCACACAGTATAGATCTTCTTCTCTGGTCCCCCTTTAGTGCCTCCGTTTATGCTGTGGTCTCTTTCCTCCAATCCTTACCCTTCCCTGTATCCCTACATTTTTGAAGGCTACTCATTTGGTAAGGCTCGATTCCACTGTTAACTCTTTCATGACGATTTCTCTGATTTTCCTATCCCAAGCCCAATAACCTATGGACTATTTCTTGCCCAGCATCATTTATTCACCACCATTCTCCCAAAAGAATGGTGAACTTTCTAACCTGATTGCGTGTAATCTTGATGGGACTATGACTAAAAATGCTCCACTTTTCCTGGTGAGGAGATGGGCACGTGACATGAACTAGATCAATCAGAAGTGCCTGCTCACTCCCTCATTCCTGCACTCATTCCCTCTAGAATGTGATTCTTGAACAGCATGGTGCAAGCATGGAAAATAGTTGGAGAGGATTCATGCCCTTAAGAATCCATGTGCTATTGTTATATGTGCATCCCTGCAGCTGCTCTGCCCTAGCCCTTGCCAGTGTTGGGTTCTTGGACCTTTCTGATTTTATGAAGAACTCCAGTGAATTCCTTCTTAAACTTAGCTAGAGCTAGTTTCTTGTTTGTAATCCCAAACACTATAGCTAGAGCTAGCTTCTTTTGTTGTAATCCCAAACACTGGCTGATTCAAGCCCTCATGATACTATACCCACTTAGCTGTAACATTTCCTACTTTGTATGATAGTTTCTCATGTCTTTGTCTTACATAATGCCAGTTCTAGAATCCTACACGTTGTTGTTGTTATTGGGTGCCATTGAGTCAATTCTGACACTATCAACTGTATATGACAGAGTAGAACTTCCCTATAAGGTATTTTTGGCTGTAATTTTTACAGAAGTAGAGTGCCATGGTTTTCTCTTGTGGAGTCACTGTGTGGAATTGAACTGCCAACCTTTTGGTTAGCAGCCAAGCATTTAACCATTGCACCATCAGGGCTCCTAGAATAAAACATGTTGTTGTTGTCGTTATGTGCCATTGAGTCGCACCCAACTCATAGCGACCCCTCCTTGGGTTGCAGGAACAACTAAGGTGAAGGAGAAAAGTATAAGGGACTTATGAATATTTGTTGAAATATCAAATGTTTCCTTTTTATTTAGATTGCATTTTTAAAAGTCGTAAAATAGCTAAGTTTTCTAAAGATGCTTTTATTAGCACTTTATTTAAGATTAATAAAAACATCAAATTTTCTATTTCAAAGAATATTTATTTGAGGAAAAGATGCCACTGGTGAGTATAATGAGGCAAAATTTCCCCTCCCCTTCTAAGTATAGATCTTTGGTGTGGTCACTGACCTTAAGAATGTGTGAGCCATTTGTATATTTGTGACCTCCATGGTCCCTAACATCATATCTTACACATAATCAGTGCCCAAGATACTTGCTGAATGAATAAATCAATCAGTGGTCACTGTGCTATTTTTCTTTTGCCTTTCCAGTGATTTTTCAAGACATATATTTTTTCCCACTTGGAAATTATTTGCCTTACTAATTGTGGCAGTTAAGTTATGTGTCAGTTTGGCTGGGCCTGGTTTTGAGTGTTTTGAGTCGTCCAGACTGGATGTAGTTATTCCCCATGATGAGACTGGTAATCAACTCCATGCTGGAATCTATTGGAGCAGTTGAGTAGTGCCTTAGGCATGTGGTCTGCTTCCAGTATATAAGAAGCAGCTTTGAGGAAGGTCTCTAGTTTTTGGTATGCTTGAATCCTGTATATAGCCGAGTCATTACTCAGCAGCTTGCTGTGCTATCTGCCAATCTTGGGACCGCTAATGGACTTGAATTAGTGGCTTGCTATGTGGTTTGATAATTTGGGACTGTGCTGTTTTACTTGATGATCTTGGGTTTGTCAACCTCAGCAGTCAGCAGCTGCCTGAGTGAAGAGACACTTCTAGCTCCAGTAGGCTGGGAGCCCAAGGTCACCTAGCCCCTAGAGCTGGCACCTTGAACTTGGACTTCAAGCCTCCTAAACATTAAGAGAATAAATCCCTGTTTGTTAAGACCACCCATTTGTGGTATTTCTGTTAGAGCAGCACTGATTTTTCACTAAATGCTCATTAAGTGCCCATCGCTCTTCCAAGGTCCTATTCTAAGCGCTGGCTATACAGGGATGATCAGGAAGATTTCTGCCACCATGGCACTTCCATGCTAATGGGATATATGTTTACTCAGATATGAAACCACTGTGTAACCATTTACTTCCTCATTTATTATGTGTCAATCAGAAAAGTTCAGCTCTCCCCTGTCACTTTCATTTCCACCTCTTCTTAGCTTCTGCCTCCAGTTGTAACTTTGCTTCCTTCTAAAACTTACCATGAGTTCAAAGCTTTCTCTTTTTGGTACACTTTTTATTTTTCTCACAATTTTTCTGTGTGTCTTTTTATATTTGTAGCATCCATCAAAAATAACAGTACATTATTTCAACTCTTTTGTCCAAAATTCCTAAAACTTAGAAATAGTCGTCACATGCAATGAATACCAATGAGCCAGAGAGTCATGTGATCTTAAAAACATAAAAAGGAAGAGCTTCCATTGAACTAGCATTTAAATCTGCTTTTGAAAACCTAGGAATTAGTCACCACTGATATGTCATTAGCATCCAATGTAAATTCAAATCCTAGAGTGAAGTTAAGCCAGAAGTAGCATATTTAATGATAGCACTTAATGAGTCGTCATAGTCTAAATAGGCAAAGTCTGCTTCCCAAAGAGGGAAAAAGTAGTAAGAAAATATGCAGAAAAATATTCATTGTATGATATGTATAATAAATAATAATCAAATAATAAAGCAAAATTATGTCTGCCATTAGGGATAAGGCTTAATAAATTATAAAATTTAAAATTCAAGTATGAAGACTATATAGAACCACAGAAAAGTATTTATTAGTTAATGGCAAGTTACTTCATCTTGTGACATGATTGTGTCTTTAATTGTTTTTGTAATGAATTAGTATATAAGAAGTGCACAAATAATAAATTACCAAGTCATAGTAGCACAATGGAAAATGGCATGACTTTCCTTTGCAATGTTGTAGAAATATTTGCACATTTTGAAGGTAATACATACATAATCAATTAAACAAATATTAACAGAGGGCCTACAGTAGTGGGAGGGTGCTAGACTATGGCAGAGGCTGTTGGCTATTCACCAAAACCTGTATCCCCTTTTGATTAAGGACAGAGTAGACTATATTTGCAGTTAGGTGATCATGTGACTGAGTTCCAGCCAATGAAACTCGCCCATATAACCTCCCATTGTCATTCTGCATTCTTCCTCCCTTCCACCTGTCTGTGATGGAGATAACCATGGTGACTATAGAAACCCCAACTTGAAGATGGCAGAGGGTCTATCAGTGAGTATCCTGAATGAGTACACAGAGGAGAGTTACTGACCAATCTATTCACCCTCCCAGGACTATAACATTAGCAAGAAATGAACTTCTATTGTATTGAGCCATTACTTGCATTGTCTATTTTGTTACTGTAGGAGCTCTGGTAGCATAGTGCCCAAGGCACTTGACTGCTAACCAGAAGGCTGGCGGTTCAAACCCACCAGCCACTCCTCAGAAGGAAGGCTGGGCAATCCTACTTCTGTAGTGATACTGCCTTAGAAACCCAAGGAGGGGTTGCTATGAGTCGGGGCCGACTCGACGGCACATAACAACATTTGTTATTGCAGTCTTGGCTATCCCATCACGAGTTAATCTATGTCCCCCAAAAAAGATATGGTCAAGTCCTAACTCCAGTACTGTGAAACCAAACCTATTGCCATCAAGTCAGATACGACTCATAGCAACCTCTCCATGGGTTTCTGAGGTGGTATCTCTACAGAAGTAGATTGCCCAACCTTCCTTCCGAGGAGTGGCTGGTGGGTTTGAACTGCCAGCCTTCTGGTTAGCAGTCAAATGTCTTAGGCACTACGCCACCAGAGCTCCCTCAGTACTACGCATGTGACCTTATTTGGAAATAGGGTCTTTGCAGATGCAAGTTAAGATGAGGTTTTACTAGTTTATAATGGACCCCAATTTAATATGACTGGTGGTCTTATAAAAAGAGGAGAAGAAAGTGTCCATTAACAGATGAATGGATAACCAAACTATGATACATACACACAGTGCAATACTATGTAAACTAAAGAATAAAGAAGAATCTGTGAAACACTACATAATGCGGATGAACTTGAAGGACATTATGCTGAGTAAAAGAATCAATCGCAAAAGGACAAATATACTATGAGTCCTCTATTATAAAAAGTCGAGGAAAGGTTACACATGAAAGCAAAGTTTATTTATTGGTTACCAGAGATGTGAGGAGAGATGAAGAGAGGGAAAATTGCTAGTTAGGTAAGAGACAAGTATAGATTTGGATGAAGGGAAAGGTAACATACCAAAAGCAAGGAGCCAGCACAATAGCCCTAAGGAATAGCAAGACATGGAGAGGTACACAGGAGGTACAGACAACGAAGGTAAATACTACTGCATACACAATACTGCATAAGCAGTAGTAACAAACATTAATCTACAGGTGGATACATAGATAGACAGGCAAGATGATCAGATATGGGGAGGGGAAAGGGAATATATCCATGATCATGTGCAGGTTTGGCAGATGATAGTTCTACATACATATTTGTATGTGTTATAAGAATGTCCATATGTATAATAGAGCTAATGCGGACAAAGTTATGATAACTTCTTAGCCACAGCCAAACACCTTGAGGGAGTGAGCTACTGGACCTGCAGGCTTGGGACCGTGGTCACAGGGGACATCAAGTTCAGTTGGCATAGTACACAAAAGCATAGTTCTACATCCCAGTTTGGTGAGTAGTGACTGGGGTCTTAAAAGATTGCAAGCAGCCATCTAAAGTGTAACTATTGGTCTTTCCTTGTCTGGAACAAAGAAGAGTGAAAAAAATCAAAGATGCATGGAAATAATCAGTCCAAGGAACTAGTGGACCATGGGAACCTCAGCCTACATGACCCTGAAACCAGAAGAACTAGATGGTGCCTGACTACCACTGCCATCTGCTCAGAAAGGGATCAAAATTGGAGATCCTGAATAGAATGAGAGGAAAATGTGGAACAAAACTCAAATTCACAGAAAGACCAGGCCTACTAGTCTGATAGAGACTGGTGAAACCCCTGAGACTATGGCCTCTAGTCATCCTTCAGGCCTGGAATTGATTTCACTCTCATGGCTTACCTTCTAGCCAAACAATAGTCAGGCCTGTGAGGTGAACAATTACAACAGGTAGGTACATTCCTTAGAACAATCAACTATGGGAAATAAGAAGGGCAGCATTTGCACAGGCAGAAAGCTAAGAGGACAGGAATACACAGGAAAGAAGGACATAGGGAAAAGATGTGGGACCATGGTCACAGGGGACATCAAGTTCAATCGGCATAGTACACAGGGAGGAAGTGGGAAGAGGGCTGTTACTTCATGGGGATTGCAATCAATGTCATGAAACAAAATGTGTATGAATGGGAAACAAATAAAGAAGAGAAGAAATACACCAACAATCAGGGAGAATGTCATGTGACTATGGAAGCAGAGATTGGACCAATGTGTATACAAGCCAAGGAATGCCAAAGATTGCTAACAACACCAAAAAGAAGCTAAGAGAAAGGCATGCAACAGATTTGGAACCCGTCAGAAAGAGCCTGGCACTGCCAATATCTTGATTTTGGACTGGAATACCCAGAAATTAGAGAGAATAAATTTTTGTTGTTTTGCGTCACTCAGTTTGTGGTACTTTGTTATAGCAATCCTAGGAAATAACGATACCCTAACTGTACAGAGAATTAGAGATGATTTTTGAAATAACTATTTTAAATATTTTATTTGATGTAATTATATTAGCAATTTAATGTAAAAGATTAAATAATCATATCATCAAACTATCATTGTTTTGCTATTTGCTAAAAGACCTAGGACTTACCCAGTAACAGTCTAAAAATTAAATCACCTTTGTTTCTTACTTATTGACAAGTGACAAGAAGTAACAAAAAAATCTAGTTAATTTATTATTTATAAGTTGATCATTTCTCAATGTTCAAAATACATTTGACAAATGTTTAAATAATTCCAAGTTATACATCTTAACTGAGATTTCATCTCAAAGCAGACTTTTAAAAAACTTGGTACAAACCTCTGGGGAAAAAATGTTTTTCCCGTAAACTGGAGTGCTAGAGTGATATCAACTACATTCAAATCACAGAACTTTATTTTTATATATCACCCACAATAATTATTTTTGTGGGAAAACTAAATGTTGCAGCTTAATTTCATAATCTGTAGTAAAAACTTGCTTAGAACATTATATATACAATGAGAAACAAGGCTGGCAGAGACATCTACATATTGATAGGCTGGTATATTTAGCAAGGGGAAAATCTTTAAAATGAGAATTTCATAAATTGGAACAAATACTCAGAACTGAAGGTAGCATATGCATAATCCATTCCTAGCATTCATGCTTAAAACATTTTTTCATTCATGTGTTTCAAACTTCTTTTGCTCCTTATGTATTTCAGTCTGTCTTGGGGTATATGGGTTAATGGTTTCATCATAAATCATCTTTTGTTCAAGTGGAAAGAATTCATCCCATCTCAGCCACAAGATTCTGAAAACTTTCTCTTCACAAGCCCTGTGTCTTCAGGTCAGCAGGGTGCCATCAGCACTAACAATCATTTTCTATTTCTTTCTAAATATAAACACAAGGATTTGTTGCACAGAACACCTTATCCACAATTGAATTGCTGTGGGTATTCTCAGATCTTAGAGCCTCCTGAAGCCTCAGATCCTCTGTCTCATTGTCAGATGAGGCAAGAATTTTTCAATTGATAGCTGCCCCTACGAGAAATCTGGTTGTATTAATGTAATTCACTGTACAAGAAGCCCTGTCCTCTTTATAGTTAAAATTACCACCTATCCATCATCATCTGACAATATTAGTCTTGTCTGCCTTTCAATTTCTGTAAGGCATAAAATCATCTTGAACTTAGCTCTCCCTTTCTGTCCAATGGCAAATAAAAAATGCAGCGTTCAAAAGCCAGTAAATAGGAACTTACCATCAGGTATCACAATTAACAAGTCAGTGGGGTTAAAGCTACCTATTAAGGAAAACACACACACACACACTCTCTTTGTTAAGTAAATGGAGCAGGGGAGGAAGGTGCACACCCCAATACTCTCTCCTCTAAAATGTCACTCAGATTACAAATTAAAATAATGACCTGTTCCCCGTAGGTAGATAATTTTTCTCATGGCTGTACTTCTCATTCAGTGTTATGGGAAGCACTCCAGAATGACTTAATACAATTTTAATGGTTGCGAGAACAGAAGTTAGAAAGCTCAAAGCAAGGAACAAACAAAGCCCAGGAGCCGCCCACGCCACAGCAAGGAGCACTGAGGCCAGCTGCAGGTAAGAACCTGGCCCCAAGGCCTGGGGCAGAAGCCGGCATCTGCAGTGTGTTGCCTCATGGACCACCTTTCCAAGATGATGCAGAGTATTTTTTTAATCCATATATTTAGAGCTATTTAAACAACTCTACATCTGGGACTAACAAGAAATTAAAATGAGAAAAAGTTAAGAAGCACTTACAAGTAGTCATTTAAAGTCTGAAGGACCACTTAATCTACTCTGCAGTAACTGTACTCCCTCAAGGGTAGGGAAGAGTCATCATCCCAAGCAACTTTATTGTAAAAAAATACTTTCTTCAAGCATGCAACCATTTGTTAATTTATCCTAGTATTTATTCAACAAATAGAGGTTATGTTCTACCTCTGTGCCAGGCTCGTGCTGGGAGCTGGGACAATTTCCATGAACAAGACAAAGTCCCTGCCTTTCTACTAGGTCAGCATTTGAGTTTTTGAGTTAAATTGGGATTAGATTTTAGAAATCAGTATAAATGACCATCTTACACACTGTTTCAAAACACCATAGACATTTATAACACTTCTTCATTTTACTTGTTTACTTATTTGGTCAACAAATATTTAGTGGAACACCTGCTGTGGATTGATAGGGTATATTTTGGAAGAATACATTTCACTTAGTACTTGTCTAAACTAGACAGGATTTAGGCTGGGTCAAGTTCTCAATTGCAGGATCACCCCCAAGGGACTGTATCTTTAATGGTTAGTGTTTGGCACAGAGTCAAACCAAACTTACTGCCATTAAGTCAATTCTGACTCATAGTAACCCCCACTAGGTTTCCAAGGCTGTAAACCTTTACAGAAGAAGATTTCTTTTTCTGTGGGGCACTTAGTGGGTTTGAGCCACCGATCTTTTGGTTAGCAGCCAAATGCCTTAGCCACCACACCGCCAGAGCTCCTCTGGTGCATAGTAACCCCAAAAACCAAACTCACTGTCATCGAGTCATCTTTGACTCATAGTGACCCCATTGGGTTTCCGAAGCTGTAAATCTTTATGGAACTTGATTGCCCAGTCTTCCTTCCCCAGAGTGGCTGAGGGGTTTGAACCGCTGACCTTCTGGTTAACTCTCAAGTGCCTTATCCACTTGTGTGGAGAGACTTTTAAAATGTTTGTCAAATGAATAAATAAATGAGTGAACACACTTCAGGAATTCCACATTCTGGGACCACTCTGTTCTTTGAACCCCAAATACCATTCACTTTAGCATTTTGGATATTTTGTAATTAACTAGTTAACTATTTCACGCAAATTCCAAACGAAAGTATAAGGTTCTTGGGGCCAGATATCCAATCTTCTATTTTCTTTTCTCCCTAACAGCTCTGCAAAGTTCAAGGTATACAGCAAGTACTCAATAAAAACATCGAAATAAAAGTTTTATAAGTGAAAGTGGATCACCATTCTCACAAAAAGTCCCTGGTATTCTTATTCCTACGCCTTCTGATTCTGTGCTTCAGCCAATTGAATATAGTCTCTCAATTAAACCATATTTATTCCCGTTTCCATGTCTTTTTTCCCACTTCCTCTAACTAGACTATCTTCCACATTCCTGTCTGCTAACCTAATCTTTCTCTATTCTTAAAAACCCAAAGAAGTACTCTTACATTGGAAGTTTTCTCGGAGTTATATCCAGGACCTATTGTCTATGTCGCTTATCACATGTTATCTTTTGTATTGTTGCCTTGCTTTGTGGCTTTCTCTCTACGTATGTCTGAGTCAGAGTGCTGAATATGCTGCTTGCTCTCTAGAACCAACCTCTACCCTTTTCTACCCTGTGCTGGGTACTGGGACTTTGACCTTTGTGGATTACCAGTGGACTCCCTTTTTCCCTGGCTTTTGGTTGAGTTTAACCAATGAAGACCAACAGTAGGAAATCAGAGGGTGGGAGGAGACAGTGTGTGGTATTTGTTGCCCAGTCCCCTTCCTGCTGGGACGCAATGTGTCAGCCTTCCTCTCCTACAGCCATGGCTCCTGTTAGGCAGCCCTCTCCTATAGCTGTAGCTGCTGCTATGGCTACAGTTGGCACTGGGTTCCAGTAACTTCTCCTTCCCTTTGCCCCTTCAAGTTTAGGGGTCATAATGGGTCCCGAATGTTGCTAGCCCCATGGTATTTCACCATCCCTGTGTTTTCCCTTAACCTTGCCGACCTATTTATAAATAGTCCCTTCAATAAACTCTCCTCAATTATCCTGCTTGAGTACGCCATCTATTTCCTGTCAGGACCCTGGCTGAGGAGGCAGCAACTATGGATTTTGCCTCTATGTATTCTCATGGATTATGCCTTTCTATAACCCCCACAGCATCTAGCTCACTGTGCGTACTTAATAAGCATCTGCTGAAGGAAGGAAGGAAACCAAAGCGTGTGTTATCATATCTGAATTAACATTTTATAATTTACAAAATAAAAACTATCTCTATGCACTAGGTTTCCTCAACCAATGAGAAGACTCACCTTCAGCAAGTACTTACACATAACCAAGTATAGTGCTCATCATTTCTTTTGTTTTGATAGTGTTTCAGGCTTCCATTGAATCTGTATTTATAGTATTATCAATTAGTCTGTATTAAATAAAGTTCATACATTTAAGCCCATTTGTTCCTCTGGGGAAAAAAAATTAGTTGAACTCAGACTTACTGGGTTAGTTAAGCTGAAGTGTCCTTTCTTTTCATCCTTTTCTATTGTTGAGTTTGTTTGTTTTTTTTTAAGGATTTCCTTTGTTGGTGACCCAGTCATACCAAATTCTGCCCCCCTACCACTCTCAGTCTTTTTCCTGAACAGATGTTTTTGTACCTCAAAAAATCTCACCCCTGGTTGGTGACAAATTAAATAAATCTGATAGGCAAGCTGTCAATCTCTTCAGAAAGCCTCAACTTTTTCATCAGCTTATCTACTCCCTGTGCTAGTGAATGCCCAAGCTGTCACCTGACATATGTCTATAACATGTGGGTGAGAAAAGAAGTGTCTTAGTCTATGAAGTGGAGATGAAAAGATAGTTGTAGACAGATAACCCTGAGCAATGATCTTTCCAAAAGGTAGAAACGGGCACATCTCACAAGTGAATTCAGATAGACAGAGCCTGGTATTCCTTCTTAAGTGATTTTCCTTAATAAACTTTCCTCTGCATGGTCTTTGAGACTCAGAGGATGGGCCATACCCAGAAAACGCACGTTCCTTGAACCATGCTTGCTGGCATCACCAATATTCGATTAGTATCCTTTTAGCACAACTATTATTCTTCACCAAGGAGCTCTAGTGGCATAGTGGTTAAAGCATTCAGCTACTAACCTAAAGGTTGGTGGTTAGAATCCACCAGGTGCTCTGTAAGAGAAAGATGAGGCAGTCTGCTCTGCAAAGATTTACAGCCTTGGAAATCCTATGGGGCAGTTCTATCTGTCCTATAGGGTTGCTGTGAGTTGGAATCAACTAGATGGCAGTGGATTATTATTCTTCATCAAGAATAATGTTGCAGAAATTGTCAAATAAGAACCTAACTTGCTATGTAAACTTTCACCAAAGACACAATAAAATAGTATTAAAAAGAAAAGAACAATGTGTCATTAAAAAAGATGGAGGAGACCAGGTTTGCTGGTTTGATAGAGCCTGGTGGAACCCCTAAGACTATGGCCACTAGCTACCCCTTCAAATCTGGAATTGAACTCACTCCTGTGGCTTCTAGCCAAACAAAAGACAGGCATATGAGCTGATCATTTACATTAGGTAGATACACTCCTTGGAGAGATCAATCATGGGAGAATAGAAGGGCTGTGTATGAACAAGGAGACAGCTTGGGGGGCAGGAATATATGGGAGGGAAGGACACAAGGAAGAGGTGGCTATGGGGAGGAAGTGGGAGGAGAGCTGTTGCATTGTGGGAGATTATAGTCAATGTCATGAGACAAAGAGTATGTGAATTGCTGTATGGAAGATGAAATTTGCTCTGTAAATTTTCACCCAAATGACAATAAATTTTTTTTAAAAAAAGATAATGTTGCAATTAGTCAATTTCTAACCAATGTATTTCTTAAAGATCTACTGTCTGGAGTTTCCTGGGGGGATGAGAAGCAAGAGCAGGGTGATTTCTGATGAGAAAGCCAGGGACATACCATTCAAAATCCAAACAATGGTGTAGCCAATTGAGAATTACAACTAACCTTGAGGATAAAAAAGAGCAAAATCATTTCAGCCATGTGATTTATCATTTCAGTCACTATAGAATTAAACCTATGAGAGATCTTGGCATTTATGGTTTCCAAACCTAAAAATTCAGAAAGCATGATTTTTAAAAAATCTATCACAAATTAAATTTAGAATTTTTGTTTCATAAGAGAGAAAATGATTCATGATTAATGAAAGGGTAAGAACTTCGTAATGGTTCTCTTCTGAAAATTTATCCAGTGTTATTGCTACTTTTTCCCAGGATGCAATTGTGGGGTAAAGCCAGGTGGGTTTTCAATATGTAAACACAATCACTATAAAATGTGGAGGGGTTTATCCTCTCTAGTTTCTGACCTTTACTGCATTTTGAGTATATTTGGAGTTCAGATAGTACCAGCCTGTTCAACCTCTAGAGATAAGAAGTAAATAATCAAATGACCCAAATAAGATTTACCTCTAGAAATGAAAGAGTAGGGGTGATGAGCATCAAGAAACGGACATGGGCGGTGCACACTTGGAACTTTGGCATAGTGGCTTCTTCATGGGTGTAAATGCTAACATGTCCCCCCAAGATGCTAACTTCTTCTTTACACGTACACAGATGATAACCACTCATAACTCCTGTGGTCATCCTTTAGGATTAAAAAAAATTAGAACTATTTATTCATGACAAATAAGCCAAGTAGATAAAGAAACATTTTATAGTCCAAGCAACCACAAAGAGCTAGGTTAATATCAGAAATGGGGGAGTATCTGGACAACTTTACAGGTACTGAGGGACGTCTTAGAGTTGAATAATCTGAATTAGGGATAACATAGCTTTATGAAAGCAATACCTCTGTACCTTACGAGTTGGAGTGCTTTAGAGGGCATTGTTGCCAGGTGTGTCTGAGGGGGTTCCTACTCATGGTGACCCGATGTGCAACAGAACTCTCTCTGGTCCTATGTCATCCTCACAGTCATCGCTTGGTTTGAGCCCATTGTGGCAGCCCTCATGTCAATCCATCTCATTGAGGGTCTTCCTCTTTTTCACTGACCCTCCACTTTACCAAACATGATGTCCTTCTCCAAGATTGGTCTCTCCTGATAACTGTCTAATGTTCAGAGACAAAAATCTCACCATCATTGCTTCCAAGGAGCTTTCTGGCTGTACTTCTCCCAAGACAAATTTCTTTGTTCTTCTGGCGGTATGTTCGATATTCTTTGCCAACACCCATAATTCAAAGGAATTAATTCTTCCACAGTCTTCCTTATTCATTGTCCATCTTTCCCCTTTACATGTGAGGCAATTGAAAATACCATGGCTTGGGTCAGGTGCACCTTAATCTTCAGCGTGATATCTTTGCTTTTTAATACTTTAAAGAGGTATTTTGCAACAGATTTGCCTAGTGCAATATATTATTTGATTTCTTGACTGCTGCTTCTGTGGGAATTGTGGATCCAAGTAAAATGAAATTCTTGATAACTTCAATATTTGACATAGAATGAAAATGGAACACGATGGATTGATATTTGTTAAAAAGCCATTGGATGTTGTTAACAATGGAGAATATTGGCTAAGACCACATCTGTTGCATAAGATAAAATAGCTTGTTTGGTTTAAAGTTTGTTCAAAACCTGCAAATACGAGTGAATGTTAATGGCAACTTAAAAAAAAAAAAAAAAAACTGAAGAGAGGTTATCAGTAAGGATGAAGTAATAGCATTGAAAGGAAATGGTTAAAATTGGAAGAGTACATGCAAACCAACCTCATTATATTTGACTACTGCAGTATCTTCTAGGTACTAAATTTCCAGGTATTTTAAACTCATTTTATTTATTGTTTCGTATTAACATCCCCTTCTAAAGAAGAGCTTGAAAGAAAGAAAGAATACAATACAGTGTGTTGATTGTGATTACTGAAGCACTTCTTGTGACTTCTTTTTGTCTTTCTATAGAGAACACAAGGAGATCTGGTGGTACAGTGGTTAAGCATTCAGCTGGTAACTGAAAGGTCAGTGGTTCAAACCCACCAGCCAGCCACTCTGAGAGCGAAAGACATGGCAGTCTAGTTCCGTAAATATTTACAGCCTTGGAAACCCTATAGGGCAGTTCCACTCTGTCCTATAAGGTTGCCATGAATTAGAATCGACTTATGGCAGTGAGTATAGAGAACTTAAACAAAAAAGCAATGCTATCTTACCTGTGGTATTATTTCTCCATGTCTATACAAACTGGGCTTGCAGCAACTTATCATCATGCTATGTATGCACAAACATGCAGGCAAAGTTGATATTGCTGAAAGGTCTAACTCATCATGGCCTATCAAAAGACCCTGCATAGGGTATTGATTGCTTTTGAAAAGTGTAAACAATTCAAAATGACCAAAACTTTTATTGTATCCAATTCAGCCACAAAACATAACTGTGCGTAGAATCTCCAAATCCATTTCTTTTATCTTGAATATAGTATTTATAGGATATATACATCTGATGTGATGAAGAGCTATTTTGTATTTGATGACTTATGGTAGAAATCATATTTTCTGCAAGCTGTACTAAGTAACTTTTAAAGAAACAGTATAATAAACATAATTAGAATAGATTTCACACCAGTTAAATGAGTGAAAATACTCTAAGTCATAATCTGATCATAAGTCATGTCATAGTTTAAATTAGATTTTTAAAAGTTAAAAACATCGTGAGAAACTATGAAGTCTTCAAAATTATAGAGAATCATATTCATATTGATATTTATAGGTGCATATGTTAGAGTCTGTTAATGATGACAGTTGTCATAATGATGCTCATTTATTGTCATTGTCATAATGATTCCTTGTTGTTAACAAGGAATTGTACAAAATTAATTTAGGCACAATGAGCCCCTACCAAGATCTTTTAAGAATATATCTTAGGTAAAGCACTTTATTGCAGATAAACATTTATTACTTTACTCTTTTCCAGTAAATATATTCCAATGTTTTGCCAGATATAAATGCACTGAGCAAATGCATTAGAGGATGGATTTCAATGACACAGTTGTTAAAAGGCAGAGGGTGCCATATGTTAATAGTCCAAGGTATCCTGATTGTAGTGGTAGTTACATGAATCTATACATGGGTTAAAAATTTCATAGAACTATACACCAAAAAAAGTCAGTTTTACTGCAGAATAATACCTTAAATAATAAAATTAATTTTTATAAAATAGATGAGATAAATAGTTTAGATTTTTTATTAATATTTGTGCTGGGCTCTGAAAGACTAAATATAAATGATGACAGATAATAACCATTTATAACTAAATAGTAAATAATGCTAAAACTATAATAAGCCAAACAAAACCCACTGCCATTGAGTCAACCCTATAAGACAGAGTAGAACTGCCCCCTAGGGTTTCCAACACTGTAAATCTTTATAGAAGTAGACTGCCTCATCTTTCTCTTGCAGAGTTGCTGGTGGGTTTAAACCACAGACCTTTTGGTTAGCAGCTGAATGCTTTAACCACTGCACCACCAAAGCTCCTGCTGAAACTATAAGGAACAAGAAAAATATTCCAAAGTACATACCAAAAAATATGAAAGAACTAAGCAATATGGGTCTATGAACTTTCGCAAGGGAGAATTTTAAGGCTAGTAAACAGAAGATTTCAAAGAGCAGCTCGAGTAGACAAAGCCAATTACTATAATGAAATGTGCAAAAACCTGGAGTCTGAAAACCAAAAGGAAAGAACACGCTTAGCATTTCTCAAACTGAAAGAACTGAAGAAAAAATTTAAGGCTCGGGTTGCAATATTGA
>NW_006921901.1:484024-508511 GCF_000298275.1 Orycteropus afer afer | reverse complement strand
GCACTTAACAACAACAACAGTAAACCTTTTCATAACATAAGCTTTTTATAGCCTTAAAACATGAGAAGATTTTCCTAATTTCCTAGTTAAGAGTAAATGTTTCCCTCAGATATTAGTAAAAATAATTTTAAACTCGTGTCTGTATCATAGAATAAGAACAGGGAGGAATCATTTGATTACCTTCAAGCAGGAGTAAATAAAACAATATAATCAAAGCTTTCAAAACTCTTGTTAGAGATATCCACACATAGAGATTCCTCAGTGGCCGTCAACAAGCAAAGTCCTGTATTTTATCACTGGGATGGTTAAGTTGAGGCTGTGAATTTGTGTTCATCTGAAAGAGCTCCTATGTCAAGTTATTTCCATCTCTTATCTCCTAAAGCATGGAGAACCACTATAGAAAATCCTCTTCTGGAAAACATCTTTGTTTTCAAAACATTAATTGGGTCATCATTTTAGTCATTGTTCTTCAAGTTTAACAAGTCTGCCTTTTAACTATGTCATACTAAGCTATAAAGTGTTCAGTAATTGAAACATTCGATAAGATGGATTGATACAATAGCTACAACAATGACCATGAAGATTGTACAAGACCAAGCAACATTTATTCTCTTATACATAAGGTCATCAGGAGTCTGAGCTGACTGGATGGCAACTAACAACAGCATGCTCATAGAAATGCCCATAAGACATTTCTACCATAATAATGTCATAATAATATGGGTATCACACATCCTTTGTATATTAAAGGCTAGCGATCAAAATAGGTCCTGTACTGTCATTGGTATTCAATCCTGTCCCTAAAATAGAGTGCTTCTTGGACCATGCACAGCACATTCTTTTCTTTCCCTTCCTTCTTTCCTTCTTCCCTCTCTACCTCCTTCTCTCTTTTCTTCTTTTCTTTAATATTCTGGAAAGAAATTAGGTACTATATATGCAAACCACATACAAATGGGCATCATGTAAATCACAAAACCCAATATAAAGGTAAGCACATAGTGCTTTAGTTAGCATTTTAGCTAATGCTGAAAATGCATGCAAAAACATGGTAGGAAGCAGCCTTAAGTCAAGGATGTATAAGTGATGGAAAGAAAAGGAAAACTCCTCTAGCTAGTTCTATTCACTCCCTACCAGAGCTTTGAAGTGGTTCATTCTGGTTCAAACTCCTTCTGAGAATTTGTCTGTCTACCCTAGATATACTGAATCAGAATCTACATTTAATAAGATCTCCAGGTGATTCTTATGTGGTCTATAAGACTCACCTGGGGATCTATAGATTCCAATTAAGTATCTCTGGGGTGGAAATGCAAATTCTCAGCATGAGGCTGAACTGGAATGAACTGGTTGGAAGCCTTGCTTCTACTAACATGGAGGCGGATGTATAGACTCCATTCACTGGAGCAGAGCAAAATAAAGTGAATTTTATAGTTGTCAGTTATAGAAGTTCACAGACACCTACAGAATTAAATGAGCAACCCATTCTGACATTTGCATGTACAAATAGGAACAGAAATACCTAAAGATGTAGAAATAAAATTGATGAAGACACTGGACACTAAATTCCAAATTTTAAATGACTCCTAGAGACTGGGACTTCTCTGTGATTTGTAAGTCAGCCCTGATTCAAAGAAGCGAGCAGGCTGTCATGGACCAACTTTTGATATGACCAGGATAGGACCTAGAAGAGGCCAGCAAGGACACATGATCAATTCATGAAGGAAGAAGACTCAAAATAGAGCCAGGATAAATAATTCTGTAGTCTTCCTGGCAAAAGAGTTAATCCATTCTTTACCGAGGTAGGGATCTATACTGTAGTTGTATCTTTGTATTATTTTTTATGAACTGAATATTATTCACTCGCAGAATTTTTCAATTTTCCTCAACTGAACCTTTTGCAACCTGAAGAATGAATTGCATTGTACAAGCAGCCCCCAGGGTTACCAATATCCAACTCAGCAACTCCTGTTTGGCCTTTAATGTTATGTAAATTTTCCCTCACTTTTAAACAATTGAACAAACCTCTCCTTACAACAATTTCATCATCACAATCACCTTCACTTGCTGCATGTGCAGCTTTTAAATCACCAAAAAGGCCTTTTCTTGCACTAAAAACCAAAACCCAACCCACCGCCATCAAGTCGATTCCCACCACAGAGACCCTTCAAGAACCATAAGCACCTGTTCCAACTTACCCACAAATTCTTAAAAATGTGGTCAGGAATGGATCACAGTCATACCCCAGGGACTGCCTGTACTCCCTTTCATGTGTCTGAATTGGATAGACACACTGACAGTTAAGAAAAGAGTGGGCTTCTTCTAAATCCTGTTGCTCAAAGTATGTAGAAAAAGTAAGCAACACCCCAGACAGGCTTGTTATCAGTACATCACGAGTATGTTACAGGTATATCACCTATTATGCACCTAGTAATGAACCCTACTTGGTTAAGAAGGAAATATGGTCTGCTCTAGAAATTGTTCACTGAAGTTTTTGCTTTATATTGAGAAAAGTTCCATAAAATTACCATTATCAACTGCATAACACAGAATCATGATAGCTCAAGATACAGTCTCTGTTTGAAAATCCTGAAAAAGATTAACCCTGAAGATCATGGGCTGCTTCCAATCCCTCTTCTGTTTCTCTGACAAAGGTCATGTGGATCTGATGAGGAAGCCAAAGATTAATGTCTTAAATAAAGCAAAGTCGTGTCCTTGAGTAACTGCCCAAATGCTAACACAAACTCATCATTGCTCAATTTGTTATTTAAAGGCTGTGCTTCATTCTAATAACTTCCCTTGGTCCTCTTTGCTTCTGTAGTTTTTCATGCTGGACCTCTCTCCCATTCCGGCCATCCCCCCCCCCCCCCAGCCTTCTGTGTGGGCTTCTTCTGTACCTGCTTCTCCCTGCTCAGAACAGGAAAGTCCTTTAGAAACAATAACAGCCACCTAAGTCTTGCCTAGTGGTGATATCTTCACCCACAGATCTAACTGAGACAAAAGTATTACCTGTTGAACAACTGTAAGAGTGCAGCATAGATAACTGAGTTAAAAAATTAACAGGCAGGCCATACACAAGATTGGAGAATACCTGCTCCTACTCAATAAAAATAGATAAGGCATGATGCCTGTACGGTCCAAGCAGATTTTTCTACTGAAAGATTTTTTCCATTTAGTATAACTGACCACATTACTACAAAAAGAAAATAATTTTTAAAAAAAAGACACTCCAACAAATTCTTACACACACGTAAAAAGAGAAGCAAACTGGCATGGCAGAACAGTTATGAAAATGACTTAAAATTTCATCTTTCATCCTCTAGGGGAGAGGGCTAATATGAAAGCTTAACCATAATGAAATATTTTATTGCCCATAAACATAAAATTTGAGTTTAAAGAAACGAAAAACTTCAGGTGGTAGGATTATAGATTCTTTTCATTTTCTTCTTTATAATTTTGTATATTTTCCAAATCTTTTTGAAACAACTTTTAGAAACAGAAAAATAGTTTAAAAACTAAAAACTCTTTAATATAGCTCTTCCTGCTGAACTAATATCCTATACATGAATCATGAGGATAATAACTCAAAGTTGCTATTGGTTTCATCAAGATGTGGTCAGCTACGTGTTTAAACAATAATTGCAGTGAGGATGAGAAACATATTTTACAGAAAATAACCACAGTATTGTGTCTTTATGTGTGATCCCCACACGAAGTTGTTTGAAAATATTTGGATGGCTTAGTTTTTTTATTTTTCTTCTGTAAGTGTGATAATATATAGCTAGTTATATTTTGGTAACCTGAAATTTTTTCAACATCAATGTCATTATACATACGTAACCCATATCTCTACAGCAGAGTTTCTCATCTTTGGCACTACCAACATTTGGGGCTAGATAATTAATTGTTGGAGGGGGGCAGCTGTCCTGTGCATTGTAGGATATGTAGCAACATTCCTGCTCTCTACCCACTCGATAGCAGTTGTGACAACCAAAAATGTCCCCGGACATTGCCAAATGTTCCCCGTGAGAGCAAAATGGTCCCTGGTTAAGAACCGCTGCTCTATAGTAAGTTATATTACTATCCAAATATTTTGATTATCTTTTTAACAGTTACCTATTACAGTGGCCACATTAGTCATGCCATGATTCATACTAATCATGGTGATTAAAAAAAGTGCAGAATTACTATGGCACTCAGACACTTACTATCAGACTATTAGAGAAAGCCTAGGAATATTAAGATTCAAAATCTCCATAATTAGAAAAAATGTTACACACAAAAATAAAGCAAAGATTTTGGTGGTACACTGGGACCAAATTATATTCATTTGTTGAGGTGGTCTGAATGACTCAAAGATGTCCAGCAGCTGACATTCACTCAGCTCCACACAGCAGATATTAACACATTTTAAAAAGGATGCACATTGCTTCATGTTGACTGCTTTGCTGATATTCAAGAAGAGATGTAAGTGCCTCATCAGACACTGAAAAGTCAGGCATGATTTTTCCCTTAAATACCATTAATCATTTTCCTTATAATTTTTTTTATTTAAACACATGCTCAGTGGCACTTACTCCAAATTTTGTTGCTAAATTAATACTGTCATTAAGTATCTTATTTTTATGTTGTAGAAATATTATTAGTGATCATATGTAGCAATATAAATAATAAATATTTTCTGCATCACCGTTTTTCTAGATTGTAGTGATTTTATTTCATCCCTGTGAATGGTGGATGGTCTTTTGTCTCTTCTAAATGTCCCAAGTCTCATGGGATAATTAAATATGTCTCATAAGCAAAATAAAGTTTTAAGAAGATTTTTTTTCCCCAAATAATCACTCTTGGTTTAGATGATTGTTCTCCCATTTCCCTTTTTAAAAAGAAAAAGGAAAGAAAAATAGCATATGACTTTTTAAAACTTATTTAATTTTAAATAATACTGTAAAAAAAAAAAAAAAAAAACAATGTAGTGGGATGCCGGGATTGCATTCATCCCAGCATGCCACACCACTGCTCGTTGGACGGCAATCACAGGGCCCAGACATCAAGCTGTGGAAGAGATTCTTCCAAGTAACAGCATCTGGCTCTTTGGCAAACTGAACAGGCAGTTGCCCTGGTGGCTTTGGAGTCGCCTCTGGGTCTGTCACAGGGTAAGGTTGCCGGTGGAGTGTCTGGATTCTCATCACTTTCATCTCACTGTCTCTCTCAGATACCTCTTTGGAGTAAAGAGGTCCACATTGTTTCACACTGCAAATACTGCCCTCCTTAAGCCTAATGGATTTTACACAACCCTGTTGTACTTCAATAAGTATCTCTTTCCATTGCCCATATCCCCTACAGAAGTGTAAAAATAGGCAAGCATTCTGGCACCAGCAACACTCGCATTCTATTTCATACCCCACCTGCAGAGAGAATCAGAAATTAAATGTTCTACTCTCAGTCCTGAATATTTTAAGCCTCTATTTTTCACCTTCTCTACTTGCAGTAGATCTCTTTGCCAGTTAAATCTAATATATTCATATTCATAATATGAATAGCTACCTAATCTCATGGAAACTTTTTCTTTTTCTTTTTCATTCTCAAGATCACACAATCTAATCTGGTAAGGTGGTATAAGAACTACAGGGGCTTAGTTTTAAAAATTTATAGCACTTTAAAATCATAAGTGCAGTGCCTGGAACAAATTCTTTGAACACCAAAATTGACAGCTCCAGAACAAAGGGCCTCTCGTATCCTCTTAGCTGAGAAGGAAATTAAAAAGACTAAATTTGGAAAGAAAAGAATGAGTTTTGGGATATTTTTAGGAAACAAGAAAACAAAATAAACCTTTTGAATAATCTCTGTCAAGAGTATTAATCAATATGGCCTCTCGACAGATTATACTAGGTGTCATGACCCACAAATCATACCCCAAAGCTAAAATAACTATTGGCAAGGACCTGACTCAAAGACTCGGGTGGGTCCAAACAGACAAAGGTTAGTATGATTGCTTCATAAGGGTAGCATTTAATTCTTCCTGCAAGAGTTTATCAGAAAATAATTTGATTAAAAGTTATATTTGAACTGAAAACTTAAAAAAAATAAAATAAAGGTAGAGAATTTATCCAAAAAAGGGAGGCTTTATGCATTGGCCACCTCTATGGAGACTCAGAATGCTTCTTAGAAGCAGGTATGGCAAGACTTCATCTCCCATACTTTGGAAATATTATCAGAAGTGACCAGTCCTTGGCGAAAGACATGATGCTCGGTAAAGAAGAGGGCCAGTGAAAAACAGGAAGTACTTCAACAAGACAGATTAACACAGTGGCTACAACGCCCTCAAACCTAGCAATGATTGTGAGGATGGTACAGGACCAGGTAGTGTTTTTTTCTGTTTACACGGGTCACGATGAGTTGGAACTGACTAGATGGCACCTAACAACAACATGGAGACTCAGCCCTAATCTGTCATTTCATCACCACATTCAATATCTCCATCAATGACCTATGAAAAGATTCTTGGTCACATCTGATTTTTAGATAGGGAGCAAATAAAAAAAGGAGTGAGGAGGAGGGAATTTGTAGAGCAAAGACTATATTTAAGCATAAGTTGTTACTTGGGGAATTACCAATTTGAAGGGAGAAAAGAAAACATCAATTTACAGAACTGGCAAGTACTTGAAACTAGAATGGCCAAAAACAAAGGAATAAATACTAACTGATTCTAGCCCAGAAAGGGAGTCTTTAAAAAAGTAAGTAGTATTTATAATTACTTGACTACTTCTTTTATTATTCTTTCAGAAATAAAGATTGTAATGATGATATGCACATCTAACCTCTGTATCTTTTAGATATTAGCTAAAAGAATATAGAGTAAAAACTAATGTTTGTTTTCATTCCTATCATAAACATTATCTTCTGCTGGAGAGAACATAACCTATCTAAACACACAATGAATTACACTCTCAGTTGACTCCTGATTTTAGTTTTTAGAAACAAATCAAACTGGAGTATTAAGAGTCACCTACTTTTGTCAATTCATGCAAACAACTCCTACAGCTTCCCTAGGAGCACTGCAGTGGATGGTCAACACAGGTACTTACAACTTTGAGCAACTGACAATAACCTTCTACTCTCCAAAAGCCAAAGAAACCAAAATGACTTCTGTCCTTGCATTTGGGGTGGTGAATTTTTCAGAAAATAGTAGATAATGTAAACTTCTAGATTAAATGTTTATTATGATCATCTACTTCTGCTTTAAATAAGAAAAAATAACTTAGTTCCCAGATGTGAGCATGACTATGCGGACAAAATCAATTCCTGACATGAGTCTAATACATAGTAGACTCCCAAATAAACTTGTTGAATGAATGAATGAATGAGTGTATGTTGTAATCAACTTTTTAAAAAATTATACCTATGTTTTGGAGACTTCTTGGATTGATAATCACACATCTTTAGATAAATCAGATACTTCAATGGAAAATTTTGCACATGGAAAATAAGCGGATTTATCCATCCTGACATGTATGAACAAATTGGTTAATAGACCAAATTGATGCAAATATACAATTAGATTTAAGACTATACAGTCTAATGGAAAAATTTTTTCTTTTATTTCAATGTATTCATTATGACTCCAGAGTTGACTGAGGTTGCAGCTATCCCATGCCAGTCATCAGGACATCTAAAAATATTTCTTAATGAATAGTTCTGTTTTCGTTCAGGTGTTTGTCACAGACACAGGCTTAAGGTGACCTGGTCCTTACTGAATAGCTGGTGTTTACAAAATGTCTTTTTGTTAGCAAAAGCCTTCCCCTCAGCCTTTGCCACTACTGTTTCTACTGAAACAGTAGGAAAACTCGGGATAACACAAAGCCCCTGATTCTTTTGATACTCACTATCTATGGGCTGTTTTCTTCTGAGTTTCTCTGAAATAATTTTGTGCATCAACCATAAGAGAGCACAACCGGAAAGAAACTGCTTTTCCAAAAGTAACCCAGAATGTACCCTCTGTATCTTGTATAGTCTCTGTATCCCTGAAGTGGTGATTCTGTCATATCCAGGAGCTAAGCATTGGAAGCAATTATATCTTTCACTTTTTGCTTGTTCATTAGTTGAATAAGCTGCCAGAAAACTGCCATTTAATCTGAGAGCTAGTCTCTCTTGCTGAACTAGCTTAAATGGTATTCAATAAATGATTAGGAATGTCATTATTGAGTGGCTATCCAAAGTCACACACATGCTAATAAAGATGCCTCCAGCATCCATAGGTTAAAAGCCAAGAAACAGATCCACAAATACAAGTGAGTCTGTTGCTCTTAAACTGCTGGGCAAGTCAATCACCTAGGGTTCAAAGCAACCCAAGATGAGAACCCCAAAAGAGGAGATCTAGTCCTTGAGGCACAGCTGATATGGATGCCCTCACCATTAGCAGAAACCAAGGCTTGATTGAGAAACATTAACTGGAGTATTTCAACTTTAGCTGTCTGAAGAAAAGCACTTGAGAAGAACAGGAAAAGCTCTAAATACATCCTGGTGGAAGCTGGTAGTAGATTCAGGTGGGGAAGAACAGAAGAATGTTCCTAGACTATGCCAAGTAATTGACAGAAGACCTCTCACCAAAGGGAGGTGGCAATGCCCTAGAGAATCACCTATCCCAGGGAAGGGAGATGAGGAAACTGGGGCTTCAGGGAAAACTCCAGGCCTAGCTGTTGGTTTGTTTGTTTTTGAGGCTTTGAGAGATTCCCTTACCAGAAAGCTGAATCACGAAAGTGGCAAGTCTACAGGGAATCTATAGATGCTTAGACCGAAGCAAGGAGCAAAGCAGAGTATGGAGACTAGGGTTAGCTGAGGACACCGAAGGCTGCAGAGGGAAGCGTGCAGCTTGTGAGGCACATCCCTTAGGAAGCGGGGATGTATCCGATGGGCCTTGGAGAATGGAGTCCTTCAGAGTGTCCGCGGGGTAGCCTTGGGAAGTCTGACTACATTATCCTCTCTCTTCTTTCTCAGGCACCTCCCAAGGCATACATAAACCCCAACAGTTTTCTCTTCCAGGCGCTGCGCTGGCTGGCCAATGCGAGAGGCCTCAGGGACTCTCCAAAAGAAGGCGCGCCTGTCAAACCCTGGGTGAAGAGAGGTGACGTCCAGGACTGTGTGCGCCCATTAGGCTGTAGCCGCGCCCCGGCTCAATTGAGGGGGCGGGGGACCGGAGGAGTGATACCATCCCGGCTGCCAGAGCTTCGGCCTGGAGACTGCAACTTGAGTGATTCACCGGATGACCGTGTGAGTCTAGACGGTCCCCGCCAAACACATCTCAATTTTTAAAGATTTTATTTTTTTCAACCTCGATTTTTTCGTAAATGAATAAAGCTGCTCCCAGCCTTTCCGAAACTAAGGGTAAGAATCGAGCCGGTCCCAAGGGTTTTAAGACGCCAAGCAGAAAGCGCCGGCCCTTTGGGTCTTCGAAGCACCTCCGAAAAAGACCCAAAATGAGAGTTGGACCATTCCTCAACCAGTACCCCACCCCCTGGCTTGGGGGTGACGAGGGCAGACCGCTCCCTCGAGGCTTTGAGCCCGGGAGCGCCCAGGCGGTCTCGCCCCGGGGTCAAGCCGGGCACCAGGCGCCGCCGCGTATCCCGCGCCCAGGGCGGAGCGCAAGGTCTCCCTTTCTGCGCTGGCTCACCCCACTCGTGGCCCGGGGTTCGAGAGGGTCCGCGCCAGGCCTGAGGTGGCTTCGCCTCGTCTTCGATCAGAAAAGCTCAGAAGTGGCCACCACCTCTGCCCCACTTCCCAGCCTGGCCGGGAGTGCTCGGGTCTAGGAAGGTCCGGGCTTTCCCTCCCCAGACACGCGCGCGCGCGCGCGCGCGCGGGCACACACACACGCACACGAGCACACACGCGCACTTTGCTCCAGGGGCCCGAGAGCTGGAGAGGGGGCATTTTGAAAAACTCGCCGGGTAACTGGGTGGGTCCAGACGTTCCCCTCCACACCCTCAATTTTAGATGTTTCTTTTTTCCCCCCACAACTTTTCTGTAAACGAGTAAAGCAGAACCCAGGTCCTCCAAGGCAGCCCAGTCCGGTTTGTTAAACTTCTCGAAATGTACCTGGTGACCCTGGGCCTCCCAACCCTCGAGCGCGCGGGGCCCGCGGCTGCCCTCGCCCAGCTCCGCGCGCGCAGACAGGAGCGCGCGAGCTTTGCGCCGAGCCACCCGCATCCCCAGCGCCCCGGCGCCCAGGCGGGGTGGTGCTGCTTCGGACCGCGCGACCCCGCGCGTAGGAGCGCCTGGCCCCATGCGAAAATAGCCTGCTGATCCCAGCCGGCCCTGGCACTTTCATATTAAGATACCCAAATTCAGGAGTGGGTGAATGGGGCAAGGAGGAAGCCGGGGGAGTTGGCACTACGTATCTCAGGTATGAGCACTTTTCACTGACATTGATGTAACTGCATTAGAGTTAATGGCAGCAGCCTGCTTCTCCTTATTAATTGTCTTTGTGTTTGGATAAAGTATGTAATCTTCTTCTCAACCACACCATTAAAATAGGTTGCCTTTTCAATTAAGAACTATCGTGAGCACAGCAGTCAATTTTCCTAATGAAGATGCATTATATTTTTTCACTTTTTTTTTTTTTTTTAAATAATGGAAAATCCCAGGTTTTCATTAGACGCGATTAGGGAAAAATACAAGAGGGTTTCTCTCAAATTCATATGGCTCTTAAATAAATGGAAGTTTCTGCAGATAAAAGAAAAGCATGAGTTTCAGGTATGTTCAAACCCGCTTCATTCAGATTCAAAACCAAACACGATGAGTTCGGTGCCCCCCCCCCCCTGCTCTGAACAGATACAACAATAAACAAGTACAGTGACTCTGTCTGCAAATAAGCTTATGAACTTTTTTGGGGGTGGGGCTTCTAGTTTAGATATGATTTGCAGATCCGTAAACTGAAGTGGATGCTTGTTGAAAACGCTCTATGCACATTTAGATTATGTGCAGCCTTTGAACAGATACTTCAGCTTGATGATTTAGAAGCACCAAGTGTCCAGGCTGTGCACCTACAAATAGTTTCTATTTGTTGGTTTCCTTCCTGTCTTGCTTTCTTTTCTCTTGATCACTTTTAAAAGATCGTTTGAAAGCCAGTGACTCTGCTAGAGCTGTTTAAAAATTCTATGCCTTTTTGATGAGCAACTATTCCATTATTGTAAGAATTTTTTTTTTTTTTAATCACAAGATTGTAACTTTGAACTTGTAAATTTGGTCCTAGATATGAAAGTGGAAAGTTTGGGTGAGTCTTCATGAACAAAAAGGGCAAGTGTGCAGTGTGCACTCTCCAATCATGGGAATTATGAAGCATGTAGTGCAAGAAATTCTTTGTGAATGAAAATATTTAGATTACTATCTTTTCCGTAGGCAATACTGTTTCAAACCAACAATTCTTCTCCTTTTCTCTCCTAATTTAATATGAATACTCTCAAAGGAACGACATTAGTGAATAATGTCTGAGAAACAAATAATAATAAGGCAAATTCATCCAAGTAGAATAGTTTCCAACCACAGCCAGACTTTTTCTTTGTAAGGTGACTCACTTGGTTTCTTGTAGACATGGTCTTTTCCAGGTTTTAGGGGTTATGTCTTTTAAAAATTGGACTTTTTTTTTTTTTTTTTTAAATCAACCTGCCCCTTAAAATCATCTGCAAAGAGTGGGAAATGAGATTTTCGATTAAAACCTTATCCTATCTCGAAGGATTACTTTATATTGATTCTTAAATATGGCTACAATTGATGGGCTCTAATTAAAAATCCAAAGGAAAAGTCTGTCATGCCCAAATAAAAGAAGCTTTTCATATACGGGAAATAAAGCTTGTAAAAGGTTACAAATAAAAGATTAGAGATTTATCCAAACTGGTTTAAAGCTTCACTGTGGTTTTCTTTTCTTCTTTTTCTCCTTTCTTACAAAACCATTGCAGGGTCTTTTTTCCCCAGTTTTAAATGAAGTTTGCAAACAGGCAAGATATTGGACTGTAATGGTTGTTTTATATCAGCTCTGTAAGCTCAAGGCTGCTGCCTGCAGTAGAATTGATTTCAAGGAAACCTTAGGACCAGGAGATGAAAATTATGTAAACTGACAGCTAACACCCTTCGTCAATCTGTCCGCATTCCCGTCCACACCCTCCCACCCCCCACCCGATTTCTTCCCATCTCTCACACTCACACACTCTCTTCCTTTCCCCGACCTAGCCTTGCTCTGCACACACCCTTGGTCCACACACAGCTCCCAGCTCCCACTCAGCTCATAAGTGTCCACAGCCCCACATCTCGCACTTGTCACACAATCTTAATCCATTTCATTCCGGAACAACATGGCCCTCTTTTCCTTTTGCACATTTGGAATCTGCCTCCTACTCTTTTATGGAGACAGCACAATCCTATCTTTGAAGTTGTTTCTTTCTCCCTTACCCCCTATTCTGAGACAACCGCAATGCAGGGAATAAGGGACACAAACTCATAAATGCTCCTGTTCTGCCTGCATGGCCAATCTGAAATCCTCGTTAAAAAATAATTAAAGTTAATCTTGTCAAAGTTTATAATAAAGACATATCTAAAAACCTAATGAAAAATGACTTCTTTCTAAACATCATGGCAGTTCCAAGGCAAGATGTGGTCCCCCACCATCCTCTGAATCACTGAAAAGACTGGAAATTAATCTTCATATTCCTGATGTAAGTGTTCAGGGAGTCTAACTGGCTCCTTTCCCCCTGAGAGGCTGTGTTCTCACGGAGTATGGGTTTTGTTCTTTTTCTTCTTTTTTAATTAGCCTGGAAGAGCCCCGAGATCTCGCTCCTCTCCCCTCCCCCCTTCCCTGCTTCCTCCTCCACCATAGTTAATAAACTTAGAGGAAAGTTTGGAATATTTTAAACTGGCCTGGTGTGAGGCGTAGGGGACGGAAGCCCAGCTAGCTCCAGATAGGAACATACATTTCAAAATAGGAATATCAGCCATTTTCTGGAAAGTGCATGCAAATGCTGACAAATAATTTGATTCCCACATATTAGTTTTCTTAATTTAGCTTCTGAACACTTATAACTCAGATGCATAGCAAGATAATTGTACACATGGCAATTAAAAACCATCCACTTGTTAGTGAAAGTTATTTAAAAATGCAAAGTGTGCTACTATAAGTCTGATTCATAGAAAAATAGAAAAGGACAAAAAGACACAGGATATAGAAGAAAAAAAAGTTAAACACAAACTGAGAATATAGAATATACAGATAATAAATATATTGGAAGTTCAAGAACTTACTGAAAATCAGGAGTTAGACTTTTCATCCAGAGTCTTTTTCCTCCCACCAAGTGTCTAAGGTTTTCACTACACCCACCCAGTCACCCCCACCCCCAAGTCAATGGCTTTTGTCCTGATCTAGAGTACGGTTCACGGGGACTGTACCTGAGCCGGGCTGTCTGCAATTTCCAAATTGACAAGAAGAGACTGGAAGATAAAGAGCAAGTTCTTACAGGTGAAGAGCAATTTCGCAACTTTTCCGGGAGACACCCAGGAGGAAGCTTGCCTGCTACCAACCGCTTCAGAGTCTGGGCAGAATTCCTCTAGAAAGAAAAAGAAAGTCTTTTTTTTTTTTTCCCCCTCCCTGTCTGCCTCTCTCTGTCTCTAGTTCTCTTTCTCCTCTCTGTCTCTCTCTCTCTCTCAGATCCAATCTTTTAAGAGCTTCAGCACATTGCTAAGCTAAAGGGAAATTCTCTTTGATAAAGCAGTGTTTCCAGCTTCTGGGTTTTAAAACCTAAATCTATATTCAAATCTGGCTGAAGGTGTGTTCTGGGATTTATGAAAGCCTCTTAAAGGGGTAAATTTACCAAACCGTGACAAAATCATCACAATCTTACTTTAGACATCTGAAGTGGATGAGAATTTTAAAGAGACCCTTGTTTATTTAACACTGTCCATTTCCAACTCGCGGTTTATTGGCCCCGCATTTTCTGGGAAGTTATTAGACTAGAGGGCAAAGGAGAAGCGGGAGCCGTCTGCTCTGGGGGCCCCTGGACAGGAGAAGCCCTCCCACGCCCCTCGGCGCCCAAATCGGCCTCAGTCAGACAGAACGGGGGACTTTTCAGGGAAACGCAGCTCCCGCCAGCTGAGAGACAACGCCAGCCTCAACAACGGGCCAGAGGGTATTCCCACGACTCTGGCCCCCAGAGTAGACAGATCTGCCAGCCTAAAGAATTCCACTTAGTTCGTGGCGATGGCAAGCGCGTGTTCCGATTTTTTTCCATCCCACCCGACCCCTGCCTCAGGCCTTCTCTCCCGCCCTTCGCCTCCGCCGTACCCACAACGTCCACTCTTCCCCTCTTTTTGGTGCTGAACAAACTGGGAAATATTGAGAATGGGGAAGGGAGAAGGCTCTAGGACAGGGGATCGGGGTGGATTTGCCCTTGTCTCATCAAAAGCATCGCGACTTTGGCCAAGGGCTCCCCACGAGCGCCTGTGACAACCAGCGCCGCGCAGGCCAGGCCGCCTGGGGCACCAGCCATCCCCCCACCCCCGATGGAAGGCCTCGGGGGCGGTCGCCAGGTGTTTCGGTGCAGTGGGGGCGGGGTGAGGGGGGAAAAAAGGTCTGTACTCACCCTCCCCCCTAGCCTGGGCCCCCAGAAAGTCGCTACTCCTGGGAACGCGACAGCCAGCTGGTCTCCTCGGACTGGAGCCGCCGCACAGGGCCCGGGAGGGGCAGCAAGGGCCCCGGGCCTCTCCGGGATTCGGAGCCGCCGGGGCCCAAAGCTCCACAGACACCTGCGAGCCGGGCCGCGGCCGCCGAGCGCCCAGCCCCAGCCCGGGCCCGAGGCCAGCCCAGCCCCGCCGCCGAGCGCGGGCTGCAGAGCGCGCACTCCCGCAATTCGTTAATTGCTGTAAATCCCAAGGACGGCCACATTTGATTACACATACAGTATAAGAAGCGACAACAAAGCGACGAATTAATTACCAACTTCATTAACATAGGTCCCCAAATTAAAGGCAGCGAGCTGCTTCTTTGGGCCCACTTGCCGTGGTGGTGCTGGTGGTGGGGAGGAGGAGGTGTTTAGGAAGACACGGAATGTTTCTTTTCCTGCCTGGGAGTGGTAAGGGAAAAAGCTGTCCGTGCCTTTGCCCCTTCTTCGGCCCACATCCACACGTCCTCAGCCGTTCCACTTGTGGCGCCCCCACCCCCCTACTCCGCCCAGGCTGTTCCTGCTCTTGTAGGGACCCAGATCTGTGTGACAGCTGTCCGGTCACTGCTCTCTGTGCCAGGCGGAAAAGTTGGGCTAGGGCTCGCGCCATCTCCAGCTCGGGTCCCCGAGTCGAGACACTTCCCAGCCTCCCAGGCTGGGGCGGTGCCCGCTCAGTTAGCTCCAGGCCCGGCAGTTTGCGTGTTTAGTGGCCGTTTGTTCTAATTCAGAAACTTTGATGGTTTCCAACGGGTGCCTCGGTGTTCCCTCCCTCTTCTAGCATCCTATCAACCCCACATTTGCACCCCTGAGGTCTCCCCAAACCAGTCCAGGGGTTAGATTCAGGGTCCGTGTTTCTTTCTTTTCTTTTCTTTCTTTCTTTTTTTCTTTTCTTTCTTTTTTTTTTTTTGCAGCCTACCCTGAGCTTCTCAAGCTTGAATGGAGCCCGGGTGTCCAGATCTGCAGTTCAGGACCAGGGTGTGCTTATGAGGATGCAAGGAGCGGGAGAGGCAAGGGTTTTTGCAAACAGTTTGCTCTTTGGCTTCTGTATCTGTCTCCTCCCTATTCGCGCTCCTGTCTCTCAGGCCTCTTTCTTGATCCTTTCTGGCCTTCAGCGCGGTCTGACCCTGTTTGAGACAGCACGGGCGGGTTGGTCAGCTTCCCTCTCCGTCTTGCTTTCTGCCTTTTGCAGACCCTCCCTGCCAGCCTGGAGCGCGAGAACCCATTTATTCCCTCCCCTACTCTTCTCTAGCTTTTTCTAAAATAATTTCATGTTCCCATCTTATATTGTATGCATTTCCTTTCTTCCCTTCCCTAAAACCAAAATAGAAAAAGAAGGGAGAGGGGGAAAGGAAAGGAGTACAGGAAGGAGAGGAAAATAAGGTAAAACGAGCCCCACCCCACCCCCACCCCCGTGCATCATTTTAATTATACAATTAGTTCACATGCTCAGGCCCAGAATGTATATTTTACGCGGAGCCCAGTGTCTTTCAAGAACATTCTGGTAATGTCGGAGGCCGGGATTTGTTGCCGGCTCGTCCCCCTGTGCAGCAGCGGCCTGTTTTCCTCCCCCTGTTGTGTGTTTTTATTATTTTCCCTCTGGCTTAGATGTGTCAATCATTCTCTCCCTGCCATTGGTTGGAGAGTTTGCGTCAAAAAGTTGCCAGAGAGGCGCTTTCTCAGCAAATCTGCCTGAGAGCGGAACCGACCTCAGCTCCAACTCAGCCTCCACTGTTATTAAAAATAAAAATCGCTAGAGCAGCCCTCGTCACTTCTACTTTGTATGTATCGCAGAGGGGCCCACGCGAGTGTCAAACCCTAGCCGCTTCCCTCATTTTCCGTTCTTTAAGAAATATTTTTTGCTGTGTTTGACTTCTCATGGAAGGGCGAAGACGCTAAGGTTTCTAACTCAATACTCTTGATTTCTTTTAGGATAGCTGGCAATTGAGAATTTTGAGGATAGTTTGATTTTTTCTTTCTAACCTCCTATGCGGCTGTAAGGTAAGTGTCTGTCTCGTCTATCTGGGTATATGCATGTCTCTGTGTCCTCTGTCGACCATCCCCCCCAGTACCTCCAGCAGACCGACCGACTCACGTCTGCGAACGTGGAGTTCTTTCAACGCCTGATGTTGTTTCTCTTATCAAATCTGAGGGGGAATAACGATCATAGCACAAAAATTATATTCAGGAGGTGGGGACTGAATTGGGAGCGAGGGAGCGGGTTTCTGAGGTCGTCGCGTCTGCAAAACGTCGTGGAAACCCTGCGAGTCTCATTTGGGATGTTTTGGAGGGTGTGTGTATGTGTGTGCGTGTGTGTGCGTGTTATGTCAACGCCGGTTCTGGGCTTCTCCTAGGATCTTTGAGTTTTGGCCCCTACAGTTGGTTGGGGTCGTTTGGATTGATCTCAAGGGCGTTTGCAGAGTCCAAGACAAAAAGATGCAGATGCAGATAGATGGATTTCATTTTTTTTTTTTTTTTAAAGGTAGGCGCCTCCTCAGGCCGGAGCGCCGCGAGCAGGGCTCGGCCGCGAGTCGGCAGGGCGGACGGCCGCACCTTGGGCCCCTGCCTGACTCTGAAAGGCCGGAAAAGAAGCCCGGCGGATAACCGAGAAGGGGCGCGGGCCTTGCCTGCCCTGCGCGCCCGCTCGCGCCCCGGCGCCCTCTCGGGATCCTAGCGCCGCTGCGCAAGGCTCGCTCGCGTTTCTCGGCCTCTATCCGAGGCCTCTAGGGCTCCTCTTTTTGATCACTCCTCCCCAAAGCCTCGAGAGTGCAACCCCCCACCCCGTGCCGTTTGTCGCGGTCCTAAACTCGGGTCACCGGGCCGAGAGAGCGAAGAATAGTCGTTTTGCACCGTGACTTGGCGGGTGTGGTGCCGGGCTCGCCCGGCGCGCACCTGGGGCGGATGCGGTGGCCGCCAGTGGCCCCGGCTCGGCCAGAGGCAGCCGATCGGCAGGGGACAGGAGTCCTTCCGTTCGGGCCCGCGGTGCTTCAGCTGTTTTCCTCCACGGGCAGCTGCGGGGCTCGGGGACCTTGGAACGTCGGGGGGCCGGGGCCTCGGCTCTCGGCAGGCTCACGGAGAACCAAGTCGGCCAGCGCCGGGCCTCGGCGACTTATCTCGCCGCCAGCTCCGAGGAAGTCTTGGTGTTGATAGGTTCATGTGACTCTTGAAAATCCCACGTCCGATGGCGGGGCACATTCTTTGAAACCCACGTCGCCGGTCAGGATCTCGGAGAGTTGGCCTTTTCCTCCATTACAGACAGAGGGGCGCGGGCAGAGCAGGTCGGGCTGCTTGGGCCCTGGGGTTGTGGAGGATTAGGGAGGGGACTTGGCAGTCCCTCCTTGACACTCTCCCTTCCATCCAGGAGCTCTGGGCGTCGGGATTTCTCTACCCTCCTCCGGACTTCCTCCAGTCACCAAAGTTATTAGCACAAGAGAGGAACTGGGGGGAGGGCCTCCTGCCCCCAAAGGAAGGTAGCAATCTCGCCTCTGCAAGCTGCCACCCGGACTTTGTCCTAATGATCATTAACAGTCAAGGCCAACCCTTTTGGCACGTTTCTCCCTCCCGCCCTCCCTCGCGAGTGGACGCGTTGGTCCTCTAATGCCAAAAACTTTCACTCGAGTTCGCCTGACAGAGGCCCCAGCCGGCTGTTGGCCGCGCTGCCCACGGAGCTCTTTTCTCTTTCTCTTCCTCCTCCTCCTCGTCGCCTTCCGAGCCGCAGGCTAGTCACCAGTCCCCGTAGTTTTGTTTCCTTTCCATCATGCAGAAAATTAATCAGCCCGGACGAGAAGCAGAGCTGAGCTCGGCGGCCTGTAATTAAGGGACGTGTGCCCCTCGGATTATCTCGTTAGTTTATCAAGAAAACATTTATTATAATTAATTCTCGGACGAGGTAATTTTTATTGAGCGAGGACCGAGCAACTGGTAGATGGGCTCCCCGGAAGAGAAAAAAAAAAAAAAACCCGAGGGGGGGAGGAGGCGGGGGTGGGCGACAGCGACAGATTGCACGAATTGACCGTTAGATATAAGGCTGCGCGGGCCGGGCCGGGCAGTGGCGCGGGACCGCGGCGCCGGGGCAAGGGACGCCGGAGCGAGCCACTGGCGCCCGGAGGTGCAGGACTCGCCGCGCGACCGCCTCCCGCTCCTTCTTGGTCCGAGTTCTCCAGAGGCCGCCTTGGGAGCAGTGGTAACTGTGTCTTGCATTTTTGGAGAAGGTATTTCTTTTCCTCTCCTGGCCTCGGCTTAGAGAGAAGGGAGAAAGAAGAAAGAGGTCCTTGCAGGGCTTTGAAAGTTCGATGGAGGGGCCCGTGGCCCCTTCTCCGGAAAGTGCACACCTAGGCTAGCTGTGGAGAGCACCTCATTCCTTCCTTTCTCTTCTTCTTCATTTACTTTTTAAGGGGGAACCGGGAGTAAAAGCCAAAACGGCCTGTGTCGAGAACTTTAGCCATTTTGCCACGATATGGGCTAAGGAGCTCCAAGGAGGATCTCTGTCCTGGTGCTTTCTGACTGTTCCTGCTTTCTTACGTTGGAATGCACTACTTTATTGTGCGATGTCTCAGGCCTTTCTCATTGGGTGATAGCCTTCCGTGTAAGAACGCTTCCCATATTTCTCTGTGCACCTCTTATATGAATTTGGTTTTTCTCTATAGAAGTTAAAAACTTTGCAAGGTATTAAGATTGTGGGTTTTTTTTTTTTTTTTTAGAAAAACAAAGAACTCTAACTTACAGAAATTAAGTTAAATAAGTGACTGCTGTGTATTTTAAAGTAGTATTATTTTCATGGTCTCCAAACCACTGTGAAAAAAGAATAGAAAACATAAAGTCTTTGTTGTAGGAGCGGGCAAAATTGGTTTTGCTGATGAGATAAGATAAACGCCAAGGAAGACATTCATACAATTACATTAAGTGATATCTAGGGGAGGGGGCATGATTTTTGTGCTATGAATTTAAATCAGAAAGAAGTTCCAGTAACCTAGTTCTATTTGTGGAACTTTCAGCCTTGATTTCTTAAGCAATGAAGACCCAGACTCCTTAAAACTCCCTCAAGAAGACCTTTGTAAAAGTAAGAGGGAAATTCTCCTAATCTTGTCTCCGCCATTTTGAAGCAATCTCTCACTGTGTCAAAGTTGCAAAGTAGGGATCCTTGAAGGATTAGTGCCACAGTTTAGGAAATAACAGCCAGACTTGCAAACTACCAGCCTATATTAACATCCATTTTGGATCTCTGCGAGGGGGGTGGGGGTGGGAGGAGGAGTACTCGGCTGAAGAAAGGAAAGGACTTCCCCCCCCCCTTCCGCTCTTTTTCTTATAGTATTGTAGGAAGCTTGAAAGGTAGAGAGAAATTCTTTGGGTTTCCCAACTTTGTGTGTCTGTGTATCTCATTGTTCAAAACTAAAATGTGCAAAAGGCAGCCAGAGTTCACAGGGAACTGTTGCACTTGCCGAGGACCCAAATGTCCGCAAATTTGCCTCCCGCAGGATCTGCAGCCTCCACACATCAACATCAACATGGAAGTGGATTGCACGACAAATGCGCACCCTTTCTACTTGCAAATGTAGGGTTCTGTCATCTCACTGTTGGGATTCTAACTTTACTTCAGAAATTTCTAGCAAATGTGTGCCAATCTTGAAGACACTTTTTTCTTTAATGTAGTTATGTTTAGATATTTAATGGGTGTTAATTAAAAATTAAATACTTGCTTGTTTAGCTGTAGTTCTTTAGACATATATAATCAAGGTTCTCCAAAACCTTAATAAATCTGTTACTTACCTCAAAATCTAATTACCCAGACTACTAATTAGGTGAAAATGATTACTGGAAATGACTTCAAATGTGGGATAATAGTGGTGGAGCAGTTTTCTCAAGTTTGTCGATTAGCAAGTTGGTACTTCAGATGTTAAATGCACTGACATTTTAGGTTCTCAGCAGTTGAAAGTGGTAAAAAGCTAAGATAATTAAAATCTCTGCCGTGGAAAGGCAACAGTCTGGGGAGAGGTAGATTTCTCGAATTGTTTCTTTGTTTCTCACCAATGGGCTTTGTTATCAGCATTATTTATTTAGCCAAAGAGTTCTTTGTCTCTGCAAATGGCCCCAATCAAGTTTTGTTTGAGACAATTAGCTAGTGCCAGCCAAGGAGTCCTATGCAAATGTAGGGATAGGAATGCAATGTGTGCATTTGAAGGCGTGGGGTTTTGTTCTTGGGGGAAAGGCGGATTGTAATTGCTTTCTTCGGGTACTTCTTTTTAATTTAAGGTGGGGGTGGGAAGGCAGGTTTATCTGGTCTCCGTCCTCTCCAGATCCAGAGCAGCTGGGGAGGGGTGTCTGTGAGTCCTTTAAAAGTCTCCGTCTTGCCTAACGCGGGCTCTTTTTACGTTAGTGGTGGAACGTGGAAGAGCTGCTGTCTCCGAAGCAGTAAACCAGCACCTCTGTTTGTTTGTTTTGCTCTTAGTTCCACCACCCCAAACCCACCCACCAGGGACCCTGAATCTGTCCACTCCAGGCTAAGCGAGACCTTCCGGCTGGGTCCCCAGATTTGGGCCGATTTTGCGCCTCCAAACAACCTTAGCATGATGTCTTATCTTAAGCAACCGCCTTACACAGTCAATGGGCTGAGTCTGACCACTTCGGGCATGGACTTGCTGCACCCCTCCGTGGGCTACCCGGGTAAGTGAGCCCCGCGCCTCTCCCCACGCCTGCCCCGTGGGGATATGACTACCCCCACTGCACCCCTACCCTAGTCCCGAGAATGGTGATCGCACTGCTCCATCCCAGCTCCAGGCAAGGTCCCTACTGGATTTTCTTTACGAAGCAGCAACTCAGAGTCACCGGGCATTTACCGACCCTGGCGAGAGCGCCAGGGGCTGGGATGAGGCGCGCAGAGCTAATGGATCTGCAGCCCTAGCAGAAAATCACATCGCTTTATTCTAATTTGAGTGAATAGGGGACTCCACAGGGGAGGGGTAAGGACGGTTACAGCCCTTAGCATTCCGGCGAGAAGCCCTTGACTATATATATTCCGAAATCCGGTTCCTCTTGGAGAAGATGAGTTTTCGCTCCATAAACTCCTCTTCACCCTCTGTTCTACGCCAGGGCTTCCCCTCTGACCTTCAGACCCTACACTTTTAATCCCGAGAGGTGTAACTTCCTTCCGGCGTGGGTGCTTTCCTTTCGGATCCAACCTGTGTTTTAAACATTTTGTAGAGGTTCGAACTATGCCCCCATTTTAAAGATGGAGGAACAAAGGCTCGTTGAGTCCTAAAAATCGTGGAAGCAGGATGGAGATTTTCCCTGCCCAGCTGCCAGCCCTCGGGAATCCTTTGACCTTATGGAAGGGCTATGTGTGTGTTTGTGGTTTTGGGGTTAATTTTGGAAAGTTCTTCGTTTTGTTTTTTTGGTCGTTGGTCTTTGATTTAGTTTGTTTTGCAAGCGCTGGCTACGTGGAGGTTGGAGAGATCTCCCACGTCAGGCTGTGTAGGGGGCTACTCTGGAAGGGGCAGAGTGTGTCACGACACCCCTTGTCTGGCCCGGGAGCAGAGACAGGGGAGGGGTTGGGGAGAACTGTGTGAGGTTCAGGGGTAAAGAGCTGCAGGACTGGAGGAATGATGGGGAGCTGGAGCATCGCCGAGACCCCTGTGACTGAGAACCTACTCCCGACCCTAAAGGGCCCTGGGCTTCTTGTCCCGCAGCCACCCCCCGGAAACAACGCCGGGAAAGAACGACATTCACCCGCGCGCAGCTCGACGTGCTGGAAGCGCTGTTTGCCAAGACCCGGTACCCTGACATCTTCATGCGGGAGGAGGTGGCGCTGAAAATCAACTTGCCCGAATCCAGGGTGCAGGTATGGCAGCTGTAGACAGAGCTATCCTTCCTGACCATGCCACCTCTCAGAAGGGTTTGTGTTGAAAACCCAGGAGAGATCTGGGTCTTGGAGAAGAACAGAAGATGGCTTGAAATTCTGGTTCAAAATGTTCTTTTGGAGGCTAGTAAACTCTATTCCTAATGCCTCCTGTGTGCCTGGTTTCTCTCTTCTCAGGCCCCTTTTCTCCTCCCCATCCCCACCCAATTCCATAAGCCAGGGCCCTCTGGCCCAGGTTGCAAGGTGGAGTGGGCACTTAGTTGAAGCAATAAAGCAAATCTTAGAACCCCCTGGGAAATTGGTGGGTAAAGATGCAGCCTTGAACAGATTTCAAGGTTAGTCAAATACTATTTGAACTCTTCCCCTCTGTGGAGATCCTCTCCCATTCTCATAGATTTTCAGGGGTGAAAGAAGTTAAACTCCTGAACAGTCCACATCTTTTTGCAGGTGAAAAAAACTGAGTAAATGACTTGCTTAAGGTCACACCTCAGTTTGGTGACACAGCCAGGCCACAGAAGCAGCTTAGTGAGTAAATTAGCACAATAATAGTAAACTTTCTTTGGTTTCTTAGGGATTGAGCAGAATTCTGTAACTCAGGGCCTGATAAAATACATAATATCCCAGTGATGTCCCCTTTCCTTTGCTTCCCCAAAGCCTAAGTCTGACCCTTAGAGTTTTGGGGAGCTGCAGAAGGAAAGTCAACCCCAATTTGCCTGGAGTATACGATCTTTTGAGAGTTCTAGAAAGAATGTTTAGCATCCAAATCACATAAATACACGGGACCCATTCAGCTAAGATATGTGTGTGAAAGTGCCAAACATCAGGGAGAAGTCTTTCCCAAAGTAAAGTGGGAGAAGTTTTAGAACTTGTGAGGCTTGAAGCAAAGTCCTCACTGGAAGAAAACTAATGGCTCTGAGTGGTTGGTGGTGCTGAGATTAGCCTCGATGGCACCATTTACCAGAGACACCAGTGTGGAAAGGTTCATTCAAGAGGGCAACTAAGTAAGAACTGCAGCCCAGAAAATGTCAGTAGTTTCTCTGATCAGCCTCCTCGCACACCAAACGCCATTCCCTTCATTCCAGAACACAAGCAGAGCTCATAAAGAGGATTTTTAAGTTGTACACAGAAGCTTAAGTTGACGAGCCAGCAAATAGTACAGGAACCAGAATCTATGTGCTGAGTGGCACTACCCCTAAGGCTCAGACTCCAGTCTCAGACTTGAGACTAACAGAGAGGCCAGTCCTTGAGCTCAAAGCAGAATACATACAGATCACCCCACTCACCACAAAGAAGCTTTCAGCAAATGATGGTTTTCTGATCTTCTTCCTCTATAGATCACTCATCTTCTTTTGTAAGTGGGGCTTTCTGGGAGAGACAAGAAGTAGGGTGAAGGAACCAACTTCCAGATTAGCAGTTGCTACCTGGAAGATGGACTGTAAATTTGTTATTTAAGCTGTTCTTGTTTGCATGGAACAACAGAATTGTCCCACACTTCCCTTGTGTTTCCCTCCAAAGAACATAGAGATTTTCCATTCCATTGCGATATTCCAATATCTATTCCAATATATAGCTAAGTGTATGGGTATTTATGTGTTAGCAGTAACAAAGAAGAGGTAGGGAAGTGAGAATTTTTAGCCATATAACTTGAGTAATTTTATTGTTCTGGGCTAGGAATAAAGCAGGATCAAGTACTTTTAGACGAAGCACCCCCAACTTTTCTTACAATTCCTGGGGATGGATATATATATATATATATATATATATATAATCTCAAAAACCAAACTCACTGCCTTCAAGTTGGATCCAACTCATAGCGACCCCTCCTTGGGTTTCCGAGGCAGTGTTACTATAGAAGTAGATTGCCCAACTTCCTTCTGGTTAGCAATCAAGTGCCTTAGGCACTATGCCACCAGAGCTCCCATATATATATATATATATATATATATAT
>NW_006921901.1:462919-483924 GCF_000298275.1 Orycteropus afer afer | reverse complement strand
TATATGCAGTGTTTAGTGGGGGAGAGATTTTTTGCTTAAGCTCGTCTGCCAATGCAGGAAGATTTACAGTCTAGGAGCCACTCTTGTTGGTAAGGAATTATTGAAACCACATTAAAGAAATTTCTTTCCCTTTCAAGGTATGGTTTAAGAATCGAAGAGCTAAGTGTCGCCAACAACAGCAGCAACAACAAAATGGAGGTCAAAACAAAGTGAGACCTGCCAAAAAGAAGACATCTCCAGCTCGGGAAGTGAGTTCAGAGAGTGGAACAAGTGGCCAGTTCACTCCCCCCTCTAGCACCTCAGTCCCAGCCATTTCCAGCAGCAGTGCTCCAGTATCTATCTGGAGCCCAGCTTCCATCTCCCCACTGTCAGACCCCTTGTCCACCTCCTCTTCCTGCATGCAGAGGTCTTATCCCATGACCTATACTCAGGCTTCAGGTTATAGTCAAGGATATGCTGGCTCAACCTCCTACTTTGGGGGCATGGACTGTGGATCTTACTTGACCCCTATGCATCACCAGCTTCCTGGACCAGGGGCCACACTCAGCCCCATGGGTACCAATGCAGTCACCAGCCATCTCAATCAGTCCCCAGCCTCTCTCTCCACCCAGGGATATGGAGCTTCAAGCCTCGGTTTTAACTCAACCACTGATTGCTTGGATTATAAGGACCAAACTGCCTCCTGGAAGCTTAACTTCAATGCTGACTGCTTGGATTATAAAGATCAGACATCCTCGTGGAAATTCCAGGTTTTGTGAAGATTTGTAGAACCTCCTTTTGTGGGTGATTTAAAAAAAATACTGGGCTGGACATTCCAGTTTTAGCCAGGCATTGGTTAAAAAAGTTAGATGGGATGATGCTCGGACTCATCTTCTGATCAAAGTTCCGGGAGGCAGAGAAGGAAAAATGAAGGGCCTTAGAGGGGCCTGCCAACCAGCAACCTGAAATGGACAAACCAGTCTACTTAAGATCCTGTCATAGTTTTAGATCATTGGTTTTCCTGATTTGGAAAGTGATCGAAAGTGTTCTAGCCATGTACAACCAAACACAACCAAAAATAAAATCAAATGAAGCTAAGTTGGGAGGGAAGGAAGGGAAGGTCATATGTAGCCTTCTTAAGCAGAGGTGTTCCAACGTTTTAGCCAATCCGTGGTTGAATCTTAGGAATGGACAGTGTCTCAAGCTCATTCACGTTTCATGACCAACTGGTAGTTGGCACTGAAAAACTTTTCAGGGCTGTGTGAATTGTGCGACTGATTGTCCTAGATGCACTACTTTATTTAAAAAATAATGTTCATAAGGAGTCAATATGTAGTTTAAGAGACAATCAGCGTGTGTCTTATATAAATGGTACATCTGTGGTTTCTAATCTGTGCTAGACTTCAAAACTGTGATCTCCTGTTATTGTATGCAACATTGAACTCCAACTCTGCAGGGGTTCTTCTGTGATTAAATAGGTTATAATTATAAGCAAAATTCAGAGCAACTGAGTACTTATCTAAAAAGATTACCTTTGGCTGGAGGTGAGCTGCACTGAAACTTTACAACAAAATATCTCTGGACAAGGAGAGTAAGAGAAGAGAAAGAAAAGGACGCTAATTCATCTGTAAATTTACTGTTGGTAAACCTAGCAGTAAAGACATTGGTCAATTGCTCTGACCCTGATGATTTTATAAACTGAGATCATTGTCGTTTATGCTTGCAGATGTTAACTGGAAAAGTTATATATGCATAAACCTTTTCCTCCTGGATTTGGCAGATATGTATAATTATATTAAAATGGTTCTAGCACAACATTGGGTCCAGTTTAATTTATGAATAAGAAGGAAGAAGCCAACAGTCAGCCTTTCGTTTCCCAAACATGCTTTTCCTTAAGACAGGGAGGAAATTAGCAAATTTTTATTTATTTTTAATTCTTACTATTTGCTAATCTATGGCTGAACTAGATATGAATGACAGTGGTGTGTAAACTTGGGACTTTCACAGGGTTGCTCTGACATGGAATTTAGAGAGCCTAACAAACATTAGGATCTCGCTCTCATTGCTTTTCCCTCCCTGCCACACACCCTAAGAATTTCTCAGGCTCTTTATTAGTATGATTTTACAGAGACCAATTTATTTTTAAGAGGGGAGGGGAAGAACTGGAGTACCTCAGAGAAGATGATAATGACAAAAATTCCATGTGTCTATTCTCTTATTTGATGAAGGGGATTTTTTTTTTGAAACTTCCAAAAAAATCTGAGGTAAACATGAGAGGGACTGTAATCAGAGTCTGAAAGCAATTCAGGCAGAAGTGATTTCTGAACAAAAGAGTTTCAGAAAAGTTTGAAAACCTGTAATTTCAGTAGTTGAACATAAGGCACCCTAGTCAGTTTAAAAAAAAAAAATGCTGAGAAAAAAATGGGTCCCTTTTCAATTGTACCTGCATTTTGTGAACGAATCATCAGAAAAGACAAAGCAAGGATCATGGTACTTCCCCAGCAAAAGTTATCTTTAATTTCATTTTAAACCTTTTATGCTCTTAAATTTGACCAAAATTCAGTGACTCCTGAGTGTAAATTTTTAAATGAAGGTTAGCAGTTGCAACCATTTTGTTTTCTGGCTATTTCATTTTCCCTTCCAGGCTGCGCATGCTCCCTTGAGCCCTACATAATCTTGCCTAATAAGTAAACTCTTTTTGTTTTCCTGCTAAAGAAAATGCAGTAGTTTACACCCAGCACTTGAGGTGATATTTGGCAGTAAGATTTTCCAGCGTCTACTGATCACGTTCACCGGACTGTGGTTTACACCTAAGTGAAATTAGGGGCCTAGTCTTTGCTTTGTGGTTTCCCAAAATCGTGGCCTTAATCTCTCAATGCTGCTGCCACAGTAAAGCTGACCAGCTCTCCTGCAAAGTATAATCAATTTCCCACAAGGCCTTCGGTTTTCAGGATGCCTCACAAAGGGTCAGAAGTGATTGCCCTTTCTTTAGAAACAATAATGACGACAAACATCATCAAATACAGTTATCAGTTTTTTCCTCCTGAAACTTAAAAAAAGAGGAAGTCGTCAGAAAGAAGAGGCGCTGAGCTTCCTCTGAAACTAATTTTTCCATCACCTTTGCACAACTTCGTTTAACTGAAGACCACGCAGTTAAATCCCTTTAAATTGACGGCAAAGTAGAAATGAATTCCCCTTGACCGCAGGCAAAGGAGGGAGGGGAAGGAGGGCGGGGAGCTAGCACCAGTTGAAAGACGTCCCGAGAGTTGCGAACACCACTCCTAGTCCAGACCGGATTTAATGAATTTAAGCACGATAATGATGATACTTGGTAGAGAAATGACGCCGTGCTCCATAGGCTTCAGGGAGCTACTTCAACTGCATTTCTGCAATTATCAAAAAGTGAGGCGGCCATATAATCGTTTTGGAGGGCGAAGATGACGCTGGGGGTAGTTTGCTTTGGAAAGATGTTGCCCCAACCTTTAACTTGCCCACAGATATTCTTGGCCCTTTGTATTTCACCTTGGGAGTGTTTCTTCCCTTCTTAAATAAAAAGCGAATTTCAATCAAGTCAATTAAGTTCCAGGTTTTAGATAATGGTCAGTTTCCTCACTCCTCGCCCACGCCGTTCCCTCTAATCTGGCCTTTCCTGGGAGTGTCCCCACCCTCAGCCCCGCGCTGCAGGCGGAGGACGCGAGGCCCTGGGCCAGACGGAGAGAACATGGCGGCCCACAGGGAGCCGGCCCAGCTCTCCGCCGGACTCATGGCGCCGTCTCTTAAGCAATGTCTTGTCTAAATCTTGAATCCCCAGCCGGAGTTGCCCGGGAAAGCACAGCTCTGCCCTGGGTGGCCCGAGCCTGCTCTCCACGCGGGGGCAGGATTCCGGGCCCTCTCGGCCCTGCAGGCCGGGCCGGTATCGAGGTTCGCTTCTTCCCGCTCGCCCTCTCGCCTGGCTCTGGCCCTCTCCTCCGGCCGTCTCACTTTCGGGTCACCACCAGAAGCTCCCCCGAGCCAAGCCCACTGCACACAGCCTGGTTCTCAGGCCTCGGGGGCAACGGCCAAGCGCCCGCGCCAGCAGCGCCTGGGCCCCGGGCCCCGGGCGCGGGAAGGTCTGGCGCCACCGGAGGGTGCGCGCCGCGAGCCGGGAGGGGAGCGTGGTCTCTCCCGGCTCCATATCCAACACTGAAACTCCTTCCAGGCCCTGGGATCAAGGCCACCGGGGCAGCCACAGGCCTGGCGCCAGTGTCTGGGTCACCGCATGGCCTGGCTCAGTTTGGGGACCAGGCGGGCCCCGGGGTGGCCGGATGGGACAAGCCCACCAGCAGGGGCGCAGCCCCCGAGGCGGGAGCGAGCGACCGCCGCGCCGGAAGAAGAGGAACGCGAGCCGCCCCACCCACCCGGAGCAGGGGACCCAAGGCGGCCGCTCGCTTTCCACGTCTCCTTGAAAGAAGCGCTGCAGACGGCTGCCGAGGGGACCTGCTCCCGCCTGCGGAGGGCGAGGCTGCCGCCGCCGTCGCAGCCATCGTGGGGGCTCCCGCCGCGCCTGCGGCCTCCTGCGCTCAGCACAGACGTGGGGCCGGATGGGGCCCAGCTGGGGCTGCCTTGGGGCCCCGGGGGTCCTCCCGGAAAAGTGGGGGCTTCGGCTAGGGGGGTGTCTCAGAAAAGTTATATTTGGTGCTTCGAGCCTCGTCTGGGGCCCCAACACCGAGCGGAGCCTTTCGGGGAATGACTGAGGAGTCCCTTCCTCTCCACCCTTTTCTCCTACATCCTCTAGTTCGTTTTCTCAGCTGAGTGTCCTGCTTCTTCTCGGATCCCGCGCAGCACTAGGCAGCAGTGCAGCCCCAGAGGCCGGTTCTCCAGGTGGGAAGCGGCCTCTTGGGTGTCCGGGGAAGCTCAGATGGACCAAGCCGCCCACTAGGGTTAGCTGCAGGGCAGAGCCGTGGGCTTGGATCCGCCCCACTCAACCAGAAGCGGGTGCGCCGGCGGCTGGCCCGGGCGCGCACCTCGCAGGTTCGAATCCGCACCTCACACCTTGAGAGAACTTCGCTGTCGTTACCCGGACAATACTGTAATCCAAAACCAGGCGTGCCCGAGTTAGGTGGCGGTTTGTTCCATACAGAGACGTGTTTTAATCGTGCAAAAGAAAAACCGAAAGGCGTTGAAGAGAGAGCGCATCCCAAGCAAATGGAGGCTGACGTCGTAGCAAACCAGAGTGGGAAGATGCAGGGTCGAGCTCGGCGATGACCTGGGCCTGCGGCCTGCCTTCCGCATCTTTACGTAGGACAGATAGTTCTCTCGCTTTCGTGCCACTAAAGGGCCCCAGCCCCCGTCCCGTATCTGCATGCCCTGATCTGCGACTAGTGGGCCCTGAACTTCCGCTTTTCTCTCCTTAACTGACCTCGCCCCGTCAGCTCCGGGCTCCCTGGTCGCCACTTTTGCTCTCGGGTTAGCGTGATACAAAAGATGGGGAGCCCGTGGGATGGAGGGGGCAAAATCCCAAACAAAACCCACCCCAATGTTGTTGGGCGTTACGCTCTGAAACTACAGATTATAGGATTTGTCTCGGACCAATTCTCATTACGCGTGAAGCCGTAGTGCTCCGCGGCCGTGGGACGCGTTGTGCAGGACTGCTTGGAGCATCTCCTCGTAACTGCCTGTTAATAGCAACACGAGACTTTAAAATAAAATAAGTGTGTGTGTGTGTGTGTGTGTGTGTGTGTGGCCCGATCACAAGGAAATCTAGAAACTATTTGGAAAGGGCCGTTCTGGTGGAAGCAGTTCGAACTAAACGGAACCGAATCCGGACGTCAGAGGAAGAGTCTATAGGCAGAAGCGGCAGGAGACCATGAGGAGCAAGGCTCACGTTCGAAAGGCCCTCTACTATTCAGCAGTCCCCACAACCAAGGGAGGTAGACAGTCGGCCGGATTTCTTCTCTTGCAAGTAGTGTGTTTTAGATTTAAAATCCAACCTGCTGTCCACTGCAAACAAACAATAAGCAAATTCAAATAAAGGAGCCCTACCAAGTGCAACCCATTGGATCAAAGATAAGTGCAGGTGCCAGGGCCGCCAAGGCCATTGCGAGGGGGAGGGTGGGCTTCGAATCTTGTTTTTCTCCTGGAGGGAAAGTCGAACAGCATGAGGTCTGTGACTCACTTTTATTCCTTAATCCCCCCCACCCTGTTACCTTCAATTCTCAGTGGAAACATGGTATTTTGAAGGGAAGAAAAAAAAAAAAAAAGAAAGAAAGAAAGAAAGAAAACAAAAAGGAATCTCGTAACAAATGTAATGGTTAGTGGCCAAAGTTTGAATTGACTTCTGTATCAGCACCATAAGGGAAAAAGGTGCCCACGAATCAGATGACGTCCTCTACTACCCTCTCCAGTGCCCCTGTCTTAGTTTGCCTGCGGCGGGGGTGGGAAAGGGACCTTTCGGATTAAGGATTTCTCTTAGGCTACTTCTCGTCACTAGGAGACCTTTCCAGCCCGGGGCTTCTCTAAGAATAAGGCGACAGTTCTTAGCACCCTTAGGATTGCGCCCCCACCCCCAACCCATCCCCAGGCTGCCCAGGAAGGATCAGCAAATCCCGCCTTTGGGAGCCCGAGGGACAGCAGCTACTATGCCCCACGGGCCTCCTCTCTCAGATCCCCGAGGTAAAGGCTTAAAAGCGCCCCTTAAACATCGCTCTTGGGGTGGGGTGCAGACTCTCACTGAGGTCCTGCTCCCAACCTCCCAGCTGGGATCTCCGAGGCCTCAGGCTACGCTGAAGCCAGAAAATCACTCATTGCAGTCTCGAGTTGTTAAAATCTGTTGCTGGAACCAATAGTGCATTTTCGGCTCATGGACCATTAATAAAAATCTCCTTAACATTCAAATGGCTCTGCAATGCGTTCATAGCGGATTACTGAGGGCTAATGGACGTCGTGGGTGATAACATGGTCCCTGAGTAGCGAGGTCTGGAGTGGGTGTCTGGCCACAGCTACCTGATTATCAGCTTACAGCCAAACCACTTTTTAGCTGCGATGCTCTAAAGGTGTCCTTTCTGGCAGCCGAACCCGAGATCTGTGTTCTTCATTTAACCGGATTGAACCGGCGCATAGTGTTCAGGAAAGGGGAGGGAAAAGAATTTAAGGTCACTTCCAGACGTGAGGGTCGTTACCCACTGCTCCTCCGCTCGATGTCTTAATGGGGAGATGCCCGAAGGGCGGTGGCCCAGGCAGGTTCAGCTCCTCGTCCTGGACGCCCGGGTTGGCCGCAGGTCGTGGGCTCCTCCGAGCCACTCGGTCTCCGGCCGCCTCCGAACACGGCGGGTGAAGCAGTTCGCTCGCTGCTCCAAGAAGGGAACAGGTTCTGGGTTTCCTGGAAAACGCTGCAAGTGAACCAGGTTCCCCTTCTCCACCCCACCTCCCACCCAAACAGAAAGTGCACAAAAGTAAGCCGAAGAGCCCGAAAGCTAGGCCTTCTGGAGCTGCAAGGAACAGCTAACCTCGCCCGGGGACTCCTTTCCCGCGCGCCGCGTCCCTAGGCCGGCGTCATTGGAGCGGTCGCAGAACAGGCCACAAGCGGCCGAGTGAGAAATGCCTTCGCGCCCCGGGAGACGCGCAGAGTAGGACCGCCGCGATGCCTAACTGCCGCCCTGACGGGCCCCAGACACGGAAGGGGGCCTCGAACCCACTATGTCCTCGAGGGTGCACGTGCCCGGGTCTCCTGGGCCCCTGCAGAGCGGTGCGCAGGGGTCGTGCCAGGCTGGCGGAGACAAGAAGCCTCGGCCACTGCGCACCATGCCGCAGCTCTCAGGAGCTGGTGGCTCGAGGAGTCCAAGGCCCGTGTGCTCCTCCTCCTCCCTTAGTTTCGAATGGATCCGGGTGTATTGAGTGTGGGGGTGAGTGTGGGGATAACTAAGGCAGGAGGCCACGATCCCCCCTCCGTCAAGGCCGATGTGGGCGCTCCTCCCGCCCTCCGGCTCGCACGTCGCGACCGTGGACACTAGCTGGGCCCACTCCAGAATTCAAACTTCCTCTCTACACTTCTTGGAGTGAGAGCCCCGGGAACTGAGACGGGCGTGGCCTGAGGGCTTGAGGCCTGACTTGGCCTCTGCCTGTGGACCACGGCTGGACCTGAGCGGGGATCGAGTGCTCCTGGACCCACCGGGCAAGGCTGGGCTGGCGCGTTCTTGTCTTGGATGTGCGCACCCGGACACCCAGCCTGGGCGGCCGGCTGCTGGTGATTTACAGTTTAAACTCTAGGCCACCGCTGTAGGCTTGGAGCTGCGGAGACTAGCGCCAGGGTGGATATTAGAACTTTTGGACCTTAAGGATGCGCCTATAAAACTGTTCCTCAGAGTTCTTGAAAGCAAGTTCGATGACCTTCGAGTAACGTTCGGTTTGAGGTTTCCAGCTGTCCTTATTGCTGTGGAAGTGCTAGGAAGATTTTTCATATGGGTGACAGATGCTGTGGCATATTTATATGCACATGCGTGTGTTATATATATATATATATATTAATTTTAGAAATAATTCAGAAAATTTTAAATTTTAAATTGATGCAAAGCTCTAATTGAAATGCATCTTTTAACAGCTCTTCTTGATTGAATTGTTTCTGTTTTTAATTCTAGTTTAAGTTGGTCACCTGAAGCTTTAGAAGCCCAAACTCTGTCTGTTAATAGAATTGTTCATGTGATTGGGTCCTCGTTTTGGAACAGAAAAAATAAAAAAGGTGGTGCATTCATCTTTTCAAGGACAAAAGACCGGTTTAATTAAACTGATCATCCCTATTCCTGCCCAATTTAAATGAACACTTTGCTTTCTCTTCTTTTGTCTTTCCCTTCAAATATATATTGATAAAGGTATGCATCATGTAATACACATTTTTGATAGAAGGTATCCAGGCTGATTATCACTTTCTGGGATTCTTAACTGTGGTTGAAACATCCTTTTGGACATGGGTTTTTCCAGAAGTTTCAGAGCACTCTCCTCAATCATGTGGAAGATTGTGTGGAAATTGTATGTGCGGTAGAATTTTTTTAGGCAGAAGACCCACAGCTTTCACTCATTTCACAAAAGGATCTGTGCAGGAAGGTGAATTTAGAAATGGAAACTTTTGCAGTTCTCGGTAGCAATTGGACAAGATGGCAAACCTGTCAAATTTAATCTACCCTTGCTTTCTGGGTTAATTTCCTTCAAACACAAACATCTAAAAAGTCCTTTTAATTTATAAATCCTGTGCAGTTAGATCTAATTTGAATCATTGCCTACGAGGCTATTTAGTACATTGTGCCACCGGTGTCTACATTAATAGAAAGACTAAACAAGAGTGATTTTTAAATAGTATCCGTACATGAGAAGATTCTACGCTAAGAAAATTTAAGCAATTATTTTCATGATTCTGATCAAGAAGTCTCTTTAACCAAACCAAAACAAACAACAATAGCAAGAAAGCAATTTTCTAGCCCTAATGAGGAGACTAGGAGCTCTGGTAGCATAGTGGCTAAAGCACTTGACTGCTAACCAGAAGGCTGGCGGTTCAAACCCACCGGCCACTCCTCGGAAGGAAGGTTGGGCAATCCTACTTCTGTAGTGATACTGCCTTGGAAACCCAAGGAGGGGTCGCTATGAGTCGGGGCCGACTCGACGGCACATAACAACAACAACAACAACAACAATGAGGAGACTTGGTAGCACAATGCTTAAAGCACTCAGCTATGAACTGAAGTCAGTGGTTTGAATCCACCAGCCACCCCTCAGGAGAAAGATGTGGCAGTCTGCTTCCATAAAGATTTACAGTCTTGGAAACCCTATGGGAACAGTTGTACTCTGTCCTATAAGGTTACTATGAGACGAAATTGACTCAATGACAGTGGTTTTTGGAATGAAGAGTTTCAGAAAATTTAGTTTGATTTTTTTTTTTTTTCCCCTCTCTCCACATCCATAAACTTACTAACCATGCCTAGGTTCCCAAATTTTCTTGTTGAAAAGTCTTTGATGTTCCTTAATGCTTAATGGTTATCAAAGGTAGCTGAAGCAAAGGGTGAGAGAGTTGGGACCTTTTGACTCACTGAGAAGGGTATGCTGTATACCCTCCAGGTGAGGAATTCAAGGTCAGAAGGTTCAATTACCTGTAAGGGACCCAGAGTAGAATTTAAATCAAATACACAGAGGCTGGTGGTTTAGAATAGATAGACCTTGCCTATTTTCCCCTCCTACCACTCCCCAATTTACTTGCAACCCTGTCTGAGAGGATATCTTCCATTAGTGCAAGAGGCAGCATCATCTAGGGGTTTATTTAGCATTTGATCCTTGTCCAGAGGCTTCCATTCAAAGTAGCCATTGCAGCTAAGATTTAGATCTGGTCCCTCAAATAGCTTGAACCAGGTGACCTCAGGCAAGTAGATTCAAGACACTAACAATTTATTTCGTATCAGCTCTCAAGCCATCACCAGATGATAACAACCCTTTGACACTGCTAATCTCTGCTTGATTCAAACTGGTGACCGCAAGGTGAAAGGCAAGGGCGTTATCTCTGAGCAATTCATGTGGCCTTCCACAGATTGCCAGTTGGGCCAATACAATTGAAGCCTCTTCTCCAGTGGTTACTTTAAAAATTTCATATCCAAAGTCTTTGGTCTTTGTAGGGCTGGAAGGTGGGAGGGCTTTATCAAGGAAGATGCCCGAGGGCCAAGATGTGGAAGCTTAGAATCCAATACAAATTAGAAAGGTTGAAAAGGCAATCATGTGTGTTCCCTGCCCAACAAACTTTGAACAACATCACTGTCACTATGACTAGAAAAAGCCTCTGGAAATGGATGTTTTTGCCAAACAGTAGAGGGAAAATGGAACCTAAAAAAATTAAAGTTTTTCTGTCTAGAATTGGTTTTAATGTTTGGAAAATGGCTTCTTTTTTGCAATCTGTAAGGTCACTTCAGATCCCCATATATTCATTTGGCATCAGTCCAGAGCCAGAATGGGCAGGAGGGAACAGGGTGAACACTGGAGAAGAGAGGAAAGTGGTGTACTGGTGAACAAAAGCTGTCCTGTGCTTGGTGTCCAGAGGGAAACCAGGGCCTGCAGGGGAACTGCTCCCATTTGTACTTTTCAAGTAAGTAGAGGGAATGCTTCTAGCCTTGTATCTCAGGATGCTCAGCTCTAGCCTGAAGTCACAGAAACCGGCCTCTACTGCTTGATGGAATTATTTTGTGTCTGCTCCCCCAATATCCTAGCTGTTGTAACGATTCTACTTGATTTTGCTAGATGGCTCTAGAGGGAATTGGCAGATAAAATAAAATTGAGTTGTTTTAAAATTACTGCAAGTATTTTAATAGTACTTTTTTTTAAGGTCTATGTGTTTGGTGTTGGCGAAGAAGATTGAATATACTATGGACTGCCAGAAGGATGAACAAATCTGTCTTGGAAGAAGTACAACCAGAATGCTCCTTAGAAGCAAGGATGGTGAGACTTCACCTCACATGCTTTGAATGTGTTATTAGGAGGGCCCAGTCCCTGGAGAAGGACATCATGTAGGGGATCAGTGAAATAGAGGAAAACCCTCAACAGGTGGATTGACACAGTGGGCTTAAGCGTAGCAACAATTGTGAGGATGGGGCAGGGCCGAGCAGTGTTTTGTTCTGTTGTACGTAGGGTCACTCACTATGAGTTGCAACCAACTCATCGGCACCTATCAACAACAACATGTGTTGGAAGTAAGTCATTGATTATTTTAGGTATTTTTAGAAATAAGCTGTTTTGGATCAGGTCGCAGTATATCATTCCCTAACTTCATTCCGGGAGCTCTGGTAGCATAGTGGCTAAGGCACTTGACTGCTAACCAGAAGGCTGGCGGTTCAAACCCACCAGCCTCTCCTCGGAAGGAAGGTTGGGCAATCCTACTTCCGTAGTGATACTGCCTCGGAAACCCAAGGAGGGGTCGCTATGAGTCGGGGCCGACTCAACGGCACATAACAACAACAACAACAACTTCATTCCTACATCTTTTGTTTACTGCTTTGTTTTTAATTAACTTGCATTTACAAACTCTATTCCATTGTTTCATATCTTCGCCTAAAAGTGACACTAAATAAACACAAGCTATAATTGCTAATGGGGAAAACCAGTAGTCACAGGATGGATGGATTGTGTATATTCGGTAAAAGGATACCCCTTTGATAAAAAGTCACTGATTAACTGATAAAGTGGTGCATTTTGTACCACAAGGCAATTGTCTAAGTGATTGTGGGGATAGGCCATGGAATAAACACTGAAACCTTGTAACTAAGTCTCTGCGTAAGACTGGCCTCAGCGACGTTGACTTGCTGATATAGGTGCACAAAGCATAAAAAGCGTTATAACATTTTCCTAGTCAAACAAGAGGTAATGCATCGTGTTCAGAGTAATTGAAGGAGATTACAATTTCAGAACTGTCTTCCCTTAGTATCTGTCTGCTTTAGGAGAGATAGTGTGGGTAGAACCAGCTTAGAAGGAAAGTCCAGGCCTATGTTCTCTTGGCCTGATGGTGCCACATCTTCATGATGAGGATGAAGATAGGATTGTTTCCATGTTGAGATGACTTACAAAAATATTAAATCAATAAACGGGACATTGGACTAGGTGATTTACTCAGCCTTTCACCATTCTATTCAAATTGGCAAATCTACTACTTTTCAGAGGTCAGTTTTCATTTTAGTTCTAAAATGTTTACAATTGAGTATTTTATCGATCACTTGAGTAGATTTGGTGCCAAAGGAAGATTGTACCTTCCCTGTGGGAGTGTGATCTATGTTTCTCCCACTTACCTTTTCTGAATTGTGTTGAGCTTGAGCTGTTACTGAGCTTTGGTTCATTTTACCCCAGCCTCATGTACAATTTTTTATTTCTTGCAACATTGTAAGAACCCTCAAGCAACATTATTTCATGAGGAGATATGACTTTTAGATGCTTTAGAAAATATGAATCAGTACATATTTTTGGTTATTTGAGAAAATGACTCCCAGTTTAACCAGAGGAGTATGGGTTAAGCTTGCAGGCTCCCAAGCTGGATTGTTGGTTTAAATCTTAGCTTCTCTGTAATTAGGGAGATATTTGTCCTTCTAAAGTCTATTTCCACTTGTCTGTCAGTTTCTGTTAGTGTAGTGGCTTATGTGTTGCTATGAGGCCAGAGGCTATGCCACTGATATTTCGAATACCAGCAGGGTCACCCATGGTGGACAGGTTTCATCAGAGCTTCCAGACTAAGACAGACTCAGAAGAAGGAAAGGGCCATCTACTTTTTAAAATATTGACTAGTGGAAACCTTATGAATAGCAGTGAAACACTATCTGATATGTTGTTGTTGTTGTTATGTGCCGTCAAGTCGGACCTGACTCATAGCGACCCCCCCTTGGGTTTCTGAGACAGTATCACTACGGAAGTAGATTGCCCCATCTTCCTTCCGAGGAGTGGCTGGTGGGTTTGAACCGCCAGCCTTCTGGTTAGCAGTCAAGTGCCTTAGGCACTATGCTACCAGAGCTCCCCCATCTGATATAGTTGTTGTTGTTGTTATTTGCCGTTGAGTCAGCCCCGACTCATAGCGACCCCTCCTTGGGTTTCCGAGACAGTATCACTACGGAAGTAGGATTGCCCAACCTTCCTTCCGAGGAGTGGCTGGTGGGTTTGAACCGCCAGCCTTCTGGTTAGCAGTCAAGTGCCTTAGGCACTATGCTACCAGAGCTCCCCCATCTGATATAGTACTGGGAAACTTTATGAATAGCCCTGAAACATTGACATAGTGCAGAAGATGAGCCCCTCAGGTCCAAAGGCACTCAAAATAAGATTAGGAAGAGCTGCCTCCTTTAAGTAGAGTTGACCTTAATGACATGGATGGAGTAAAGCTTTCGGGACCTTCATTTGCTGATGTGGCACAACTCAACATGGGAAGAAGACTATCTCACCGCTCTGTGCCTCAGTGTTCTCATCTATACTTACTGTCATTGCATTGATTCAACTCATTGCGACCCCTCCTTGGGTTTCCAAGGCGGTGTCTCTACGGAAGTAGATTGCCCAATCTTTCTTCTGAGGAGTGGCTGCTGGGTTTGAACTGCCAGCCTTCTGGTTGGCAGTCAAATGCCTTAGGGACTACACCACCAGGGCTCCCATCTATAAAAACAGAAAAAATAATAATAGTATCTACTTCTCAGAATGTTGTGAGGATTAAAGCACTTAGCTTAGTATTTGGCCAATAGGAAGTGCTTAGTCCATGTTCCCTATTATTGTTATCATCATTACTGTCATTGTTATTGTAGTCCATCTTTGGCCAGCAAAACAGTCAGTCAGAAGCCTTGATGAACTAATGTTGACTATACTAATTCTGTTAAAAGGACGCAGCACAGATGTGAGAGGAAGAATTCAAGAAGAGAGATTATTATATGTAATACGTATCAAATTATAGACTAGCATGATTATATGTTTGAACTCATTTTGCCTTGTGTGTCTTTGCCACAAAGAGTCTGTATCTTTTGTTCAACAGTAAAAGATACAGTAAGAATTTTGAAACCTGGAAACATATTTGGGAAGACCAATTTGACAAGGGGTCAAGGTGTAACAAAACATACCACTTTACTCAGTTGTACTTCCTGTTCTCTACACTTAAGATTTCTTCATCACTGCAAGTAGCTGTTTTCCGGCTCTAAGCATTCTTAACACCAACTTGCTCTCACGGTTTTTGGAGAAAGACACTAGCATCTTCATTCCAATATAATGTAAGTTAAATCAATGTGTGGCAATGTTTATTGTACCCCCCCCCCCAAGAAACCGTGTCAAAACATGGTTTTAATTTCTTTAAAATGTGGCTCAAACAGAGCTGCCAACACATTCTACATTTCTCCCCTAAACATTAGCATCTAACAAGAAAAGTGAGGTGAAACTGCTTAGTAATAATGTAATGAAGACCTAGTAAATTGGACTCGTAGTTTAAAAAAAGAAGTAAGAGAATAATTGGGAATAAAGAAGACTCTATGAAAATAACTAGTATAGATAATGGCAGAAGGAGAAGAGAACAGGGTAATGAATTTGTTCAAATAAATTTACTGAAGATGGCAATTCAGCCCTCTAAGGAATTACAGGGAAAATGAATAAGCTGCTACAGGGACTGATATCTCAAGAAAGCCTGAATAGGCAAAATGGACGTATTTGCAAAGAGCAACACTTTAGTCATAAGCTTCTGCAGTTCTCCAGTGCACAGGTCTGTGCAAGCAATTTGTTTAAGGCTGTAACATCAAAACGTGTCTCTGAGGGCACAGACCGTGGGGCCAGGCCCTCTTAGTGATGTCTGCAAGGGAGCAAGGACCTGCCAACCACCTGCAAGTGTTTGAAAAGGCCTAACTCACCAAGCAGGCAGAAGAATTGTTCAAGGTCGTCCAAGAGGCTAATTTGGAGTAAAGAGATGAAAATGAGAATCTCTCAGTGATGACCTCTCATCAGCTATGGAGGAGTCCCTCAAGGGAAGTGGCAGAAACTCCAGTTTGGAACATTTAAAGCTAGGCTTCTCTAGGAATTAAGCCTCAGGGAACTGTCAAGCATTAGCCAAAAGGTGGACTTACTACTAAATGACCTGTTAGCTGTGAATTTCCATCTATTAATTTATCTAACTGTATGCTTATTAAACACTACTCTTATTTTTTCAAGTCTCTTGACAGTCATGACACTAATGGTGTTATTGCCAAAGGGATTTCTGTAGGTTCGTGTTGATTTGCATTTGCTTTACGAGGATGTATAGTTATTTAATGAGAGCCAGTATCTGCCTTGAAGACACATCAGCTTTGACCTCCTCAGGAGACTGAAAGAATAACCAAGCTCATTGCCATCTTACGCCTGCTGTAAATTTCTCCAAACAGCAGACATTAGCTGCTTTACTAACTCTTATATGAATAATAAAATCATTAGTTTTTTTTTTCCCCCAGCCCCAAAGACATTAAAATAGATATTAGAATAGCTATAGGGAAGGATTCTTAGGTGTCAAGTTCTTCTAAAATTTAAGTTTCCGTTTCCACTTTCATTAGAGTTTAGGAAAACTAGGACAGTCATAAAGATGCATTTATTTATTCAGCAAATATTTGAGAGACTTCTCTGGGCCAGGCACTATTTATTCTAGGTCAGGAACACACACGGCTTCAGCTTCCATGGATCTCATATTTGTTTTTATGAGAGAATATAATCATGGGTGGTAACTATAGGAGCCAGAAACTTCTGAGTCAAAAATGAAACCGCTGTTGGGCTTAAAATGAATGGAAATGGAAATGACACAGAAAAGTTAATGTTTGTTAGCACCCTAATGAACGGAATCACAGTTTCAGGGTTCCACTGAATGGAAGCACCTTTTGTGATCCTTTATACACAACTCTACTATATCCCTTCTGTGTGTCCGGAGTGGGTGCAGGGAAGTTGTGAGATGCTCCACATTGAGAGCATACATTGGTCCCAGGGTCTATGGTTGCTAAAGCCCCATATGGTGTTATGTGTCCTGTCCATTTTATGTGACAGTTGCTACTAACAAGCTTGGCTTTGGCTTGAATGTCTTTGAATTCACCCCACCCCCAACCCCAAGTGCTTCAATCAAACTGACTCCTAAAACAGGCTGTTAAAAGAATGGCTGAAGTGTCACTGGAATGAGTGAAAGCAATTACTTAGTGTTTTCCACAAACATACTGATTGCAAATTAAAGAAAGGCCTTTTTGGAAAAGACAATCCATTAAGAGACCACTTAATGTTTAATTACATGCTGTTGCAGCCCAGCCAAAGAGATCATCAGAACCTAAGACAGACACTGTGGCTGGTGCAGAGTTTCCTTTTGAGTTCCAGGTACAAAAACGCAAACTCAGAGTAGTGTATTCTCACACCCTGGAGCTACGATAATACTTAATTATTGCTGTCCCTGTGGTGTAACGTGATCTTGGAAAATGTCATTAAAGAATTCCTCCAAATTGTTTGTTTCATTGCTCTTCCGCCTCCTCCCCAGTTTCTATTTCTTGGTTCTGTTCTTTTCTGTCACTGCCTCTCTCTCACTCCCTTTCCTCCCTCGAAATGGCATTGTGAGGTTGAATTCACCAGGTGTGCAAACTTCCTCCCTCATCTGACACTTCTTTGGCAGAAAGTGCAGGGCCCAGCATATTTGTCAGGGTCAAGTTAAAAACACAACAAAACCTGCCAATGCAGATTTCCTTCTTGTGGTGCCTGGCATCAATGGATTCTCAAAAAGACTGCTGTGGCTTTAATATTTCCCTTTTTACAGCTGGCATGAAATTGGCCGTCCATCTGCAGCTCACCACCTTTCTTCTGCTCTGTCATTGTCAGGACCAGAGGATGGCTGGCATTTCCACTAGTCACCAAGCAAGGGGAGCTAGTGACAGGAGCAGAATGGTGAACGGCTTTATTCTATTTAGAAAAAGTTAATTGGAAAAAGCACTGTTGTTAGTCCCAATTTAAACCTCAGTGGTTACTGTTAGGCTCTTGATTCATCAGAAGTAAGCTGACTTGGTAAAATATTGAAGATATTTAAACTAATCTATGTGGTGGTCTTATAAACATTTAAAAACAGAAGGAAGTTTGGTATAGTAAGTAGGGAGTTATACGGCAGTTAAGTGCCAATGTTCTTACCTGCTAGTTAGTTGAGAGAAATACTACCAGAGGGGTTTTTGTTTTCTTTCATGGCCTAGTAGAGTCATTTGACTGCTAACCAGAAGGTTGGTGGGTCAAAACCACCAGTTGCTCTGTGGAAGGAAGTTGGGACAATCTACTTCTGTAAAGATTTACTGCCTTGGAAACCCAGTGGGGGTCACTATGAGACAGAAGTGACTTAATGGCAAGGAGTTTGGTGTTTTAAGTAGAAATCCTACTATATCCAACTAATAATCCTATTGGGGGAGGGGAGTGAAAATGCATATCTTAAAAAAAAAATGCAGATGTGCAACTGGCAATAGAAAGCGTTGTCTACATGACATCTAACTTCTACAACTCCTTTTGAGAAGGAGTGTCCAGACTGTTCCCAAGCCTCTTCTTTCTCAGTCTGTAGTGGTATTCTGAAACCTCACCAATAGCAAATGCTCCCAACACACTTGCTTTGTAACACTGAAATCAAGTTGCAAAATAAGTTTCTATATACATGTTCATATTTCCCTTAATAATAAAGTAGAACTATGTTTTTGCCAGTAGAGTTCCAAATTTTTACCAAATTTTATATGGTAGCTCCAGGGTATGAGTACACCCCTCCGAGTTTGCATTTTTATACCTGGAACTCAAAAGGAAACTCTGCACCAGCCATAGTGTCTGTCTTAGGTTTTGATGATCTCTTTGGCTGGGCTGCTACTCTGTGGAATTTCCAACCACATGTAACTAAACATTAAGTGGTCTCTTAATGGACTGTCTTTTCCAAAAAGGCTTTTCTTTAATTTGCCATCAGTATGTTTTTAATTCAGTGTGTAGTTTTTCTCACTTCTGGGTCTGCTATGGGGCCAAGCTTGCTCACAGTTGACTCCAGTGCAGACATTCCAAAAGGGAAATGTGTGTGGAATGGGGCTGGTGGTAGTTGTGATATGTGTGGGGGGTAGTAGAGATATATTTAGAACTTGTTAGCTTAGTAGCAAAGCTCTAATTCCCCCTATTCTCCTATTCTTCTGGGGCGAGGTAGGAAGAGTAGATAACTTTCCATAGGCTGAACTGCTGTGGGGTCCCTCTGATAGTCTTCTTCTATAAAACATTTGGAATTGTTCATCCTTCCATGACATCACTCTCCTATCTACACAGTAAAGAACAACAAGTATACATGAGGATGCAATCTGGGACAAGATGGGAATTTTCTTTCTTCTTCTTTTTCTTTAAATTGTGCTTTGGATGAAAGTTTACAGAGCAAATTAGTTTTCCATTCAACAATTTATAAACCTTTTGTCTGGTAAAATTAGTTGCAATTCCTTCAATGTAACAGCACTCTTCCTGTGTCCTTCCTGGGTTCCCCATTTCCGTTCACCCTGCTTTCCTGCCTTCTGGGCTTTGTTTTGGAGCAAATACTACCCCTTTGGTCTCATATGATTACTTATTCTGAGGAGTATGTTCCTCATGGGCGTTATTGTTCACTTTATGGGACTGTTGGTTGGCTATAAGGTAATCCCTGGTGGTAGATTACGTTCCAGTTGTGAAGGCTCGGAAACCCAAAGGGGTCGCTCTGAGTCAAAATCGACTCACTGGCAGTGAGTTTGTTTTTTGGTTTGTTGGATTTGCTTTTTCAGAAAGCAGATCTTTAACACATAAGAGCCATAAAGACTTGGCACCTTAGCCTGGCATTTAAAGGTCTATAGCAGTGCTTTTCAAACTTTAATGTGCATACAAATCACCTGGGGGTTTCATTAATTCAGACTCTGATCCAGTAGGTTTGAGGGTGGGGACCAATAATTTGCATTTTTCACAGTCTCCCAGGCGATGCCAATGCTGCTTGTCATAGGACTGCACTTTGAGTAGCAAGTTTTTACAACACTTGGCTTGGCCCAGGTGTTAATTAAATGCTTTTTAGCTTTCTCTCTATTCACTCCCCATCCTGCACCCTACATTCTAGTAAAACTGTGTTTCTTGGCATTCCCTGGCAGTTCTCCGACTTGTGCTTTGATTCTTGTTATGCGCTTTCTGCCTGCTAAACCATTACTCATCCTTCTAGACAGCTCAGATATCACCATTTCGGTGAAGCCTTCCAACTCATTCCTCTCCCCTTACCAGGCCAGCTAATCCCTCTGTCTACCAAGTTTGAACAGCACTTTGCAAGTACTGATGTTTAGCTCTTATTATAAGTTATCACAATTGTTTGTTTATGTAACTGTCCTTCCAGCTAGACCATGAGCTACCTAGGGCAGGGGGCCAACTCTTATCCATTTTATAATCTCAGTACTCAGTATAGAACCCTTAATAAATATTGGTTGAATTCAATTGAGCTGAGTTTCTCATTATCACTCTTTAGCAGAAGGCTTTTAGTGATGAATGTTTTCAGACAAAAAAACATATCTTGACAGAATCAAGAGGAAAATCACAAAAGATTGCAGTTGTTTTAATAATAATATTATCAACTATCATTTATTGAATGCTTACAGTGTTCCAGACACTGAGCCAATTACTTGGATGTAAAACTTCATCTAACTTTTCCATTAGCTCATGTCTTCAGATAAGGTAGTAGAGTTTGGGGTTATGTCCAATTTATATCCTTTGTTGTTGTTGTTGTTATATGCCGTTGAGTCAGCCCCGACTCATAGCGACCCCTCCTTGGGTTTCCTAGGCAGTATCACTACGGAAGTAGGATTGCCCAACCTTCCTTCTGAGGAGTGGCTGGTGGGTTTGAACCGCCAGCCTTCTGGTTAGCAGTCAAGTGCCTTAGACACTATGCTACCAGAGCTCCTATTTATATCCTTAGGAAATTATATTACATATAGAGTCGGGGCCGACTCCACGGCAAACAACAACAAATAGTTATAGATTGAATTTGTAGAAATATAGTGCCCTGATCGTAAGTGAAGAATTGAAACCAGGTCTAGGTTCGTAATTTATGAAGGATATTGATGAATATGTTGCACTTGTAGGTGCTATCGAGTCATCTCTGACACATAGCAACCTCTTGTACAGCAGAACAATATACTGCCCGGTCCTGTGCCAGCCCCATGATCCTTCCTAAGCCTGAGCCCATCATTGCAGCCACTGTGTCAATCCATCTTGTTGATGAATATGGTGATATGGAAATGATCTCATTTGAAGAACATTGGAAGAAACTGGGAATATTTAAATCTGAAGAAACAAAATTAGGGAGAATATGATCAGTCTTCAAATATATGAGAGATAGAAATATGAAATATGACAGAAGGAATTATTTTCTTGAGTAGTAGGTGGTGGGATGGTGATAGATGGAAATTTCAAGTAGGAAAATATTTTTATTTTTTTTTTATTGTGATTTGGGTGAAGGTTTACAGAGCAAATTTACTTTTCATACAGTGGTTCACATATACTTTGTCTCATGACATTCACCACAGTTTACCACA
>NW_006921901.1:461966-462636 GCF_000298275.1 Orycteropus afer afer | reverse complement strand
GTATCTACCTCAGGTACATGTTCAACTCATATGCCTATCTTTTGTTTGGCTGGAAACCACAGGTATGGGTTCAATTCCAGATCTGAAGGGCAGCTAGGGACCATAGTCTCAGTGGTTCCATCAGGCTCTATCGGACCAGCAAACCTGGTCCCCTCCCCCCCTTTTTTTTCTCCAAATAATTTTGAGTTTTGTTCCACATCGTTCTCCCTCTCTATCAAAGATCTTCAAGGAGGAAAATATTGACTATAAGAAATAGTTTAATAATATTTAGAGCAGCCAAATAATGGGCCAAACTGACTTGCAGAGTAGTGAGTTTCTCATTGCTGAAGCAGGATGAAACTTTGGCCACAGCTTTTGTAGAAGGGATTTCCATAGTCTATAGAAACCAAAACCAAACCAGTCCTGTAGAGTCAGTTCTACTCACGGCAACCCCGTGTGTGTCAGAGCAGATTGTGCTCCATAAGGTTTTCACTGGCTGACTTTTCAGAAGTAGATTGCCAGGGCATTCTTTTCAGGTGCCTCTGGGTGGACTCCAACCTCTCACTCCCTCTCTCTCTTTTTTTTTTTTTTTTAACTTTTTTGTTTTTAAATTGTGATTTGAGTAAAAGTTTACAGAGCAAATTCATTTTTGATACAGCAGTTCATACACATTTTGTCAAAAGACATGGAC
>NW_006921901.1:458057-461866 GCF_000298275.1 Orycteropus afer afer | reverse complement strand
TTTTTTGTTTTTAAATTGTGATTTGAGTAAAAGTTTACAGAGCAAATTCATTTTTGATACAGCAGTTCATACACATTTTGTCAAAAGACATGGACTGCAATTCTCTCTTCCCATTTTCTCCCCACAGTTACCTTTACCTTCCCCGTGTCCTTCCCTGCCATGCACTCCCACCCCTCAAGCCGTCTCCCTGTGTGAACACTGCCCTTCTGTTCTCCTATGATTGATCGTTGCAAGTAGTGTATCTCTACCTCATGGACAACCTTGAACTTTTTGGTTAACAGCTAAGTGGTTAATCCACCCAGGGACTTGTCTATAGAATAAATGTGGAATTACAGGATGTTTATGATCTCTTCCTATTCTAAAATCCTCAGTTTCTATTCACCAAGGAAACCTTCCTGCTGTAGTCAGAGTGAGCCTCTCTGTGCTCATGGAGCTCTCTGGTGCTACACCTATCATCACAGGTTCCTCACATTGTAGACTCTGATCTCCTTGAGGGCAGGGATTGTCTGTTATCTCTGGGAACAGTGTCTAGTGCAGTGTCCAGCATAGAGTGTTAACATTCAGTAAATGTCCACTGTCAAATGGAGGTGACTTAGGTTCTACTGCTGTAAAAGTTGAGTAAAGGGAGCTAAAGCTGGAAGGTTTCAGTAAACAAAATTACCTTCAGCAGGAAAGCTTGTTCTCATAAATCACATACTTTCTTTCCCTGGTGTCTATCAAATCATCAGTAATATGAGGGAGTTTGATCATAATTGAATGAAATGTCAGTCAGAACATGCTTCCAGGGTAGAATATCAAGAGATCTCAAAACTATACTTGCTTTTCATTTAATTAATGAAAATATAAAAGAAAAAAACAAAACAAAAACCCAGAAAACAAAAACTCAAAACCAAACCCAAACAGTGACTTTTAAAGTTCAGTAGCTAGAAACATACCAAGGTACATGTGGAAAAGAATGGTATGGAGTCAATTTAAACATTTGAGCATCACGTGCTCACTCTCACATTCTTGGGAATCATTTGAGATTGCAGGTGGCTCTCTCAAAAGATCCGATTTCTCACCTGTCCTTTGGTATTATTTGTACACTGATTATAATGCCCGTAGTTGTCAGTGTATGTTAACATGAACTGTTGCTGAAATCACTCTAGACCTGAAACACACATTTCTCTAGGTGGGGAATGGTTCAAACATGGCCAGTGCCTGTAGCTTCCAGAAGCTTAATTTGAGTAGAGGTATTCCTTCCTGAGGGAGCTCTGGTAGCATAGTGCCCAAGGTACTTGACTGCTAACCAGAAGGCTGGTGGTTCAAACCCACCAGCCACTCCTCAGAAAGAAGATGAGGCAATCTACTTCTGTAGTGATACTGCCTTGGAAACCCAAGAAGGGGTTGCTATGAGTCGGGTCCGACTTGATGGCACATAACAACAACAACATTCCTTCCTGCTAGTTTGCCTTCAAAAACATTATGTGGAAGAGCTGTAAATCAGATTAGAGAACATATCCGATGTGTAGCTATCATTCAAATGTGGAATTAAAGGTGAGATTCTCTCCTTGGATTTATGCTGGAACCAATGAGCAATTGTATTTATTTGCCCAGGAGAGAAAGACAAAAGTCTTTCTTATGAGAAGAAGAGATTATACATTTATTTCTAACCATCTTTGGTGGCAAGAACTATCTGCAGTCTCCCTGACCACCAGGCAGCCTTGGCTGCTTCTTGGTGCCTAGTGCATGCATTCAGGTCAGTGTGGTGCCTTTTAATGAATGTGCTCCTAGAGATTACACAGCTGCAAAAAGAATTATTACATCAGAAGTAGATAGTTGTGACTGTAATGGGGGTGATTATAAAGGAAGAAAATGAGGTACCTACTGCAAATGTAAAGATTCCTTATCTTAACAATGTAATAATTGTAACCACGACTGAGACTGAAGATAAACAGATCTGGACATTAATATTAACACTGTTTCACAAGCCTGAATGGAAACTGATTCAGCTGTCATTTGATTAAGTTTTCATTAATAATAAAAGAAAAATCTTATGTGTCTAAAATCTCCTACGATATTTGCATTATCAGTGTTGACATTACAGATGGAACAATCTGCTCATTTATATAATTCACCTTAAATTGCCCTATCATAAGAGAAACTGAAGAAAGCATTTCTGTGGAGCACAGGACTCTGTGTGTATGCGTGTGATGTGGGATGTGTGTGTGTATTTAGCTCGAGGGGTGTTGTTAAACAAATGAGAAATGGTCTTAAAAGCTCAAATTTTAATGTGCTGAGAGTTAGATAAACTGAAGAGTATAAATACTATAGTAGAAACGAAGCTTTTAGCATTTCTGTCGTTAGTGGTTTCTACCTGAGTAGCCCAGACAAGACCATATGTTGAATGTATTCATGGATCTCCTTCTACTCATATCTTTAGTCTATTTTTTTCCCCACTAGTCTCTTCCCCCATTCAATTTGAATCAAAATCTATGTATGTGTGGAAAAGAGAATTTGATCTTGTAAAGGATTGTTTTTTTTCCTCCATGCGTTGTCTCGTACTTTAGGGAGTTTAAGAAAGCCGGAGCAAGCAGAGAGGGAGGACTCATTGCTTAGGAGACAATACGTTTCTGGTAAAGGTGATGGAAAAGTTTGTAAATGGATAGTGGTGATGGTTGTGTAACATGATGAACACAAGTAATGTCACTGAATTGTACATGTGAAGAGTGTTGAAATGGCAAATGTTTGGTTACATATGTATTTACCACTATACAAAAGAAAAGAAAACAGCAGAAGCATTTCTTACTGGCCGTCAGGGCTGGGCAATTCAGTGAACTGATCAAGACAAAATCTGAAGAGATTTAACTTAGAAGGCCAAAAGACTTAAGCCCAATGGGACTCTTCTCTGAAAATATTCCCAAGACAGTCACTGACATCCAAACTTGAACCCTAATTAATTTTTAGTTCATTGAAAATTTGTCCTGAAGGGACAACAGAGAGGAGACCCAAGGGCTTGTTCCCACCATGTCTGTCCTACTCGGTCCATGTGTGTACGCGAGGCAACTGGGGCACTGCTGGTTTCACCCATCAGGAAAGATTGCAGTGGAGAGTAGAACGGAGGCCAAGGTAAGAGTCTTACAGTAAATATGTACATTAGACACTTGTAGTTCTCTCATTTTTGTCTTTATTGGTCTGAGACAAGTCAGCTTGTAGATTGTCCTGAGGACTTGAAAAACCCATCTGAAGTATTTAGTTATGTATAGGGATATTGTAGAAATTACTATCTTAAACACAGTTAACCATGAAGTATCACAAGCTTTAAAATTTCTGAAGATTTTTTGGCAGAGAATATCAGTCAATTCTCAGGAGCTAAAAAGTGATGAAAAGAAAGCCACCCTCCTGATTCTCTGGAGTGGAGGGAACCAGATGAAACAATGACAACAATTGCCTTCCTGACATTTGCACGGAGATTCAGGAAGCCTGGAAGTTTCCTGGAAGGAGGTGGAGAGTCCCTGAGTGGTACAAACGGCTAATGGAGTCGGCTGCTAACTGAAAGGCTTGAGGCCCCAGTCCACCCAGATGTGGCTCAGAAGAAAGGCCTGGTGATCTCCTTCTGAAAAATCAGCCACAGAAAACCCCATGGGGCACAGTTCTCCTGACACATATGGGGCTGCCATGAGTTTGGTCGACTCCACGGCAACTGGTAAAGAAGGTGGTAAGGACTCTACACTTGATGGTCACAATTCTGATCTCAAGACTTGACTCATGCCCATGTGAGGCAAATTTTTTCTTTTTTTTAATTATGCTTTGGGTGAAAGTTTACAGAG
>NW_006921901.1:432594-457947 GCF_000298275.1 Orycteropus afer afer | reverse complement strand
TGTCCATCCCTCCATGCACTCCTGCCCCCTGAGCTGTCTCCCTGTGCATAAGCAGCCCTTCTTTCTCCCATGATTGTTCTCTCCAAGGAGTGTGTCTACCTCAGGTAAATGTTCAACTCATATGCCTGTCTTTTGTTTGGCTGGAAGCCACAGGTGTGGGTTAATTCCAGACCTGAAGGGCAGCTAGGGGCCATAGTCTCAGTGGTTCCACCAGGCTCTATCAGATCAACAAACCTAGTCCGCAAGGCAATTTTTAAAAAAGAGCAGGGGACAGAAAGGAAACACACACACACACACACACACACACACATATGCACACACAAACCTGTTGCTAATTTTCCCCAAGCAATATTTTTGTCTTTCCAAAGACCAAAGTTAAACTGAACTTTAGAGACAAGGTTTTCCTTTTTGGAAGCAGAGCAGGCCAATAGCACCTTTAAACACTTCTCTGTTTTTCAAGCAGCCGAGGGAGGTAAAACCTGCAGAGAGCGCGGCAAGGGCGGCCCTAAAAAGGCCCTGCAGAGGTGCTTCATTAACCCGATTAAGCAGGTGGAGGGAGAGGACCTCGCTGATAATTTACACCTTGCTAATGAAGCGTGCGACTCTTAATCTCCTCCAAACAAGATACACTCATGAAACTCTGGTGCAAGGAAAGGGGAAATTAATTAGGTGAAAAAACTATGAGATTATAGCAGAGGGATTCCTGCAAGGCAACTGTAACCTGGGTGGTTATTCATTGTAGCCTTTCTGAAATTAATGGCTGAGCTGTCAAGTAAACAAGTTGTGGTACCTTTAGGGCTTATAAGGAGTTCAAAAGCAGTGCAGCATTATGTGTCTGAGTTTATATTTCATGTGATATCTTTGGAAATCACTCCGATGGATATGGTTGCTCTACTTTCTAGTGAGTAATTTTAACATATTTGACAGTAGTATGGCTATTTGCATTAAGAGAATATAAAGATGATTCACTTAGAGATTGCCTGTAATATGTTTTGAAATGTAAATTGCAAAATAATCCTAATATAAGATGTGAAGGAATTTTGTATTGAGAAGAGGGTTGGTTAGAATTATTGCATGAATGGCATTATCAGTTTTGTAAAAGAAATATGATATTAATAGCTAATATTTATTGAGTATACCAGGTACTTTCTAAGTACTTTACATATACTGAAAAGGAGCCCTGGTGACACAGTGGGTAAGGCATTTGGCCGTGAACCAGAATGTTGAGGTTCAAACCCATTAGCTGCTCCATGGGAGGAAGATGAGGCATTTTACTTCCATAAAGATTTACAGCCTTGGAAACCCAATGGTGGTCACTATGAGTTGGAATTGATGGCAGTGGGTTTACTTGTACTGATCCCTTAGTCCACACAACAACTCTGGGTAATCATTATTTGTCCATTTGTTTACAGATGAGGAAAATAAAGCCAAAGAAATGAATTATATCATGCCATGAGTTTTTGGGTTTTTTTTTTTTTTTTTCCGCTTACTTATAAATGAAATAAATCAGATCTTAAAGCCAGAAATTCATCTAAATGGTGTTGATTTCAGAGGATTAACCATATTTTTGGTCAGTGTGGTAGGTAAGGCTATGTGTCAACTTGGCGAGGCCTGTTTTTGAGTGGCTGAGCAGCTGGATGTAGTTATTCCCTATGATGAGACTGGTAATCGACTCCATGGTGGACTTTACTGTGAGCAGCTGAGTGGCTGATGTAGGGATGTGGTCCTCTTCCAGTATATAAGCAGTACTTTGAGGATGGTCTCTGAGCTTTTCGGTACATCTGGATTCTGCATTTGGTGGAGTCTTCATCTTAGTGGCCTGCCATGTTGTCTGTTGATCTTGAGACTACTTCTGGACTTGGAACTAGTGGCCTGCCATGTTGTTGGCTCATCTTGGGACTATGCCATTTTATTTGTCAGCCTTAGCAGCCAGCAGCTGTCTAAGTTAAGAGAAGCTCTCAGTTTCAGTGGTCTGGGAACAAGGGGCAGAGTTGTAGCCTAAGGTCAAGGGGCTTTTACTCAGACCCTAGAGCTGGCACTTTGGACTCAGACTCTAGCCTCTTAAACTCTAAGAGAATGAATCCCTGTTTGTTAAAGCCATCCACCTGTGGTATGTCTGTTAGAGAGGTGCAAGAGGGCTGTAAAAAGGATGTGGGGGCAGCATCTTGTGACCTCCTCTAACCTTGTGAGGAGGGAACAGAGTCATCATCAGCAGGCCAAGGCTTATTCCCATGAGGCCAGACATGTCACCACCTTCCAACCTTTTTACCAACTCTGATACCAACCGTCCCTCCCATGATACTCATTACTTCTCTATTGGGCTTGATAATTTGTTACAATGGCAACACAGAACTCACACACAGTACTCACGATTATGGGGTTTATTACTCAGGAATGCTCTCAGGATACAATTCTTTGATCAGGACAGTCTCCCCTCTGCTAAGCCCTCAGGCATGCCTCTGTGGCCCATGGGCTCTCTGCCTGGCCTCTGCCCTGCCCAGGCAAGGGTTACAAAGCTCTTCTAGCTCTAATACATTTAGCTGCACCCCGCTCCGCCAGAAAGCCTTCTGCCCGAAGGCACTCAGCTTTCTCGCTCTGTGGGCCAGCACTCCCACTACTCTGTCTCGTGCCTCTCAGTTCCTCAGCCTGTTGTCTCAGCCAATTATCTCTGCTGTCTTTCTGTGAAGGAAGTCCAATGCAGGGGTCTCAGGTCCAAGGAGATCTTGGGTCCAAGAACATGCTCCACTCCAAATCTAGTTCTTCTCTCTTGATGGCAGTGAGATACCCTCTTCTGCCACTGTTGTTGTGCGCTGTTGAGTCGGGCCCGACTCATAGCGACCCCTCCTTGGGTTTCCAAGGCAGTATCACTATGGAAGTAGATTGCCCTATCTTCCTCCCCCTCATTTAAAGCCCAGCAGCATAGCAAAACTAACCAATCTTCACATTAGAATTCCATGCACCTTATTTGGATGGTCCCACCTAGTAATCTGGTGGGAGTTGCAAAGACCATGACTAGAAAAACCATACCAAATAATTCAGTGCACCACAAGGGTCAAAATGGGTGTGAAAATTACTGAGATTTCTGTCCAAGTTATAAAAAAAATGTTATCTTCATGGTGAGCTAGATCTGTCTTTTATGGTTGTGATCATAGATAAGTCACTTAATTCTCTAAGCTTCAATTCCTTTACCTCTAAAATGATGATGATTCCGACCTCATCAACCTGCAATAAGCCTTACCTAAGAGATTGTTGTAAAGCACTATGCACTCCAACCAAACCAAACCCACTGCCATTGAGTTGGTTTTGACTCAGAGTGACCCTATAGGACAGAGTAGAACTGCCCCATAGAGTTTCCAAGGCTATAAATCTTTACAGAAGCAGACTGCCCCATCTTTCTTCCATGGAGTGGCTGGTGGATTCGAACCACTGACATTTTGGTTAGCATCTGAGTGCTTTAACAACTGAACTACCAGGGCTCATTTACTATGCACACCAAACCAAACCAAACCAACTCACTGCCATTGAGTCAATTCTGACTCCTAGCAACAACCACTGGGTTTCTAAGGCTGTAAATCTTTATGGAAGTAGATTGCCTCATCTTCCATTGAGCGGCTGGTGGATTCAAACCACTAACCTTTCAGTTAGCAGCCAAATGCCTTCATCACACCACCAGAGCTCCTTACTATGCACACATAGGGGTTTGATACTTTTGGCTTACTGCACTTCATTATTTTGGATCCATACTCGACTTCATGACAGCTCATTGGTCTAACTTATAACTTTAAATACTTATTGTTGTTGTATGCTGTTGAGTCAGTTCTGACTCATAGTGACCACAAGGGACAGAGTAGCACTGCCTCATAGGGTTTCCTAAGCTGTAATTTCTATAGGAGCCGATCATCAGGCCTTTTCTCCCGTGGAGTCACTGATAAATTCCAACAAGCAACTTTTCAATTAGCAGTCAAGTGCTTAACCATTTCACCACCAGGCCTCTTCTTTACACACGAGCATTCCCTGGGTCATGAATGTGATCTCTTCCTAAGCGTGTCTTTAAGTTGAATTGGTAGATGAGTCAGAACAGGTACATACCTTTTTTTATTTAGACTTATGTTAGTTCAAGAAAAGCCTCAAAGTCCTTTGATTGATTTAAAAGCTGCAAGTGAAGGTGATTGTGATTCATTACAGTTTGTTGTGAGTAGGGGTTGGTTCAGTCATTTCAAAGTGACGCAATGGTGGTGGGTTTTAAAGGACAAATATGAGTTATCCATGAGTCAGATGTTCATAACTGGGCACAGTGTTGGATAACTCAATGAGCAAAGTAAGCATGAGCTTACTTGTACTTGATTACTAATCTTTAGCGAACAATTTCACATTTTTCACCACATCAAAGATTCTGCTTTGAGGTGTGGCTGACATCTGTTTCTCTCTTTTCTACAGAATCAAAGCCTCTTTAAATTCACAGTCTCTGGGGTACCTAGGAAGCAAGGTAAGCATGGGCTTATTTGTGCTTACTTACTGTTACTGTGGTGAACAGGTGCACAGCTTACTGACCGATTTATAGTGAACAGTCTCACATGTATTTCATCACATCAAAGATTTGGTGAAACTCAATTGAAATTGTTCACTTGTTCAGTATGTAAGTGCAAGTAAGCCTGTGCTTACCTTGCTTATTGGGTAACTGCCTGCCTGGGGACTGCCTGTACTTAAAGGCCTACAAACCATCATTTCAAAAAATGATTTCCTATTCTCTGCTGTATCTAAACCAAACTCCTTATTAAGAGTCTCTGTGGGATCTGTGTGCTGGGTGGGGTGGTATTCTCACTGCCCTAAATCATGTTCTGCCAGTTCCCACTTTGGTCTCTGGACTCATTACCTTCCCTCTATTGGGAATGCCTTTCTCTTTTCTTTCTGCCAGTTCAGATCCTTCTCATCCCATAAGACCGAGCTCTGTTTCTAAACTCTTCCATCCATCGAATCTGTAAAAAATTAAAATTAAATCACTCCACCGAGTGCTGAGCATTGGACTAAGTCTCAAGGATATAAAGGACAAATAATATAAGGCTGTGGGTCTCAAGGAGTAATGCTGTTTAGAGGGGATAAAATCTGTATAAACCAAACTCCCCACACGGGGGGAAAAGCCCAAGAACATAGGTACAGTCTCAGTGAGGAGTGTTCATTTCTGCGTGGTGTTAAAGAAAGATGAGAGGTCAATCTAAAAGTGAGGCTTGAAGGATGGATGAGGTTGGGAAGGCTGTTTCAGAAGGAACTGTGTGTGCAAGGCATAATATTGTGAAATGTCAAAAGATGTTGGGGAACTTCATGTGTTTTTGTATTACTGGAGTAAGGACTCTGGTGGCATAGTGCCTAAGGCATCTGACTGCTAACCAGAAGGCTGGTGGTTCAAACTCACCAGCCACTCCTCAGAACGAAGGTTGGGAGATCTACTTCTGTAGTGACACTGCCTAGGAAACCCAAGGAGGGGTCGCTATGAGTCTGATCCAACTCCATGGCAGTGGTTGCCTTGCGTTTGTGGAGTAGGGGTGTGTGGGGGTGCAAATGAGGCTGGAGCAGTGACAGAAACCAGATAACTAAGTGCTGTGTATTCCTCCCTAAAGGAGCTCTAGTGGTGCAACAGGTAAACCCTCAGCTGCTAACTGATAAGTTGGTGTTTCTAACCTACCAGCAGCTCTGCAGGAGAAAGATCTGTTGATCTGCCTCCGTAAAGATTAAAAACCAAAACCAAGCCCATTGCCATCACATTGATGCTGACTTACAGTGGACCTATAGGACAGAGTAGAACTGCCCCGTAGGGTTTCCAAGGCTGTACATCTTTATGGAAGCAGACTGCCACGTCTTTCTCCAGGAATGGCTGTTGAGTTCCAACTTCTGACTTTTGATTAGCAGCTGAGTGCTTAACCACTGCACTACCAGGGTTCCTTCCTCAAAGATGACAGTTTAGAAAATCCTATGTTCTATTCTGTCACATAGGGTCCCTATGATTAGCAATCGATCCAATGCCATCCAAGAACAATGCTTACCTAAGGTAAGCATTTTCTATGGGCAGTGGAGGTTCCATAGATCCTGGGAGTTTACATTCTAAACATAAATTGACATGCAAATGTCAATGGTGGATTAGAGGGAAGCAAGACTGAAGGCAGAGGGATGACTTAGAAGTCAGTTTCTAATGTTCAGTTCAGAGGCGGTAAAGGGCCGTGGCTATGGGGTATGGGTGAGCCACCAACCAACTGGAACGCATCTTAGGAGGTAGGACATAGGGTGGAATTCCTAAAATAGTGTCTGATATAAAGTAGTGCTCACTAAATAGTTGTTGAATAAATAAATGAATATACGTACCTTTTTGGGGTTGTGTTTATTGTATGATTGCAATTTCTTTGCTTAGCTCTCTGAAAAAATTAATTTTAGTTCTTCTTGGGAATCTTTTTTTCTTCTTCTTTCCTACTCCCTGCTTTATCTCTGTTTTCTTTAGTTTTGTATTTTTGTTGTTTGTTTGGTTTCTGTCTTTAATAGGAGAAGCTTTCCTCGAAAGTAGAATGATCTTTGGATGTCCATTTATACTTAAATATGAGACACTAAAAGCCAATTTGAAGTACTAGGTGAATGGGCAGAGTTATGTTGTCCATTGATTGGGGTTCACTGTAGGATGATTGGGCATGCTCTTGCCTTTATATTTGGGAAGAGGCCTTAAGCTTTCAGTATTTTTTTCTCCAGGCCTGTTCAGTTTCTCCAGAGAACTCTCCAGTCTCCTGCCTGCTATGAGGTGGTTAGTTTGCAGTTAAGTCAGCCCATGACTCATGGCAATCCTTTGGACAATAGAACTAAACACTGCCTGGTCCTTCAGTATTCCCATGATCAGTTGTGGTCTGGACAGTTGTGAGCATAGAGTTTTCAGGGACTGATTTTTTTTTTTTTTTTTTAAATTTTAACTGTGATTTGAGTGAAAGTTTATGGAGCAAGTTCATTTTCTACACAGCACTTTATACACATTTTGCTTCATGACATTGACTGCAATCCCTGCAATGTAACAGTTCTCTCCCCACTTCCTGTCTCCTGAGCTGTATCCCTGTGCAAACACTATGTTTGTGTTCTCCCATGATTGATCATTTTAAGGAGTGTATCTACCTGGTATAAATGTTCACCCTATACGCCCGTCTATTGTTTGGCTGGAAGCCATGGAAATGAGTTCGATTCCAGGCCTGAAGGATAACTAGGGGTCATGGTCTTGGGGGTCTCACCAGGCTCTATCAGACAGTAAACCTGGTCTTTCTTATGATTTTGAGTTTTGCTCCACATTGTTCTCCCATTCTATTCAGGACCTCCTACATTGCTCCCTTTCTCAGTGGTTGACAGTGGTAGCTGGGCACCATCTAGTTCTTCTGGTCTTCTGGTCATACAGGCTGAGGTTCACATGGCCCACTAGCCCCTTGGACTAATTTTTTCCATGCATCTTTGGATTTCTTCATTCTTCTTTGCTCTGGATGAGGAGAGAGAAATTATTGCATCTAGATGGCTCCTTGATAGCTTTTAAGACCCCAGATGCTACTCAGCAAAGTAGAACGTAGAAGAATTTTTTTGTGTGTAGTATGTTATCCCAATTGAGCTTGATGTCTCTTGGTGTTGGGCCCACAGGTCCAACAAGGCTGACTTTTGGAAATAAATCTCCAGGCCTTTCTTCCTAGTCCATATTAGTCTGGATCTCTGCTGACATTTGCTAAGCTTCATAGTAGCATGCAAGCCTCCAATGACAGATTGTGGTGGCTACACATGAGGTCAGGAATTAAACCCAGTTCTCTGTCATGGAAGGTGAAAATTCTACCACTAAACCACCAATATCCCCCATAAGGTTTAAACAGGGGTGACATTCAGCTGGTACATTGTAGTGTACCTATGTTGTTGTTAGGTGCCGTCAAGTTGGCTCCAACTCATAGTGAAACAGAATGAAACATTGCCCGGTCCTGCATCAGTCTCCCAGTACTTGCTATACCTGAGCCCATCATTGCAGCCACTTTGTCAACCCATCTTGTTGAGGGCCTTCCTCTTTTTCACTGACCCTCCACTTTTCCAAGCATGATATCCTTCTCTAGGGAATGGTTCCTTCTGACAACATGGCCAAAGTAGGTGAGACTTCTTGCTTCCACAGAGCATTCTGGCTCCACTTCTTCCAGGACATGTTTGTTAGTTCTTTTGGCAGTCCATGGTACTTTCAGTATTCTTGGCCAGCACCACAACAGGTTGTTAAAATATCTTTTATTACTAGTGACATATGGTCACTGCCCTGAGCTCCCAGGCTGCCCCTCACTCCAGCCACCCTGACCTTTCTGTAGGCACCTTTTTTCCCACAATCTAGAAACTAACAGGTTAAAGCCTGGTACAACAGTAGGCCTATTGGACCTGCTTCCGTGCTAAGCCAATGTCCATTCTGGTTGGTTGGTGTCCGTGCAATTCTGGCTGGATTTAACATATTAAAAATAAGGCATACACCTGACATTTTGGAAGAGCATATAAAAAGGGCTAGACGTCTCCTCATTCAGCATGTGAGCTGCCAATCATCCTTTCTGTTCTTTAGTTTTCACCCTTTCTTTCTTCTTTGCCTTGTGAGCCCAAGTTTGGGGCCCCTCTGGTTCAATTTCTTCAGAGAGTAACCCTCCTTTCTTCTGCTGGTGTGAGTGAGGCCTGGTCACTTGGGTCTTGGATGAGCACTCATATGCATTTTTATAATCGTCAATATTCAGCCCTACCCCTAATGGACTCTTTTTAATAATATCTGGGGCCTCTAAATCCTGATCCCTTCTTGGATTCTGTGGCACAAATCCATTTGCTTTTGTTTTTGGCTTTTTCCTTCTGCAGGTGCTGATGTTTTTACTTTCTCTGTTCTGCTGAGACAGTTACTGCCTGGCCATCTGCTTTCTATCTTCCCTACTTTTGTGGCCATCTTGGCACTAGCTTTTCATGGATATTAATGATTCCTGGGACTGTCTTTCAGTCACTTTGAGCAGCTTGGAAGAAAAATGTTGTGTCAATTAGTCAAGACTCTTTGGTTGCACAGAAGAGAAACTACCTCAAGTTGTTTTAACAAAAAATGGGAACAATATTCCAGGATCTGGGGGTGTTTTTCAGAGTCAAAGCAGGGTACGGGTGGCACCCAAGAGGCTGAAGTGCAAAGTTCCCAGGACTTTCTATGTTTCTGCCCTTGGTATTTTTGCTTAATTCCTTTCTTGCTCACTTTCTCTCTGCCCAGCTCTCTCTCTCTCAGTCTCTCTGGTCCATGTGGTAGAATATGGCCTCCTCATAGTTCTTGGATGTACCTGCTATGGTTCAAAATTACCAGCAGAATTTAGCTTGCAGCCTCTCTGACCCACTTCCAAATTCTGAAGAAGGAATTAAATTGGCTCAGCTTGAGTCAGATTCTCCCCTGTCCTAAATCCAATCAACAGAGAACCTAATAGACCATGGTGTTATGTTACCATGTTGATAGGATAAGGGAATAGTTTCTGGAAGTAAGGGAGTCATTGTAAACTGGGCAGATAGACCAAAAGGTGTCAACTACAACAGGGGTATAGTCAATTAATTACTTTCCTAATTTCCCTGACTCTTCTTTTCATCCTTTTTTGGGAGGGTGGGGTAGGGTGGGGTAGGGTGGGGGTAGAGGTAGAGTGTTGGGAGGTGTTCAAAGCTGCTTTGAAAGTTGCTACAGCTGCCATCAGAGACAAGGCCTGGAGCTTAGGCAGTGGTAGCATGGGCCTCGGTTCCCCTAGGCCTTTTGCAGTTAGCCTGTGCTCTGTCTTCTGAGAGGACTCCACCTTGGCTCCTGGAGTCTCCCTAGTAGGGCTCTGGTCTGGTGCCCAGTGGGCCTGAGTCATCTGCTCTTCACAGCCTAGGGCTGGAACCTCATATCTTTGTATTTTTACTTTTCTTATTTTAAAAGGGAATTACTGATCAAAATTGGCTTGGGGGCATTTTTCAAATAAACATGGCAACACAATAACTGCACTATATATCAAGTTCCTCTGAATATTACATGCCACGTAAGAAGTTTATGAGTTAGAGACCCATCTCCCAAGTGACAGAATTCATTTTTCTAATGAAATGTTTATTGAATAGGGCAAGAGAAAGCAAGCACATGTGCTGCTTATGCTAATCAGCATTTGATAAGTAGAATGCAATTTTCTCTTTAATCAACATAGTGCCCATCATGTTCAATTAGTAATGCACTAGTGACAATCCATGCATGGCTGGAAAGAGAGGAACAGCCAAATGCTGTTCAGGGATCTACAACCCCGCCAACACCACACCATCCAACACCATACACATGTCACACTTTAAAGGAGAACTCACCAGCCTGTGATTCATTTCTGTCCCTTCTGTAGATACAGGGACCATATTGCATGTATCATGACATTCCTTTAGAAATGGAGTCCTTTTTAAAATGTGGTTGTAAATAGTATCCTCTCATATCGAGCAGCTTTGTGATAATAGCTGTGAATCAGTGAAATAGAAAGTACTTTTCATATACTTCCATTAAGCATTGCAGTATGCTAATAGCAAAACTAGAAATAAAGTCAATAAATAGGTGAGTTCCCTTGTTTTTAATACTGATATTTTCAACCTAAAATTGTCTGTGATGCAAATATACCGAATGTCCTAAAATGGGTGCTGTCTATATGTAATGTAGTCACTTCCTTAAACTACTAGTATGTCCCTGTCCTAGTGGTTTTCTCTGAAACTAGTCTTGAAGAACAGATACACATTTTTATTTGGACTGTTAATAAAATACCTAGAACACTTTTTACAGATGCAGAGTTTCTCTATACCATTTCTACAAGAAAGACCTCAATAAAGAAATGCTTAACATTTGGAATCATTCCTTGCGTGAGGCTAAATTTACGAGGCAGTAGTGGTAGAAGGAGCCCCAGTGGTTTACACGGGTACTTGATTGCTAACCAAAGGTTTGGCAGTTCAAACTCACCCAGTGGCTCCAAGGGAGAAAGACCTGGTGATCTGCCTTTGTAGAGATGATAGCCGAGAAAACCCTATGGGAAGTTCTAGTCTTTCACGTTTGTCAAAATTGACTTGATGGCATCTAACAACAACAAAAGGTTATAGTCTAATCCTTGAGAAAGTTAGTTTCCAGATAAAAACCCAAAATGACCACTCAAATTGATTTTACAACGTGCCATTCCTTGTTATTGGTCTTAGCATATTTAAAAAAAAAAAAAAAGTTTATTAAATTTTCCTTTAGAGGAAGTTTATTTTTTATTTCAGATGCAGACAATTATGTTAATTGTGTTCTTTCTTCAATCCATAGCACACTACCATTACTCCCAACTTTATTTCCATTGGCCTTCCCCCCATTTCCATAGATGCCCACTCTAATGCAGATCATGATACTTTCCTTGGATTTGTATGTATCCTTGAAAGATATGCAGTGTGGGTTTTTTCTATACGTGTACATAAATGGTTTATAGTATAGATTTCAATCCATTTCCAATCTTTCCCTCTGTACTGCTTTTAAAATCTGTCTATGTTGCTGAATGTATTTGTAGTTCATTACTTTTGATCCCTATATATATATAACATGTGTGTATATATATATGCATGTATCCAAAACCAAAGCAAACTCACTGTTGTGGAGTTGGATCCAACTCATAGCAACCCCTCCTGGAGTTTGTGAAGCTGTATCACTATGGAAGTAGATTACCCAACCTTCCTTCTGAGGAGTGGCTGGTGGATTTGAACCACCAGCCTTCTGGTCAGCAGTCAAATGCCTTAGGCACTATGCCACCAGAGTTCCCAATGGCAGATTATATTCTAGAAAAGCTGCACTGGACTGCACTTTCATCTTCAATGCATGAGGCTTCATATTTCTACTCATAGTCCCCAGCACTTGACATTATCTGACTTTACAATTTCATACCAATCGAATGAGCATAAATAATTTTTTTTGTTATTTTAATTTACATGTCTCTGCTTACCAGCATTGTTGTCTATCTTTCTGTGTATTCATTAGCTATTTTGATTTCTTTTGCTGTGAATTGAATATTTAATGTTTGGACCATTTTTCTATTGAAATGCCTGCTTTTTTCCTATTGATCTGCAAGAGTTTTTTTCAATACTCTAGATATTAATATCTTTTTGGGTTTATTTAGTACAAGTATCTTTTCCTTGTGTGTCACCCATTTGTTAACTTTATCTGTGATGTCATTTACTGATACAAATTCCAAATTTTAATATAGTTAATATTTCCCTTTATAGTTTGTGCCTTTACTATTTATAAAATAAATCTTTTCTTACTGTAAGTTCACATATATGTTTTCCACACTATTTCTTTAATCTTTCATTTTATTTTTGATAAAAATATACACAGCAACTACTCCCATTCCGTAGTTTCTAGATATAATGATCAGTGACATTGGTTACATTTTTCACATTTCTTGGTTTTATCCTTCACATTGGGATTTCTGTTTCTCTGTGAAGTTTGTCTTTGTAGTTAGAGATCCAGTTTTATTTTCCTTCATATAGTGACATTTTTTTCCATGGTTTTTGTTGTTAGGTTCTATTGAGTCAGTTCATAGCAACCCTACACACACCAGAACAGAACGTCATCCAGTCCTGTGCCAGCCTCACAATCACTGCTATGTTTGAGGCCACTGCTGTAACCATTGTGTCAGTTCATCTTGTTGAGGGTCTTCCTCTTTTTCTCTGACCCTCCTTTACCAAGCATCATGTCCTTCTCCAGGGGCTGGTCTCTCTTGACAACATATTCAAAGTATATGAGATGAAGTCTCGCCCTCCTCACTTCTTCCAAGACATTTGTTCATTGTGGCAGTCCACAGTGTATTCAATATTCTTCACCAACACCATAATTCAAAGGCATCAATTCTTCTTCAGTCTTCCCTATGCATTGTTCAGATTTTGCATGCATATGAGGTGATTGAAAATACTATGGCTTGGGTCAGGTGCACCTTAGTCCTTAAATGACATTTTGCGTGGTAGCATTTTCAAGAGGCCTTTTTACAGTAGATTTCCCCAGTGCAATATGTTGTTTGATTTCTTGACTGGTGCTTCCATGGGCATTGATTGTGGATACAAGTAAAATAAATCCTTGACAGCTGCAATCTTTTCTCCATTTATCATGATGTTGCTTGTTGGTCCTGTTGTGAAGATTTTTGTTTTCTTTATGGTGAAGTATAATCCATACTAAAAGCTGTAGTCTTTGGTCTTCATGAATAAGTGCTTTAGATCTTCTTCACTTTCAGGAACCAAAGTTGTGTCACGTGCATATTACAGGTTGTTAATGAGTCTTCCTCCAATCCTGATACTACATTCTTCTTCATATAGTCCAGCTTCTTGGTTTTTCCCTTACTATATTATATTCCAGATGTGACCCATCTTTTCTGCTCCAATTTGTGAATGACACTTCTCTTATATATCAAGCTTTTGGCATGTAAGAGATGTGTTACATATCTATCCCTATCTATCTGTCTATGTCTATCCATGTCTATCTGTTTATCTATTTATATGTCTATCTATGTGTGTATATATATATATGTATACATAATTATAGCTTTGTATTTGTTTGGGGGATCTCTATTCTGAACCACTGATCTATTTCTGTATTTACACAACTTTTTTTTTAAAACAAATTATTATTACCAAATTTTTCTTTTATGTCTTAGTATCTGGTAGGGTGATTGATACTCTTCCCTCTTTGTTATTTTTGAAAAATATCATAGGTCTTTATTATTCCATATTCAAGTTAAAATAAGTTTGTCAAAGACCAAAGACTACAGCTTTTAGTATGGATTATACTTCACCATAAAGAAAACAAAAATCTTCACAACAGGACCAACAAGCAACATCATGATAAATGGAGAAAAGATTGCAGCTGTCAAGGATTTATTTTACTTGTATTGTTGTTTTTTTTTTTTTTTCAACAAAGTCCTCTGGGATTTCGATTGGAATTGGATGAAATTCATGGATTGAGTTATGTTGTCAGCTGGCCTCCAAGACTGTGCTTATATCAGCCCACTGCCTCCAGCTAGTTCTGGGCTGGCACTGATGTTTTCTACCCCAGGTAGTGATGATGTGTGCAAAGATCCTCTCAGGGCAAGGTGGGGATGGAACTGTGCACAGCAAGAAAACCCTACTTCCCAAATTTGTCACATTATATTTGACACCTGACCCTGTCTACCTTCACTTCCCTCCATTGCCAGTATCAAGCTATCCGGGGAAGAACTAGGACTTTTATGTTCTGGATTCAGTTTCCTTCTTACCTCATTGGCATTTACAGGGTTAGAGGTAAATTTTCAGGAATCCAGTATCCTGAGTTTGTTTGCCATCTGTTGGAACAAGACTTCATTTGCTACAGTATTTTAAATATATTTTCTCTGACTGCCCCCACCCCCATATTAAAAAAAAAAAAAGTAAAGCTCTTTATAGATTTTAAAATAATCTCTCATATAGTTACTCTGTAAAATAGAATGGTTATGTAACTTCTCTAAACGGTAATGCCAGGAGGAAGCTAAGGCAGAACTAGAAATCTAAAGTTCTGCCTCCTATTCCAGAAGAGAGGCTCTATAGTGAAGTAGAGAGACCAAGAGTCAGCAGGTCTAGTTCTAATCTTGAGGCTGCCCTTGTACCAGTACTGTATTCTTGGGATTACCTGAGCTCTTCAGGCCTCAATTGCCTCATTTCCTTAAAGTCCTTTCCAGCTCCAATTTATGGGATTCCAAATACACATGGGAGGAACCCTGGCTCCTTTATGAGAAGTTCAACCTTCTGTTTTTCTTTTTTCTTCCTGATGAAAGTGCTAATGGAAAGTAAAGTGACTAAAACACAAGCAACCACTAGGATTGTTGCAGTGGTTATATAATTAACAAGCATGTTATGTAATAGCTACTCTTTAGCAACTAGAGGGTGACATTGTTCCATGGGTTCCTCTTGTAGAGAATTAAATGCTACTTTTGAGGGGAAAGGTATCAAGAATCATCCATGTAATTGAAATCAAACCAGAAGGACCTATCTGCTACTGGTGTTACCAGTGGTGCCAGTGCTGAAAAGATGGTAGAAAGGGATAGTGGGTCCATATTTGATAGACAAAAAAAAAAAAAAAAAAAAAAAAAAGAAAAGGACACTGCCTTATATGAAAGTCTTATACATTGCCTACATTGCCTTATACAAAATTATTTGGCTTAGGAAAAGAAAATAATGAAGGAGATTGAGTAAAAGAAAGACTAGTATAAGAATACAACTCATTAAAAATCATCTCCCATCCTGAAAATACATTCAATAATAAGATATAATTAATGGGAGGGTTGCTTTCATGGATACAAGAACTCAGACTACACCCGGCTACCTCTGTCAGCCACTCAGTGGGGGAGCCATGTAGAAGATCTTGTATAGAGTGGGAGAACAATGTGGAACAAAACTCAAATCATAAAAAAAAAAAAGACCATGTTTGCTGGTCTGATAGAGCCTGGTGAGACCCTTCAGACTATGGCCCCTAGCCATAGGTCTGGAACTGAACTCACTCCTATGGCTTCCAGCCAAATAATAGACAGGCATATAGGGTGAACATTTACATCAGGTAGATATACTCCTTGGAGGGATCAGTCATGGGAGAACAGAAGGGCAATGTATGCACAGGGAGACAGCACAGGGGAGGCAGTAGTGCACGGGAGGGAAGGACACAGGGAAGAGGTAACTATGGGGAGGAAGTGGGAAGAGAACTGTTCCATGGTGGGGAATTGTAGTCAATGTCATGAGACAAAATGTGTATGAACTGCTGTATGGAAAATGAATTTGCTCTGTAAACTTTCACTCAAATCACAATAAAAATTAAAAAGGAAAGAAAAAGAACAAAGACTATAGAAATTACTGGCCAACTTGGGGAAAGGCCTACAAGAATCAATGAAGTGTGAAGAGTCAGCATGTTAGAGGCTATTTATGAATTGAGAAACAGCACAATTTAGTGCTGAATATAGTCTTGTACATCTGGGTGGTGGTGGTGATTAGTTGCTGTTGAGTTAGCCCCTGAGTCATGGCAACCCATGTGCTACAAAGTAGAACTTCTCTGTGAGGTTTTCTTGGATGTAATCTTTACAGAAGCAGGTCACCGGGCCTTTTCTTCCACAGAGCTACCGCTTGGGTTCAAATTGCCAACCTTTCTGTTAGTGCCGATTGGAAGCCACTTGTGCCACACTGGTAATATCCACAGCTGGTTAGGTTAAGAAAAACAAAGCTGTTCCCTGTAGTAGTTTTTCAGTCAAGTGTAATAATAGTCAATACATTCCTGTTTATGATGCCCTCCTGTGTTTGCCTTTCATGGAATCAATTTTCCAGAGACTTATGAAACTATTCTTTACATAATTGTATACCCAAAAATAGTTCAACCCTTTTGTCCACATTGGCAGGCCAATTCATTCTCACAAGTTTGGTTGATTCTTCTTTTAGTAGGCTAACATCACAGTGTTCAAATCTCTTCTTTAGATGGTTTCTATACTCAGGAGAGATATAATCAAGGTGATATTTTGGCTCTCTGAACTTGTTTTAATTGTCTTCAACTTCCACTTCAACTTGCATATGAGCACTTGATGGTCTGTTCCACAGTCAGCTCCTGGCTTTGTTTTGGCTGAAGTTATTGAGTTCCTCCATAGTCTCTTTCCACAGATGTAGTCAATCTGATTCCTGTGTACTTCACCTGGTGAAGTTCACATGTACAGCTGCTGTTTATGTTGTTGAAAAAAGGTATTTGCAATGAATAAGTCATTGGTATTACAAAATTCTATCATGAAATCTCCACAGTTATTTCTATCATCAAGGCCATGTTTTCCAACTACTGGTGATTCTTTGTTTCCAACTTTTACATTCCAGTCATCAGTGATAATTAACACATCTTGATTGCATGTTGGGCCAATTTCAAACTGCAGAAGTTGGTAAAAATCTTCAATTTCTTCATTTTGGCTTTGGTGGTTGGTGCATAAATTTGAATAATAGTAATATTAACTGGTCTTCTTTGTAGGCATATGGATATTATCCTATCACTGACAGCATTGTGCTTAAGGATAGATCTTGAAACATTCTTTGTCACAATGAATGCCACATCATTCCTCTTCAATTTGTCATTCCCAGCATAGTAGATCATACGGTTGTCTGACTCAAAATGGCCAAAACCAGTCCATTTCAGCTCACTAATGCCTAGAATGGGAGCTCTGGTGATGTAATACCTAAGGTGTTTGACTGCTAACTAGAAGGCTGGTGGTTCAAACCCACCAGTCACTCCTTGGCAGGAAGATTGGGCAATCTACTTTCATAAAGATACTGCCTCAGAAACCCAAGGAGGCAGTGAGTTTGGATTTTTTTTTTCTTTTTGGAATGCCTAGGATATTGATCTTCATGCGTTCCATTTCATTTTTGACAACTTCCAATTTTTCTAGGTTCACACTTCATACATTCTATGTTCTGATTATTAGTGGATGTTTGTACATGTTTCTTTTCATTTTGTGTTGTGCCACATCAGCAAATGGAGGTACTGGAAGCTTTAGTCCATCTACATCATGAAGGTCATCATTACTCTGAGGAGGCAGCTCTTCCCCAGTGGTATTTTGAGGGCCTTCCTACCTGAGGGGCTCATCTTCCAGCACTATATGGGACAATGTTTCAGGTCTATTAATAAAGTTTTCCAGTAATAAGTCAGACTGTGTTTCACTGCTATTCATAAGGTTTTTCCTTGCCAATTCTTTGAGAAGTGGATGGCCCCTTCCTTCTTCCTAGTCTGTCTTACTCTGGAAGCTCCTCTGAAACCTGCCCACCATGGATGACACTGCTGGTATTTGAAATACTGGTGGAATAGCCTCCAGCCTCACAGCAACACACAAGCCACCACAGTATGGCAAACTGAGAGATGAGTAGTGGAAATCTAAAGAACAGATTTGATGCATTGAACATGAATGACCAAAAACCAGAGGAATTTTTGGATGACATCAAGAACATCATCCATAAAGAAAGCAAAAGGTCATTAAAAAGACAGAAAGGGAAGAAAAGACCAAAATGGATGTCAGAAAAGACTCTGAAACTTGCCCTTGAATGGAAAGCAGCTAAAGAAAATGGAAGCAATGACAAGATAAAAGAGCTGAACAGAAGATTTCAAAGAGCAGCTTGAGAAGATAAAGTCAATTATTATAATGAAATGTGCAAAGAGTTGAAGTTAAAAAACCAAAAGGGAAGGACATGCTCATCATTTCTCAAGCTGAAAGAACTGAAGAAAAAAATGTAAGGCTCGAGTTACAATATTGAAAGATTCTATGGGCAAAATATTGAATGATGCAGGAAACATTAAAGGAAGATGGAAGGAATACACAGTCACAGTTCCAAAAAGAATTGGTTGATGTTCATCCATTTCAGGAGGTGGCATATGATCAAAAACCAATGGTACTGAAGGAAAAAGTTGCTGCACTGAAGGAATTGGCAAAGAACAAGGTTCGAGGAATTGATGGAATACCCATTGAGGTATTTCAACAAATGGATGCTGCGCTGGAGGCACTGACTTGTGTATGCCAAGAGATTTGGAAGACAGCTATCTGGCCAACTGACTGGAAGAAATCCATATATATATATATTTTAATGTTTATTGTGATTTGGATGAAGGTTTACAGAGCAGTTTCATTTTCCATACAGCAGTTCATACACATTTTGTCTCATGACATTGACTGCAATTCCCCACAATGTAACAGCTCTCTTCCCACTGCCTCCCCATGGTTACCTCTCCCCTGTGTCCTTCTTTCCCATACACTCCTACTCCCCAAATGGTCTCCCTGTGCCTACACTGCTCTTCTATTCTCCCATGACTGACCTCTCCAAGGAGTGTATCTACCTGATGTATATCTACTTGATGTAAATGTTCAGCCTTTATGCTGGTCTTTTATTTGACTGGAAGCCATAGGAGTTCAATTCCAGACCTGAAGGGCAGCTAGGGGCCATAATCTCAGGGGTTTCCCAGGCTCTATCAGACCAGCAAGTCTAGTCTTTTTTAAAAATAATTCTGAGTTTTGTTCCACATTGTTCTCCTGCTCTATCCAGGATCTCCTACACGGATCCCCCTCTGAGTGGATGACATTGGTAGTGGGGCACCATCTAGTTCTTCTGGTCTAATGGTAATACAGGCTGATAATCACATGGTCTACTAGTCCCTTGGACTGTTTGTTTCCATGCATCTTTGGTTTTCTTCATTCTTCTTTGCTGTGGATGAGGAGAGATTCATTGTTGTCTCTAGATGGATGCTTGCAACCTTTTAAGATCCCAGTCACTACTCATCAAAGTAGGATATAGAACAATGTCTTTGTGTAGTATGTTATGCCAATTGACCTTGAAGTCCTCAGGACCATGGTCCCTAATCCATAGGTCCAACTACTTGTTCTTTCTGGGTAGCTGGCTGTGGCCAAGGAATCACCACAACTTTGTCCCTTATCAGCTCTACTATATACCTGGACATCCTTACAGAACATACAAATATGTTTGTAGAAACATTGTCTGTCAACTCTATACATGGTCAGGGGCATACTCCTTCTTGCTTAGACATACCTGATCATTCAGCCTGTCCACCCATCTATCCACCCATAGATCAATGTTTGCCATCACTGATAACATAGTATTGTATGTGCTGTGGTGGCATAGTGCCTAAGGCATTTGACTGCTAACCAGAAGGCTGGTGGTTCAAACCCACTAGCCACTCCTCAGAAGGAAGGTTGGACAATCTACTTCCATAGTGATACTGCCTCAGAAACCCAAGGAGGGGTCGCTAGGAGTCAGATCCGACTTGACGGCAATGCACTGCTGTATGTGCAAAGGGGTTCATCTTTGTTATCTGTATCTCCCATGTACCTCTCTCTGTCTTCCTCTTCCTCAGTACCACTGTGTTTTTCACTCATATTTGGTGCATTGCCCTTCTCTTCACCCAAATCAATACTTTTCTCTACCTATCTAGCAGTGTTCCCTTCCCTCCCCCTCCAGCCCTGGTAACCAAAAAAGACAGTTTCCTTCCATTTATAAACCTTTCTTTGACTTTTCACAATAGTGGACTAATACAATATTTGTCCTTCTGTGATTGACTTATTTCACTCAACATAATGTCCTCCAAGTTCATCCACATCATGTTTTGTAGATTCTACATGATCTTTAGGGTTGCATAGTATTCCTTTGTGTGTGTGTACAATAGTTTGGTTAACCATTCTTCTGTTGATGGGCACCTAGATTGTTTCCATCTTTTTGCCATTGTAAATAGTGCTGCGATGAATATAGGTGTGCATATATCAGTTTTTATCCTAGCTCTCACTTCTTTAGGATATATACCTAGGTGGCTAAGACACTTGCCTGCTAACCAGACGGCTGGCGGTTCAAACCCACCAGCCACTCCTCGGAAGGAAGGTTGGGCAATCCTACTTCCGTAGTGATACTGCCTCGGAAACCCAAGGAGGGGTCGCTATGAGTCGGGGTCGACTCGACGGCACATAACAACAACAACAACAATGGAATTGCTGGGTCAAATTGTATTTCTAATTCCAGCTTTTTAAGGAATCACCATACTGCTTTCCACAGTGGTTGTATGATTTTACAGTCCCACCAGCAGCATATGAGAGTCCCAATCTCTCCACATCCTCACCAGCATTTGTTATTTTCTGTCTTGCTGAACCTTGCTATTAGTGTTGGGGCCAGATGGTATCTCATTGTTGTTTTGATGTACAGAAAGAGATTCATATTTGTGCTCATTTCAAAGAAATGTGATCCCACAGAATGTGGAAACTACTGAACAATATCATTAATATCACATACAAGTATAATATTGCTGAAGATAATTAAAAAATGGTTGCAGCAATATTTTGACAGACAGCTTCCAGAAATGCAAGCTGGATTGAGAAGAGGATGTGGATTGAGGGATATCATTGCTGATGTCAGACAGATCTTGGCTCAAAGCAAAGAATACCAGAAAGATGTTTACTTGTGTTTTAGTGACTATGCAAAAGCATTGGATTGCGTGGATCATAACAAATTATGGATAACATTGAGAAGAATGAGAATTCCAGAACACTTAATTGTGCTCATGAGGAACCTGTACATAGACCAGGAGGCTGTCATTCAAACAGAACAACAGGATACTGCATGGTTTAAAATCAAGAAGGGAGTGCATCAGGGTTGTGTCCTTTTACCATACTTAATCAATCCGTATCTGAGAAAATAATCTGAGAAACTGGACTATATGAAGAAGAACATGACATCAGGATTGGAGGAAGACTCATTAACAATCTGTGATATGCAGATGACACAAGTTTGGTGAAAGTGAGGATGACGTGAGACACTTACTGATGAAGGTTAAAGACTACAGTCTGCAGCATGGATTACATCTCAACATAAAGAAAATGAAATCCTCAAAACTGGACCAGTAAGCAGCATCACAGTAAGTGGAGAAAGATTGAAGTTGTCAAAGATTTCATATTACTTGGTTCCACAAACAACATCAATGGAAGCAGCAGTCATCACGTCAGCAAATCTGCAAATGACCTCTTTAAAGTGCTGAAGAGCAAAGATGTCTCCTTGAGGAATACTGTGTGCCTGACACAAGCCATGAAATTTTCAGTCACCTCATATGCATGTGAGAGCTGGACAATGAATAAGGAAGACTGAAAAAGAGTTGATTCTTTGGAGTTGTGGTGTTGGCAAGGAATACTGAAAGTACCATGGACTGCCAAAAGAACTAACAAATCTGTCGTGGAGGAAGTGCAGCCAGAATGCTCCTTGAAAGCAAGACTTTATCTGACTTACTTCGGTCATGTTATCAGAAGGGACCATTCCCTGGAGAAGAATATCATGCTTGGTAAAGTGGAGGGTCAATGAAAAAGGGGAAGGTCCTTAACAAGATGGACTGACACAGTGGCTATAATGGGGGGTTCAGGTATAGCAAGTATTGTGAGGCTGGTGCAGGACTGGGCAGCATTTCCTTCTGTTGTACATAGGTTTGCTAGGAGTTGGAGCTGACTCAAAGGCACATAACAACAACAATAGCATCACAGTGCTGATATTTCATTCTTAAAAAATCAGTGGGGTAGATTCACAAGGAGATACTGAGAAATAAATTTGGGGTTCTGATGACAGAATTAAAAATTTCTCCATAAAAGACCAAAATTCTGTTGACTATAGGCCAATTATAACAAAGATTTTTCCATCTGCATATTGATGAAGTCTCCAACACAGAAACTGACATGCTAGATGCATAATGAGAACAATCTTGGCTATAGCTCTCACATTCTTAGATAGGTAAGCCTTTGAAGTGTGGCTTCACTAGACAAGAGTCTGGATGTCTGAACAGCTCAGATTGTTGCTGTTGTTATGTGCCATTGAGTCATCTTTGACTTATAGAGACCTTATGTACAACAGAACAAACCACTGCTGGTCCTGTGCCAGCCTCACAATCCCTGCTACCTGAGCCCATCGCTGCAGCCACCATGTCAATTCATCTTGTTGAGGGCCTTCCCCTCTTTCGTTGACCCTCTACTTTACCAAGCATGACATCCTTCTCCAGAGAATGGTCCCTTCTGACAACATGACCAAAGTAGGTGAGACAAAGTTTGGCCATTCTTACTTCCAAGGAGCATTCCAGCTGCACTTCCTCCGGGACAGATTTGTTAGTTCTTTTAGCAGCCATGGCACTTTTCAGTGTTCTTCACCAACACCACAACTCAAAAGAATCAACTCTTCTTCAGTCTTCCTGATTCATTGTCCAGCTCTCATCTGCATATGAGGCGATTGAAAATACCATGGCTTGGGTTTGGCGCATCTCAGTCTTCAAGGAGATATCTTTGCTCTTCAGCCCTTGAAAGATGTCTTTTGCAACAGATTTGCCCAATGCAGTACATCTTTTAATATCTTAACTGCTGCTTCCGTTGATGTTGATTGTAGAATCAAGTAATATTAAGTCTTTGACAACTTCAATCTTTTCTCCATCTATTGTGATGCTGCTTATTGGTCCAGTTGTGAGGGTTTTTGTTTTCTTTATATTGAGGTGTAATCCATGCTGCAGACTGTATTCTTTAATCTTCATCATAAGTGCTCCAAGTCATCCTTACTTTCAGCAAGCAAAGTTGTGTCGTCTGCATGTCTCAGGTTGTTAATAAGCCTTCCTCCAATCCTGATGCCACGTTTTTCTTCATATAGTCCAGCTTCTCAGGTTATTTACTCAGCAAAGATTGAATAAGCATGGTGAAAGGGTACAAACCTGGCACACTCCCTTCCTGATTTTGAACCATGAAGTATCCCCTTGCTCTGTTTGAATATACTATGTAGAGGTTGCTCATGAGTATAATCAAGTGTTCTGGAATTCCCATCCTTCTCAACATTATCCAAAATTTGTTATGATCCACAGAATCAAAGTGCAGCTGGAATGCTCCTTGGAAGTGAGAATGACCAGACTTCATGTCACCTACTTTGGTTATGTTGGTTTTATTGACTATGGCTTTGCATAGTCAATAAAACACAAGTAAACATCTTTCTGATATTCTTTGCTTTGAGCCAAGATCCATCTGACATCAGCTATGATATCCCTCGCTCCAAGTCCCCTTCTGAATCCAGCTTGCATTTCTGGAAGTTCTTTGTCAATATACCACTGCAACCATTTTTGAATTATCTTCAGTATGATTTTACTTGCATGTGATATCAATGATATTGTTTGATAATTTCCACATTCTGTGGGATCACCTTTCTTTGGAATGGGTACAAATATGGATCTCTTCCAGTCAGTTGGCCAGGTAGCTGTCTTCCAAATTTCGTGGCATAGCTGAGAGAGTGTCTCTGGTGCAGTGTCCTTTTGATGAAACATCTCAATGCATATTCTGTCAGTTCTCAGAGCCTTGTTTTTTGCCAATTCCTTTAGTGCAGCTTTGACTTCTTCCTTCAATACCATTGGTTCTTGATCACATGCCACCTCCTGAAATGGATGATCATCTACCAATTCGTTTTGGTATAGTGACTCTGTGTATTCCATCCATCTTCTTTTGATGTTTCCTGCATCATTCAATATATTGCCCATAGAATCTTTCAGTATTTCACCTTGAGGCTTAAATTTTTTTCTTCAGTTCTTTCAGCCTGAGAAATGATGAGTGTGTTCTTCCCTTTTGGTTTTCTAACTCCAACTCTTTCCACATTTCATTATAATAATTGACTTTGTCTTCTCAAGCTGCTCTTTGAAATCTTCTGTTCAGCTCTTTTATCTTGTCATTTCTTCCATTTTCTTTAGCTACTCTCCACTCAAGGACAAGGTTCTGACATCCATTTTGGTCTTTTCTTCCCTTTCTGTCTTTTTAATGACCTTTTGCTTTCTTCATGGATGATGTTCTTGATGTCATCCCACAATTCTTCTGTTTTTCGATCATTGGCATTCAAATATATTCTTTAGATCGTCTCTAAATTCAGGAGGGATATAATCGAGGTCATATTTTGGCTTTCAGGGACTTCTTTTAATTGACACAGATGTAGACAATCTGATTCCTGTGTACTTTGCCTGGGGAAGTCCATGTGTATAGCTGCCATTTATGTTGTAGAAAAAAGGTATTTGCAATGAGTAAGTCACTGACCTTGCAAAATTCTATCATAAAAGCTCCAGCATCATTTCTATCACCAAGACCATATTTCCCAACTACTGGTGATTCTTCTTTGTTTCCAACTTTTGCATTCCAATCACCAGTGATAATTAACACATTTTGATTGCACATTCAGTCGATTTCAGACTGTAGAAGTTGATAAAAATCTTCAATTTCCTCATCTTTGGCTTTCATTTTTGGTGCATAAATTTGAACAATAGTCATATTAAGTGGTCTTCCTCATAGGCATGTGGATATTATCCTGTCACTGACAGAGTTCTACTTCAGAATAGATCTTGAAGCATTCTTTGTGATGATGAATGCCATGCCATTCCTCTTCAGTTTGTCATTCTTGGCATAGTAGATCATATGGTTGCCTGATTCAAAATGGCCATTTCAGCTCACTAAGGCCTAGGATAACAATCTTTATGTGTTCCACTTCATTTTTGACAACTTTTAATTTTCCTAGGTTCATACTTCATACATTCCATGTTCTGATTGCTAATGGATGTTTTGCAGCTGTTTCTTCTCATCTGGAGTTGTGCCACATCCATAAAAGGAGGTCCTGAAAGCTTTACTCTTTATACATCATTAAGAATACAACCCTGGGGGGGCGGGGCAAGATGGCGGACTAGGCAGAAGGATTGCACAGACCCTCTTCAACAAAGAAAAGGGAAACCAATTAACACAGACACAGAAGATAATCTTGGAC